>NC_040908.2:124070482-124373512 GCF_004126475.2 Phyllostomus discolor
TCTTCCCCAAGCAGATCACATCTTGGTAGATTTATTTTCATCTGTGGCAGATGGGTTGGGGGGGCTCTGAGGGTGGAGCCCCCCACAACATGGCACATGGCACATTTGGGACCACGTAACAGGGTTTGAGATGGGGGAGGAGAGAGAGAGGCAAACAAAGAAGAGAGTACAGACCTTGGGTTCTGCTTTTATTGAGGTCAAAAGTAGGGGCTTAGTGTGTAGATTTATTCTTTATTGGTGGATTTAAAACTCAGGAGCAAGAATTTAAACCACAGCAAGAGAAAAAAAAACAACAAGGGAACTATTAGAGGGGTGAGAGGCCCTTTCTCCTTATCTAGGTCTGTGTCTGGCTGTGTTTTTTGGAGATAGCAGTCTTTGAAGTGGATGTCTGGGATACCAAAGCTGAAGTCGGGCACTTGCATTACAAATAAAGAAAAAGCACTGTCAGGTCTTAACTCTATAAAAAGTGAAAATGATCTTTTAAAAATATAGCTCAATTAACCTCACCTCTGTACCCCAAACCATCAAAAGTTTTTGTATTGTGCTTTAATTAAATCTAAATGCCTTGCCAAGACTAAAATGCCCTAATAATTTGGCCCACGCCAGCCTCCCTGACCCCATCTCCCAAGTGTCTGCTCCAGTCATAACAAATTGCTTGTGTACCCAGAACACACCAAGCTAGTGCCTGCTTTTTTAACTGATGTCCCTTTGCCTGGGAACTCTTGCTCCTGACCTGCCTTCACTTGGATAAATGTCTTTATTAATCACATCTCTGCTGAAATGATGTTCTTTTTGATTATCACCCAAAAAGAGTTCACCTGTGGATCTGTATCTCCTTACCCTCCTTACTTTCTTCTTAGCTTCTCCCTTCATTTCAAATTGTACTGATTGTTTGGTGCCCGTTCCCTCTCTGCTGGTTCTGTGAAGACAGGGCTTTGTGTCTGGAACACTTTCTTTCTCCAGCACCTAGCACAGGCCCTGGTGTAGAAAGGGTGTTCAATTAATATTACCTGAATAAATAAGTAAATAAATCCTCAATTTTCTTAACTTTGCACATCCAAACTTATCAGAAAGTTTTATAAATTCTATCTCCAAAATATATTTTCAATTGTCCACTTCTTGCTATATGCTCTCATGGAAAACCCCACTCTAAGGGCAACCCCATCTCTGGCTAGAATGACTACCGAGGTCTCTCGACAGGACCTGGCTTCCACCCTTACCACTCTCTCATCCATGCTCCACATAAATTGTGAATGAAATCAACACTTCCTACATGGGCAACAAAGCCCTGTGCTATCTTGCACTCACCTGTCTTTCCCACCTCAGCTTGACACACTATTCCTCCTATTCTCTGCACTCTGGACATTGAGGGGAAACAGAGTTTTTCACCCCAAAATATGTTTTTAGTATATAAATTATTTTAAGCTGCTTAATTTTAAGAAACACAAGACTCCAAAAGAACCTTTAACTGTCTGAAGGATTACAGATAGAAAAATATGCTTGAAGGAAGGAATTTATCACCTTAACCTAACATGAACTATGTGGGGAGACAGAACTGCACAGTCAGTTGGGCTCCCTCTGCCTCCCTATATTTGGGTGGCCGAGCAAGACTTTGTTGACTATGTTTGCTCTTTCTGCTCTTTAATCCCAGACCCCTGTGTCCTTCTCCTTAGTTCAGAATAGCATATAAGCCTTAACTGCCCACTGTGTCCTCAGGGCCCATATTCTTAGGGAACACTCATAGGGGTAATAGTATAACCAGAAGTCTGACCCTACTTCTATTCTCTACCCACAGCATCCCGTAGTGGGGGATCCTTCCAAGGCCCAGATATTTGACTTGGAGCACTACTGATAGTGTGAGAATCAGAGCTGGGATTGCACATGGGACATCTCTGGAGACTTGCCCTTTTAGTAACATCAGCCCACAAGAATCTCTCTTTCCCAAACCCCAGCAGTCCTTATTTCCCCAAGCATAATCCCCAGTCCTGCAATATCCTCTATTTGATTCATATCTACTTAGTCTCCTCAACCAAATTCTCATTTCCTCATTCCTCATACAATGTTGGCTCAATCAATCATTTACTAAGTGCTTTCCATGCACCAGGCCCAATGTTAGCTGATCATGGAGAACCATGACTATGCCTGCCCCAGGACTTCCTTCTCCTGGAAGTTCACCTCCTTACTATGGGGCAGGGCATGTAGCTGATGAGTTTAGACACAGATGATACTATAGCAAGGATTCTAGATACCCCATCAGCTGTAGAGTGTTCTCAAAAGGATATAGCCAGAAATGAGTCCATTAAATGAAGACTCTTCTCCTTACCCAGGACTTTCAGATGCAGACTCCCACCTGCTGTCTGCCCTGGTAAGCTGGCTGTCCTTCACATGAGCCTTCACGCTTCCCTTTCCCATATATGACAAAGGAAAGTAGCGACATTGCTTTCCTTGTTTTTTTTTTTTGTTGTTGTTGTTTTTTTCTTATACCTACCTGGTCTTCCCAGGATGGAAATTAGAGATTGTATACGTACATCTTCCAGTCAGAGACAGCCCAAAGCACTTGCTTTGTTAGTTTCAGAAAACAGAGGTGAGTCTTTTATCTTTATTTTCCCTAACAGCATCAATAATGACAGTTCCCTTGATCTGAACAAGAAGTCCCCCACTGATATGGGGAGTGAAATGGAATATAAAGCAGGCTTTCAAATCGGGTGCTCCGCCTAGAGATTGAACCCTAGAACAGTAGACAAAAGTTGTCCCCAAAAGCTCTTTGTATCTATAAACTACCTACGAGCAGTTAAAATATATATTTTGGTCCAAGTATCCTGGCTTCCAGGAAGAAGGTCTATTTCTCCCAGTCCCTGAAAGGAACTCCAACACAGAGTGACATTTAGACATACTCCACGGCCACTTGTACCATAGTGGTTTCCTCTACCAGACACTTTTCTTTCACAGGAATGTAGCATACTTTTAAAAAATGTTTATAATCCACTTCTGTGGTAAAACTCTAACAGATTGTGTTGTGTGTTTGTGCTTATACATGTGGACATAAATTGTGCAGATGTGGAAGTGTATTTACCTGTGAATATCCACTATGTTGGTACATTTTTCTATAGTATGCTTACCAGTGTGAGCCAATGGACACCTTTTCATGTAGGGGGGGACTGGAAGGCATAGTTCACTCACTTGGTTTGTGAATTGTAACACATTCACTCTAGAAGTACACAGGCAACAGGAAGCATTCCTGAATGCAAAGTAAAATTTAGTCCAATATTCCGAGGGCACTACCTATTTGTGACACATGCCTCACCTCAGTGCCTTTGTATGTAATGGCCCTTCTGCTGGAATATTCTTCCCGCCCCTCTCAAGTCTTTACCTACTTCATTCTTACTTTGCAGATATTAGCTTAAAGTACATACTCACAGCACTCTTCCTTGTCTCCCCAGACTAGATCAAACCTGTTAAGCTATTTCACACTCCTCTCTTTTGTCTTCACATCATTCTTCATAGTTTATAATTACAAATGAGCACTCTTCAAATACAATACAAAGAGTTCTTGCTACCAGATGAGGCTAGGGTCACATCTCTTTAATTCACATTGAATTCCTAATGGTGAATGCTGAGCCCAGGGCAGACAATTTCAGACCTAACAGTTGCAAGAAATACAGGGCACAGAGAGTCTGTGTCAATGACAACTCTCTGAATCTGGCGGCTAGAGAAACTTTGTAAACCTGGTTAGATGAACAAATCTTAGAATCCTGTTCTATCTCTATCCACTCAGGGATCAGCATCGAAACCAGAAAAAGAGAGCCACCTGTGGGATAGTCTTCAGGGACAATAAAAATGAGAAACTGCCCACTTTCACTCTTCAGTCAGGCTGGTGGTAGGAGTACGAAAGAGTGGAGTAGATAGGCAACTCCTAAAGGACACACAATCTGGGGGACATTTGAAAAGACACCAAGAAAACTGCCTCAGCTTGCCCCACTCTGGTCTCCATGTCTCTGAATCTTCTACCCTTAAATCTTCCAGTTTTCCCTCAAGCCCTCCCATCCAAGCACATATAGCTTCTTTCATACCACCTCTTCTCCCATGTGTTCCTCTTCCCTCAGAGCCCACAAAGAATCAGACTCAGGCAGCAGGTGACACTAGAGATTGGATGTAATTGCATCTCAAGACAAACATATGCAGAGCTCAGACTAGGGCTCCATGATGGTACAATGGCAGGGGTGGTTGGGTAACTCATAGCACCCCACCCTGTTTCTGGCCTTCATTCTTTCTCACTGACTCTGGAATGACATTGTCTCCACAGTGAAGGGCATCATAGTAAATTTGGTTCATAGTGCAGCTGCATCCAAGAATGGTAGAGCTGTGCAGTGGGATATGGGGGAAAGGGCACAGAGGGAAAGATACAGTCTGAATAACTTAGGCTCTTACGACTGCTTCAGCTTCTCCACTGCAGCATCCACATCACCCCCTGTGGCAATGAGGGCCTGGAGGTTGGCTTCGGGATTCAGAAACCCCATGGCTCTCAGTTGTTCTAGCTGCACACGGAAATGATTCTCAGGCTGCAGCTGCTGGGAATTGGCACTAGCTAGGGCTTGCAGTATCTGGAGGAAGGGAGTGGAATGGAGGCCTAGTTCCACAGAGCCCTGTGCTGGAGGAACCTCAGGATCTGGGGCTGCAGGGGGAACCTCAGGCATAAGGGTCCCCTCTCTAGGCTCTGCACCTCCTGCCATATTTCCCAGTCCTGCTAGGCAAGGCATGAACCAGAGTAGGAGGTGAGGTGCTTCAATTGCCAGGACCTGCAAACCTTGCTCAATCTGCAGCAGGGCATGCATGGCACGAGGATTTGCCATGGATGCCTGAAGATGCAGTAAAAGGGGCAGCTGCCGACGTATCTCATCCTGCAACTGTGGGACCTGATTCATGCTGGCTGGCCACATAGATCTAGGATATGTTGGTGGTGGTGGCCAGGCATGTTCAGGGATTCCAGGGGTAGCCAATATGGAAGAAGGTGTTGAAGGAACAAATGGGGCCCTATTGGCAGCACCTCCTAGCCCTGAGATAAGATCAGGCATGCTGCTGCTGTGACCAGTGGAGCCATTCCCTGTACGATCTTGGCTTCTGTTTTGTCTAGGACTACTTTCTAAGGAGTACCTCAGGAACGCTGGGCAAGAGGGATTGCCTTTGATTGCCACTGACTCCTTGGGGAGTGACTGGTCTGACTCAGGTTTCTGGGTTGCAGGCGTAGTTGGGGGAATTTGGTTTCCTGGTGGTGCTGCTTCTTGGCTTGGGCTGAGGGTGGAGGCTGTCCCTAGTAGGTAGGTTCCTAGGGACTGGGTAGTCTCATGTAATTGCTGGAGATAGTCATAGAACCCAATACTACCCAGAATATTGGGAACCCTATTTCTACTTTCAGATATGTCCTGGTCCCCAGGCCACCTGCTTTGCCTGCCACTTGAGCCAAGATGTGTGGAAGCCCAGGGATTGGGAAGAGGGTCACAGTTCTCCATCCTGGAAGGTTGGCTGCTGTTAGTAGTAGCATTAGCAGTAGCAGTAGCAGCAAAAGGGTTGCCACCAAACTGCTCCTGTACTGCATTGAGCATTGGATCCATAATATCTGTGTACATGGCCCGAAGCACATTGTAGCCACCAGGAATGCTTTCCAGGTTACTGAGTGCCCGGTCCTGGCTACGCATCATCTCTTGCATCATGGCAGGGTTGCGTAGAAACTCCAGTGTCTGCCGCATGATTTCAGGGTTGTTGAGAATATGCCCAATTTCAGGATTGTGCTGAATCAGCTGCTGCATATGGGGGTTGTCAAGAACCAGCTGGCGCACCAGACTTGTGTTGGACAGCAGACCCTGGACAAAAGGCTCATCAATGATCTGAGCCACAAACTCAGGCACAGATACATGCTGCCACATCAGTGAGCTTGGTTGGTCAGGGAAACTTCCAGAAGTCAGGCCCAGCCCACTGAAGCCTGTGAGGACACCTAAGCTAAAAGTGGATGGCCCACCTGCTGGGTAAATGGAGCTTGGCTGAGGGAATGCTCCAGGGGTTGGGGTAGGGACTGAGGCAGCTGAGGACTTGGTGCCCATGGTACGGTGCTGCATCTTGATGACCAGGTGGACAGTGAGTCCATCTCGAACTCCACACTGTGCCAGTGAGTCAGGGTCCTTGAGGATTTTGCCAGCAAAGATTAGGACCAGTTGATCAGGGTGAGCCTTAAAGCGCTGAGATATCTCTTTCTTTAGCTGTTGGATGGTGCAAGTGTCTGTAACTGAGAAATCCTCTTTGTCCTTGGGTGTCTTCACTGTCACCTTGATGAGGTGAGGATCCTGGACTGGTGCTGGGCTGCCCTGTGGCAGGGCCTCTCCGCTTTTAGCCATGGTAGGCAGTAGGAGGCCCAGATATGTGGGGACACAGCTGAGGGATGTGAATGGGAGACAAAGATCATCCTTTTGGGCAATGGTGAAAGTAGGAAAGGTGAGCAGAAAGGGGGCCTGGGATCTCAAGGTGGGGAAACAGATGGATCCCAAAAAGGGGCAATGAGGTCCCTGGGATAGGATGCTATGAGAGGATTATGGGTCTGACAGATGTTGTGGTCAGGGAAGGAACACCTGAGGCCCTGGGGAAGAGGTCTACAGTTGATGAGTAAAGATGTTATAGAAAGAAGAATGACCCAGTTTGGGGAATACATACCAAACAGCTGTGACCCTGTCCTTTCTTTTATACAGGGCTCCAAATCACCCTCATCTTGCTGAACAGACACCCCTGAAGCTTTCTGGGCTGGAACCCACTCTGTCAGGTCACCTCTGTGACCTCACCAATGACATCACAGCCTCATACAATGGATACTTGAGGTTTCTCTAAGGTACTCTGGATCCCAGGGAACTCCATCTCCAACAACCTTTAACTTTTCCACTTTCTTTATCTCATTTGCCTTTTTCATAGTAAGGGGCCTGGGCTGACCCTCCTTCTGAGTCCAAGAGTCCTGCTTCCACGAGCCCTGTTATGGGGTATGTGGAGAATCACTTAGATTTAAGAACTAAGAAAGACCCTTAATGTTTTGTGTCCCCATTAAGAATCAAATTCAAGGCCCTGGCTGGCGTAGCTCAGTGGATTGAGCGCGGGCTGGGAACCAAAGTGTCCCAGGTTCGATTCCCAGCCAGGGTACATGCCTGGGTTGCAGGCCATAACCCCCAGCAACCGCACATTGATGTTTCTCTCTCTCCCTCCCTCCCCTCCCTAAAAATAAATAAATAAAATTAAAAAAAAAAAAAAAAAAAAAAGAATCAAATTCAGGTACTCCTCAGTGAACCCTCTTCTTCTTGGTATCTTATGTTCTTGTCTTTTCTCTGATTCAGCATTAGTCATAAATCCTTTACATATTTTCAAACTGTTGACTTTCTGATGGGCAGAAGCTAGACTATGAGAGAGAGGTGGAGGATGACATAATTTTTTAACTTAAATATATATATA
The DNA here is from genome assembly GCF_004126475.2 of Phyllostomus discolor. NCBI lineage: Eukaryota > Metazoa > Chordata > Mammalia > Chiroptera > Phyllostomidae > Phyllostomus > Phyllostomus discolor. Next base: position 124,077,962 of record NC_040908.2, read on the forward strand.
TTACTGTCCTGGCTGGTGTGGCTCACTTGGTTGGTCATTGTCCCACAAACCAAAAGGTCACCAGGTCAATTCCCAGTGAAAACATATGCGTGAGTTGCAGGTTGAGTCCCTGGTCAGGGCAAGTACCAAAGGCAACCAATTGATGTTTTTATCTCATGTGATGTTTCTCTTTCTCCCTCCCTTCTCCTCTCTCTAAATAAAGATAAATTATTATTGTTGTTATTATTATTATTCAGAAGAACTCAAAGAATGGATTGGTTATTTATTGACATTAGAGTAAAAGAGGGAATGTGGTTATACCAAAAAAAAAAAACCAACCAGGTCAGTTGCACTTATACTTGAAATGTCTATTTTATATCAAAATGGAAATGTAGGAAGGTAATTGAATATCATGAGCCTAGTGAATATAGGAAAAGAATAGAGTTAAAAAGACTGAGTTATAGGGCCCTACAATATTTAGAAGTCTGGAAGATTAGATGAATTCAGCAAAGAATATATAGAAAAAATAAAACATTAAGTCAAAAAAGCAAACAAAAAGAGAGAAGATGAAGAGTTTTCAAGAGGAGAAAGTAACCAAATGTGTCAGATAATGCTGGTAGGTCAGTAGGATGAAAACTGAGAATTGATACTGGAGTTGACAAGAGAGAATTAGAACCATGATGAAACAAGTTTTAGAAAAGTTGTGGGGGCAGAAAACCTGATGGAGTGAATTTAAAAGCAAATGGATTGGAAAAATAGTGGATCTAATAAGAGTACTTTAAATGAGAAGAAAGGATGGTGACTGTATGGGAATGCTTTTTCAAAGGATAAAGGCTTCTTTTGTTTTTGTTTTTTCTTAAGATGAGAATATTACATCATAGTTTTATTCTGATGGGAATAATCCAATGAGAAAAAATGATGCAGAAGAAAGAAAAAAACAATGTCAATGTTTGTGAAGTAAATGTTTGTGAAGATATATTAGTAGAGAGTTTGTTTTAGGAGCCTGGACAGGTTATTCAATACAACAGGTTGGAGGGCAGAGTGTATGAGTACAGATGCTGATTTAGTAGTGGACACAGGTATGAGTCACTTGTGATCACTTTTGTCTTCTTGTTGGAATAAAAAAAACATCAGCTGTAATTAAAAATAGAAATGAGGATGGTGAAAGTTTAAGAAGAGCTAAAAATGTATAACATGATTATCTAAAAAAAATAAGATAGTGAATTGACTCAGGCATTGGATCTCCAAGTGTGGTTCCCCAGACCAGCAGCATCAGCAACACCTGGGGCTCCACTTTAAACCTACTGAATCAGACCCTCTTGGAATGGAGCTCAGAAATTCATGTTTCACACACTCTTCAGGTTATTTTAATGCAGATTCTGTTGAGAAATATTGGAATAGGAAAATGTAGGAAGATCGCTAACATACCAATAATGCTTTTTGGTAATAAATTTAGATGAGATTAGTCAGCAATGTTGTCTGCTTTTTTCTGCCTACAGAGAGAGCAGACAGAGTTAGATAGACCATTATGAGTTTGCTAGGTGAGCGCTATGCCAGAATGATTATATTGATAGGTATGGAGTAACATTGGAGGAATATAATTGTGGTCAAATTGCAAAAGAAGGTACAGGGAGGACATCAACCCCTTCTAAGTCCACAGGGAATGCAACAAGCAACAGGCACTGCTGGAGAAGCAATGTCCTGAGTGGACAACCAGAATTAACTTACAACAAAGAAGGCTGTGAGGGAACGTTTGGAAAGTTGTAGGCATAAGGGTTCTAACTGGTAGGATGGAAAGATTTGGAGAACTGATGAGTGGAATATTGAATCAGTTGAGAGATGCTCAAGCATATTGGGATGATAATTAGAAAGATGACCTGGAGAGCTTAGGCTTTTTTTTTTTTGTAAACTGAGGAAACTAAGGTAAAGGGTTAATTAGATTAGTAGCAATGTTTTATTGGGGAGATATAGCATCATTTTTAGCTGTAATTCCTTTCTTGAGACATACCTTTTTGGTAAGTGGCAATGGTGGAATGGGTGTCTTTGGCAGCAGGTTTGCTAGACACACCTGGATCTTTGTGGACCTGTCCTTCACTCTTGCTGATGAAGGTGTCAAGGCTGGAGAACTGGAGGTCTACAAGGAGCACCGACATCTCTGTGGATCTCCTTTGCAGTCCAGAATTAGAACACTCCTCACTCCCTCCACTGATCCCACCCTAGTCACAGACACTACAGTCTTCTACCTGTTATGTTACAAAAACATCTACTAGTTTTACTGCTCCCAACTTTTCCTTTACCACAGTCTATTCCATACTCAACAGTCAGGCTGATAAATTTTTTAAAAACTTTAATCTTTTTCTCAAAGTCAACAGGGATTTTCATAGTAAAATACAAATTCCTCATCAGATCTACAAATCTCTTCATGATTTCTCTGATCTCTTTTTATTCCCATTTTCTTGTTCACTCCAGCTACATCATCTCTTTGTTATTCTTCAAAGAAATAAAACTCCTACCTGATGGCTTTACTTTTATTATGCAGCCTTCTCTGCCTGGAACATACTTCTCCCAGGAAATGTCCTGGGAGGCATGTTTAAATCTCAAATTCCTTTTGGTTTCTGCTCAGCTGTCACCTTTTCAGAGAGGTCTGTCCTGATTATTCCTTATTTAGAACAGCTTAATCTGCTTCATTTTCTTTCATAGCATGTATCACCACCTAACATGTCCATAAGGTGAATACTGTAGCACCACAAAAGAAAGTAAATTCCATAAATAATGAGTCTTTATCACTGCTATTTCTTCAATGCCTGAAACAATACTTATTAAGTTATGGCAAGAGCTTCTTAAATGATTTAATAACTGAGTAGTTGAACTACAATTATTTTCATACCAATTGGCTGGAGAGAAAGGAAAAAAGGTGATGAGATTTTGGCTAGGCATAGATAATAAGAGCTGCAAACACTAGATATGCTGAAGAATAATATTACTGAAAAGTATGCCCCACAGAGGCCTGCACATTTTGTAGATGGAATGTGAGTGAGGCTGCCAGCAACTGTCTGTGATAGAGAATAGGAACAGCCAGAAAAGCCCTATGATTATAAAAATGGTGATTAGTAAGACTTCTAAGAGGTTGAATAGTCATTAAGACCTGGCTAAAATGGACTTTTTCCCATGCTGACCCACCAGGCTTTTCTTTTTTCCACTTTCAGATTTGAACAATTTGGATTTGAGATATCAAGTCTTTATGACCAAATATCTGAATCCATCTGGAATATTTTCCCCTTGTGCATGTTTTGCCTTCCTTTCATGTGGATCTGTTATGTGTCTCTAGGAAGTGTGTATCTATGTGAGCATATGGCTGTTCATACCTGTGTGTTGAATTTGTGTCTATATATGTGAATATATATGGACCTGAGATATGTGAACCTGTGCATGTGTTCACATCTGTCTGACACTACATATGGATGTTCTTGGGTATGTAATCATGGTATTATATCTGTGCATGTGGTTCTATGTGTATACCTGTGATTCTCTACATTAATATAGACATGTGGTGTGTATATGTGTGTTCATGGATGTAGGTAGGTGAGACTAGGATATTGCACACAGACAGTTGCCCTTTTTTGTGAAAGAAAGAAAGCCAAACCTCAGATGGGGGTGAGTGGAGTGTAGCCATTTTATTGACAGATCTTCCAGTAATGGCCAATGGTCAGTTACTTGGTAGAGAAAGTATTGGTTGCTTTCTCCTACTCCAGGGTTTCTCTGGCTGGTAAATGAGGTGATCCAATGGGTCAGTAGGCAGGTAACAAGGAAACAGACATGGGAGTTAGAATCCTTGGGATCTCCTGAGCTTGCAAATAGCAGCATTGGTGTTCCCCTCAGTAGCAATGAGCACCTGCAGATTGTGTGGTGGTTCTCAAATCCCATGGCCTGAAGTGATTCCATTTGCTTGCTGAAACGAATCTCAGGGGCTTGTAGAAGAGGGGAAGGATCTTCAGCTATGGACTGTAGCCTCTACAGGCTTGATCCAGATTTATGGCAGCACTCAGGCCCTTCAGGCTCAGCCATATTTGGCACATCCCAGGCCCTGGGCACTGTGTCAGGGTAGCTGCAACTGGGGGCAGGAAGACAACCCAAGCCCCAGAGATAAGGTGCAATCCAGGGCAGAAGAACAGGAGCCTCAGTAGTCAACAGCTGTAGACCATGCTCAATCTGCAACATTGCTTGAGATGCTTTAGGGTTGGCTAGTGCTATAAGAATGTCAGAAAGCTGCGTCTGCTGCAGGAAGGTGAGAAGCTGCTGCCTCCACTGTTCATTTGACTGGGACATGCTCATGAACATCATCATCTGAACGGCCAGGTAGGAGTTGTTCAAAAGCAATTTTATCATGCTTCCTATGATCTGGGAGGAAGCAGTCTGTTCTTCTGAAAGTTGGAGGTCATCCTCCAACCTCTGACCAGAGCTATCTAGAGAGATGGTGGCATCTTTGTCTTCTGCCTGGAGTTGCTGTGTGAGCTCTCTGTTAGGTAAGGTTTGTACCCCAGCTGGCTGCTGAATGTCACAGATATGATTCTGGCCCTTGGTGGAATTAGTAGCAGTATTACCCCTAGAAGTATGGCTCACCTTGTTGGGGGTAGCACTGGATGAGGTGATTGAAGATAAATCACAAGAACTAGTATAGATGACTTGGGTTACAGGGAGCTGGTCCAGCCTTTCCTGGGATGATGGTGGATATGAGGGTGAGGAGTGGACTTTTTCTTGCACTTGTCCTTCTATAGGAACTGTGAAAGGGTTGCCCCTAAAGGGATCTTGTGAGCTGTTCAGTATTTGATTTTTGGAATCAGCATAGCTTTGGCCCAAGGCCTTGTTCCCACCTGGGGTTGTCTCTAGACCCAATTGTGAAGGTGAGTTCAGAGGATGCTCAAGAGTCTGAGCAGGTTGATGGACCTGCATGATCTCTTGAATCAAGGCAAGGTTCCTGGCCAGTTCCAGGGTCTGCCATAGGATCTCAGAATCGTCAAGGATGTGTGAGACTTCTGAATTCTGCTGCATCAATTGTTGCATTTCTGGGTGTTCTGAGATGAACTGTCTCATGAGGTCGGTGGTAGACAGAAGCAACTGGGCGCTTGAATTTTCTAGCATCTGTGTTATGTACTCATGTCTACCTACTTCCAGGTCCTGGGTAAGCCCCTGGGGTGCATCAGGCTCCACAAAGAGGGCTGATTCCACTGAAGTGTGATTCATAACAGCAGGTTGGAATACCTCACTAATGTTTCCTTTGGTGTTTCTGTCCCGGTGGCAGAGCTTGTTGGTTGGCATGTTCTGGGGGGAATGGGTCAGGGATCTGGAGCCTTGTTTAGACTTGATGACCAAATGGATGGTGTGACCATCTAGGATGCCCCTCTGGCTCAGTGTGTCATGGTCTTTGAGAAGGCAGCCCATGAAGACCAGCACTAGCTGGTCCATTTGGCATTTAAAATGAGCTGATAGCTTCTCCTTGAACTGCCTCACTGAGGTATCAGCAGCTAGTATAAAGTCTTCCTGCTTGCCTGGTGTCTTTAATGTCACTCGAATGATACTTGAAGAAATGTTCTTGTTGGCATACTGACCTGAAAGATGCCCAATTTGGGCCATCCTGGATGTTCGAGAGATGACATGCGGCATGGATCTTGAAAGAAAGGCAAATGGAGAACAGGTGGAAGCTGGGGCAGATGGAGTGAGGGGAGACCACTGGCCTGTGTCCCAGGTGTTGTGTTTTCAGGTCACAGGCTTGTTGCCCCAAAAAGGATGAGTGACCAGGCTTGACCCAGGTATTTTGCGAAGTTCTACCCTCACTCCAGTTCTCCAAAGGTGGCCCAGCTGAGATCTGTCTTGGCTATTGATTCATACTTGGTGCAAAGTGGGCTAAGTAGAGATGACTCCTCCCGGGGCTGCTCCTCCCCTGCCCCACCCACCAGGATCATAACCTCTTCAGAAAATAGATATTGTGATGTTAACTCTGGCCTCACAGTCTCTGCCAGGACTAACTTGGAAAAGAGGACATATTTAGTGAGTCCAGGTCTATATAATGAAATAAAATAAGACAGGAAATTGGGCACAAAGTTCTCAGGATGGAACTATTAAAAAAGAAATTAAAAACCAGATTGGTTATGTGGGATATGTGGTGCTATGTATGAGTTTCTTGTACTAATATTAGGCATGTAGTAAGAAAAGCAGGGTCTACTGAAGCCATAGATAAAAGTACATAAATGTGGATAAGAACAGAATCTCTTATAGGAAAAAGCTCATAGTTTTTTTTTTTTTAGTGATCTGGAAAGAGTTGGGAATTAGAAAGGGAAATAGAGCAAGAACAAAGTTCTTAAGTGAAAGAGGAGGTCATGTTTTCCTTTGTGTCTAAATTTTGGGATTCTAGACTTAACTGAGAGTGTTCCCAGGGGACTGGTGGAGTACGGTGGGTGGAATTTGCTGTGTGCTAGAAGCAGGAACAGGACTAACCATGGAGGCTTCCTCTAGGGCAGGGATGTCAAACTCATTTTCACCAGGGACCACATCATCCTCGTGGTTGCCTTCAAAGGGCTGAATGTAATTTCAACTCCTTAACAGTTAAGCAGTAGTTACATTTATACAGTCCTAAAATTATTTTGGCCCTTTGAAGTCTCATCTTAAATGCCTTTTTGTTGAAGCATTAAGAGGAAGAAATGTCTGTAAACCAAGAGGTGAAAGTAAAGGCTGTTAACAGTGAAATTCCTAATGGCAGGTTTAGGCAACTAAAAAGCCAGGTTCTCAGTTCCATGTAAATTTGGAGGATGGTGGTTAATTTTTATTTTGGTAGCAGATGAATTTTTTGCTAGTAAACAGGTTAAAATGCATATTTATGTCTATGTTGATGTTTGGGTGTGGATGGAAATACTATATATGCAACAATAAGAATGCACATGTCTAATTGGATATATATTTGTGAATGAATATGTGTGAAAGTATAAGAATGAAACAGTGTGTTGGTTATTCTGGTATCTGTATGACTGTGAAGACTTCAGGGTCTGAAACCTTGAACATTTTATTTTCCCGCCTAGAGGGTAAGTTCATCATGAAGATAGGTGTCAAGGAGAGAGTCCAGGCCCATATGTTCTCAGTGTGTTGAAGCTGAACAAAGAAACTACAGATAGTTGTCTAGGAGACTTCCTGCTATCACACTAAAGGATTCTTTATTAGAATGTCTGGACCTCCACCCCAATCCATGCCAGGCTTGCTTCATGCTCAGCTATCAGTTGTTTACTTCTTAGAGCATAACTCAAATCCAAGCCCTCTCCCAATTATACTTGAAAGTGAGATATATTCAGGACAGTGAAACATTGATTTTCACACCAAGACACTGCCTTTTATTCTCCCAGGTACTCCACAGGTGGTTGCAGATAAGAAGGGAATTCACACATCTCAATCTAATGATCAGCTCCCCTGGATCTGTGGCGCTGGAACCAGAGGTTCTAGACCTGAGATGATTCTAAACCTAGCTCACATAATCCTACAATTATAGGAGCTGGATTCACAGTTTTCAAAATACAAAATACGAATTTTTTAAAATTCCAGTTCCTGCAATTCTAGGATTCTGGTAAAGAAACAGTAATGTTTTCCAGCCCATATTTTATTTCCCAATCAACCTCAATAAAATCCACCTAGACCATTATTAAAGAGAACTTTAATGTACTGATTGAGATATTAAATGTAAAGAATTTACTAGATATAATCAATGCGACCAATCATTAAGGGTAATGGCTATTTTGGGGAGTGAAGAAGAGGACATATTTCTACCAATGCTATTACTATTGGGTCTCAAGGCCTGTGGGACTTGTTGAGTTTGACAGCATTGGGTGGGGCCTTAGCCTCAGATGACCTTTTGACTAGTGGCTTTGGTAGCCTGCTCTTCAGTGTCTGGAAGCTGAGGTCATAATTGACCAGGTAGCCATCATTGTAGACATACAGCTTGTGATCTGAGGGGCAGTAGTTGATGCTCTGCAGTGTTTCTAGCATCTTATCCAGCAGGATGCTGAGATGGTGCTCCTGCCCAGTGGTGGTATCAAAAGCATAGAAGATCTCCTCTTGCCGGGTGCTCAGAGAACGTAAAGCATAGAGCACCCCACAGGCCATGAAAGCCCCTGACAGAGCTGGCTTGTACTGGCTGGTGCGCCAGGTTTCCTCCACTTCTAGGGTGTTGGGATTGAGGAGACTCACAACCAGGTTGCCCTTGCTCTCCTCTGTAGCATAGAGCACCCATAGCCCCTTCTCATCACCAGCAAAATCTAAATCTTTCCAGGACACACCAGCATAGGAGAAGCGGTTGTTGTAGGTGGCACCTGGCAATGGGCGCCGCAGAACCAGGCTGTTGGAAGAAAGGTCCACCTTGGCCATTTCACCTGTGCCATAGTAGTTAAAGTACATGAAGTTCTTGTACACTGTATTACCACTGCCATCACCATAGCCCATCTTCCACTGCTCATAGTTCTTCAGCAGTACCAGGTCATCATAGGACTTGTGCAGTCGGTAGTAGTCAAAGTACCTAAGCCAAACCCCACACAAGAATCAGTAGGTGACAGCAGGAAGCAAGGAAACAGAGTGCTATTAAAAAATGAGCAGGCCAACGTTCTCAATAATAGTGCGGGCTTTGGAATCAAACAGAATTGATTTTTAATCTTTCTTTTTTACTTACAATATACCACAAGAGAATAAATAATTGTAAAAAAACCAGTATCAGTAGTACTAATAACATCAACAACAATGATACCTAATAAGCACTATATATGCATTATCTCTTTTTTGTTTTTCTTTTTTACCTTTTTTATTTTCATTTGTTCTTTTATATATATATATATTTCATTTTTCTGCATTATCATTTAATTATAATAAAATAACTTTTAGATAGGTTTTCTCCCCACAGGCTGGGAGAATGGCTCGAATAAAGAATAAATAATTGGCTCTAGGTTACTCAGTTCATAAGTAAAATTTGTAAAAAAAAAATTACCTCCCTGTCAGAGGGAGTGCTTGTCAGGACTAAGATATGCAAATAAAATAATTACTAGAGCATTCATTTCAAAGTAAGTAATGAACAAGTGATAGCTATTATTTTTTCTTATTTATGGATAATCTTTTCTTAGACTTCAGTGCCATCCATCTGTCATTGAGGCAGAGATACCCTGTAGTAGGACAGAGTTTTGAAGCTGGATTCAGAAAGTAACTTTGAAAAGTCTCTTAAATTATTCCTAACTTGTAAGTATTGCCATCTCCTAATATTGGGCAGTAAGTCTTGCCTTGCCCACAGAGATCTGAGAGGGCTTAAAAACAAAAAGCTTGCAAATGTGTTTTGTGTGCTACAAAATGTCTATAGAAATTCGGGAGCATTATTATTAGCAGAGAGCTCATCGTTCTTAGGTAAGTTTCAGCTGGGGTTCTTCAATGACTAGTTCAACTCACATTCATCCCCTCCTCCCATGACCTCCTACTCAACTGAGTCTATATCACACTGTGTCTGTACTCACTTCAAATGCCTGGTCTGGGAGTTGCACCTGCCTTCCTAGCCAGACTTATTGAAGAGTGCATTTGTCTACTCATTGATTCCTTTAGCCATTCTTTAAAAAATACTTTTTTCTGTACCTACTGTATCATTTACACTTTTCCATATAATCTTATATGATATTCTCATTTTACAGCTGGCTAAGATGGGTCTGAGATGTTAATTTACAAGGTCACTTAGCTTAAGTGGCAGCATTGAGAATCAATCTCAGATTTGTTTGACTCCAAGGCTCCAAGCATGGCCAAGGTTATCCTCTGATTTTTTTCTGAGCAGAAGGTAAGATTCTGAGGCCCAGGTATAGAAGAATTTGTTCTGGAGATGAGATCAGGCTTGAATAGAGCCAGCTCTAGATTAGGTGGACTTGGAAATTTCAGACAGTGGATTTGTAAAGGAAGCTTAGGGCCATCTGGACCATCCTTAACCCATGAGAGGAGCACTAAGAGGTAACCTGTCAAGCCTAGACCAAGTTTTCCCAAAGGCATAGAAATAGAGGAAGCTGAGATGGGGCTAACAGGAAACCTGTCAGGGTAGGTTAGGGAATATTTGGAATGAACCTGGCTGCAGAAGAAAAAACATTCTGGACTCACCTTCCATCTATACGCAGAGGGGCCACCCAGTAGAGGGAAGAGGATGAGTTGGTGGCTGAGTCTCGACCCCAGGCCCCTGCCTTGTAAGAGAAGCCTCTCCAATTGAGCTGTACCACAAGGGGTCTGCTGACTTTCTGGAGGCCTCCATGGGCACAAGAGCCTAGAGAAGAGAGCAGGCAGGTATGAGCTTGATGTGATGCACATGACTCACAGAGAGCAGAGTATGAAAGTGTATGTGCATTTGAGTGTATGTCCATGCACCTGAGTGCCTATAAAAATGTATGTATAAGCATGTGTGATTGTGCATGAATAGTGACTAGTGCATATGTCTGATTGTGGGTGTATTTACTTGTCTATGTATGTGGGCATGCCAATGTGTGAGAGTGTACCATTCTAGGTCTGCATCCCTTAGTGATACACCAAACAAGGGAATAAAAGATTTACTCTACATCAAAATCTTTACTGCCCACCCCTCAGTACACCATAGCCAACCCTACACGCCCAACCTTGTCCTTGGGGAGATGATATCTTGGAAAATTTAATATAAGACCTCACCTGGGGGTAGCAATGGGCTGGAGTTTCTGGAGGCCTCTTCTTTCTCCTTCTCCCTCTCACACTCGCTTAGCCGGCTCTCAAGGACATCCACCTCCTGGCGGAGAGCATGGAAGCTGCGCTGGTCAGAGTCGGCCAGAAGCTTGAGTGTGAGGCTGGCATTAGCCACCTATGGAAATGAGATGCCAGGAATGTGGGTCACTGAGTGTTCTTGAAGAGTTGAACTCAGGATCCCACATTTCTCAGCTCAGGGTCTTCTCCAGAAAGAAGTAATTTTGGAAATTCAAATTTTCAATTAGATGAGACAGGGGCTAGAAAGAGGGAGAGGTTCTTTTTTTAAGATCTTATTTATTTTATTTTAGAGAGAGGGGAATGGAAGGAGAAAGAGAGGGGGAGAAACATCAATGTGTAGTTGTACCCCCAACTGGGGAGCTGGCCCACAACCCAGGCATATCTCCTGACTGGGAATTGAACCAGCAACCCTTTGGTTCGCAGGTTGTCACTCAATCCACTGAGCCACACCAGCCAGGGCAAGGGAGAGAGATTCTTAAATCCATCCACATACCTGGCTCTGGAGTTGGTAGAGAAGGTCCCCAGCTGCACTAACTCTTCCCTTAGCCTTAAGCTGGGCTGCTAACTCCTGTGCTCCCTCCAGTTCCAGGCGCAGCAGGTTGAAGGCTGGGGACTCATAGGAGGCAGCAAGGACAGTAGGATTCCTGAACTTCAGGGCATGGTTCATTTCTAGGACCTGGTTATCCTGATCTTCAGTGGCATGTGCATACTCACTGACCTGGGAATGGGAGGATGGATAATCAGTTCCCCCAAACCTCAGTAGCCATGGTTTTTCCCATCTATTTATAGGTCCCCAACCAGTGCCACATAGCCTACACAATTCTCTCATATCTGTCACCTTATTTGCTCCCATTAAAAGCTCTTGAGGTGACCATTAACATTATCCCTATTTCACAGCTGAGAATACTAGCATCCTTTTCCCTGCAGGAGAAATATAATGTGCTCCCATGCATAATGTACCCTCACATTTTTAGACCAAACTTTCAGGAGAAAAATCTTTCATTTACAGTATATAGATACAGAATTAGTACTACCCATGTATAATGCTCATCCTTATTTTTCCCTCAAAAATTTGGGCAAAAAAGAGAGTATATATTCATGGCAAAATATGATAAGTCTTTCCCTTGAACTGCCCAGACTCTCTCTTTCCTTTTCAGGGCCACACACTCTCAGGAGTAGTTTAGTAAGGGAATAAATGAACTGATTTCCAGCTTCCAGTCTGGTTCTATCCCACTGACCTTCCCAAGGAGCTCCACTAGTGACCATTACATAAAACAACTGCCCACATCACACTTCTATTGATGCATCTATTAATGCAACATTTCTATTTACCCATCCTTACTTACAGCACCAATTCCAAGTTCACCAGCCTGGCCCGCATATCTCTCCACTGATTGTCCCTATTTTAACTCTTCTATTCAAATCCTCTTCTGCTTCCTGTGCACTAGTCATCTCATTTCCAAGCCTTTTCTTGTTTTTTTTGCTCTTCCCAGCTCCCAGTGAATCCAAACTCACTAGTTCACCCATTAATGTAGGAAATACCCATTACATAAGCCTCTCTGCTAGTACCGCTGAGGATCCCCAAAGCAATACCTAGTTTTCTCTTCATACTAAGGATTCACCTCAAAGATGAGGGTAGTGCTTCCATCAGCTCCTTACCACTAGAGCTCATCCTTATGCTACTTCCTGTCCCAGACCTAGCCCCAACCCCAGCTGCAGCCCCAGCACTCACCCTGGAGAGCTCCTGTTCATGCTTGCCCATGAGCTCCTGGGCTGTACTCAGTAGCTGTTCCAGCTGCTTCAGGGGGACGAGGTTGCTGGGCAGGTAAACCACACAATGGCATATGCCATTCTTATCAACAGAACCTGGCACATCTTTTACCAACTGCAAAGTCACAGGCACATTAAGCTTATATGTTGGGGCACAGTGTGCTTTTTGGCAACAAAGCAAAAGAAGAGGTTGACCCTTCTCTCTCTGCACAGGAGGCTGTTCTTGACTATGGGCACCCTTCAGCCATGAATGTGAGGGACCCTTTCCTTAACTTCTCAGAACTGAAGCCATGGTTCCCTCCTAGCTCCTGTTCATAGGGCCACCTTCATCCTACCTTGTATACTGGCTGGATCTGACCGCAATTCCCGTAACTGGAAGCAGATTTTCCTGGATGCTCTGTGAGATAGAGTAAAGCTACTCCAAAGAGACTTGTCATGGGACTGGTTTGGGGGCTGAAGTTCCTTGCAGTACCCCCACTGTAGAGATTTAGTGGATCCCCACAACTTTTTGTTGTCTTGAAGACAGTAGGTATGGAGAGTTCCAAATTTTCAAAGAAAGAAAATTAATATTAACAGCATCATCAGGCACCAGAGTCTGGACTGGTATTCAGCATTCACAAGAACATGACAAAAAAACTAGAGGTTCTGACTATTTAAAAATAATATTTTGTGGAGTCACATGATTAATAAGTGACCAGGCTGCCAGCTTTGTTCTAAATCTTGTGCCTGTGCTCCTAAGGGAGTTGCAGAGCTCCAGCTGTGTTAGGGTGTGATGCAGGCCAGCAGGGTGAGGGTGGCAGGCAGCTGCTTTACCTCAGCTAAATAGAGTGAGGAGGAAAGTTTCTAGAAAAGAGAGATGCATAACTTGGGGTCTTATTCCCTTTACCTATAATCTTAACTTATAATCTACTGATTCCAGAGCCAGACTGCCTCAGTTCTACTTCTGGCTCTGCAACGATGGGTGAATTACTCTCTCTGTGTTCCAGTGTCCTTTTGTGTAAGTGAGGATACTTATGTTTTACTTTAAGAAGCAAAAATACATGTAGAGATTAATTTACAAAGTCTCTTAATAATCTATGGTTATTATTAGTTATTATAGACTTTAAGTTATTAAGACTCTTATTAGCCTGTTAGTTATTATCCTCTATGTCCATCTGTCCACTCCCATTTTGAAGCTGGATAAGCCAGCCTTAGATTGGAGACTTTTTCCCAAGTTGTTGACTAGGCTTGTGGCACCAGCTGAGGTTTCTCTACAGAATCTTCAAGAATTAAGATATGTCCTCGATCCTTCTCTGAATAGTCCCACATAGCTTCTATGGCCCTAGTAGTTAATCTGGCTTTGTCTTCAGCCTGCTGCAACTCCAGCTCAATAGTGTATAGCTTTGGGGGATAATGGAGCAGAGGTCACACGCATACAACAGCTCAGGCTGACCTCCATCAGTTTCTACACCCTTAGCACAGGTGAAGGGTAGTGAACTTCTGCTTAAAATGAAGGTTCATCAAGAGCAGGTGGAAAGTCCAGAATTCTTCCCACTCACATTTATCCTTGTTTTCCCCCCTCACCTTGTGCCCACCTAAGCCCAGGGATCATCAGAGCAGGCAGGGTACTCTCTCCTCCTCCATCCATCTATCTCCACCTTCACTCTCCCAGAATCTGGGGGTTCTTGAAGGATCTAAGCAGTGGGGGAAGCCAATACAAAGCATAGAATCATCTCCCTCCCTGCTTGTGATCCCCCCACCTGTACCTGAGGCTGTCCTGGAAGCACCAGGGACAGCAGCAGCAGAGTAGTCAAAAGGGCAGGGATGGGTTGCATCTCGCATCAGCTGCAGGGTGAACTAAGACCTCTGAGTTCCCCCAGGCTTTTATCTCTGGTCCAAGTGAATAGTCTCACCAGGAGGGGCACAGATTTCGACATCTGAATGAACTGAGGGTGAGAGAGGCTGTGAAGAAGGTATGGGGAAAACGGGTGGGAGGGAAGGGTTGCGACACACTGGTGCCTGCAGATATGGGGTGGAAATGAGTTTCTCACTACAAACAGGGTCTTTCTCATCCCCATGCTGAGATCTGCCCTCAGTCTGCTGGGCCCCCCTGTCCAAACAGATTAAGGCAAACCTGATACATTTTGTGGGGGCCTTTAGATGGGTCCTTTTCAGGAGGGATTATGGTGTGTTCCTCAGCTTTGAAGCCAGAAATGTTCTAGAAGGAAATGCAACCTTACCTGCTTCTTCCCAAGGACAGAGCCATTAACTTAACCATGTGCCTTTGGATGAGGGCCAAGATGTATACCTAAGGGGTTTGCTTCAGCAACACCGTACTGGTCTACTCTGTTATGTGCTCTGCCTTACCCCTAAAAATTAGTCTCCTCCACTGTTATAGGCTTTCTAAACATTTCTATCCCTCCCCACTATTCAAATGTAGCCCCCAGTTCAAGCTCCTGATATCAACAGCCTCCATTGTCTGTCCTTCAGGAAAGTTCCCTCCCAATATCTTCTAACCAGTCACAGGAGCTTATTGAGCCTCCAGTCCTCTGGGCTCTCAACTGGACTCCTTACATAAAAGGAAGAGATTGGGTCCTGAGTCCTGGATAAAGAATCATAGTTTTGTGTCCCTGGTGCTGCTATACCTCTTGAGTACTTCTCAGGCAGTGGTGAGTCTCACACTCACCCAAATGCCAAGGTGGATATCAGATTTTCTGTGGAGCATGAGTTTCTCACCCCCCCATTTTTTCAATGAGGAATTTGTAGCTCCTTTGTATGTATCCTTTATTACTTCTCACTGTACCCCAAATTCAGACATTAAAGGCAGGTGGCACCACCACATAGAGGTTAGCCAGTAGATGTGGATGTGGCAGGACACTGTGTGGCAGCCAAAATGGTAAGCCAGGAAGGAGCAGAGGGAAGGTGTGTAAAAAGAGTGCTGACACTGGCATGGGCCCTGCTGGTACCCAGGGCCTTTGGGGGGACACCATGGGATGGATGGCAGGCAACAAACAACACGGAGAATGAGCAAGCGTCTATGAACCCTAGGTCCAGTGCTGGAGAGAGCAACATGTGATGAGTCTGTACCAGATGTTGAGATGTCACCACAGGCCACCCCACACCCATGTGCTCACAGTAGGTGTGGAGCAGTACCTGCTGTCCAAAATGGGGGCAGTCTCTGGAGCAGGACTATAAGGGGTACTATCTTGTAGGTACCACAGGTCACAGCAGCTATAGCCACTAAGCTTACCACACACTGGGTCAGCAATAAACATAGCGTAGAAGCTGGCAGATAGCCACATGGCAGTCCACAGCCATGGTGAGCAGCACTGAGGCCACATAGCAGTCCATAGCCACAGTGAACAGCAATGAGGACTCACTTGGACAACAAAGAGCTGAGCTAGACAGATCCCAAAAGAGATTTCATCTGACAGGCCCCAGAGCACAGCCAGGGTTTTGGGCACTATGGATGTGGCCAGAACCTAGTCCATGGCTGCCAGAAGCCCCAGCAGCTAGTGCATGGGTGCCTGGAGTGTCTTGTCAACTGCCATCAGCCCCCATAGAAGGGCATTCCCTGCCATAGCTGCCATGTACAGCAGGCACACAGGCACAGAAAGCCAGGCATTCAAGGCCTGCTGCCCTGGTATTCCCCGCAAGACAAAGGGTCCAGGTCCAGAGATGAGCATAGTCTAGTTGAAAGCTGGCAATGTGGGATCCAGCTCCATCTCCTGGTTCCACCTGGCTCTGTCCTGGTTCCTTGTACATGGAACCTGTGAGAGGCAATCGACAGTTCTACAAAGATTTTAGGTAGATGGAGATGGGTATCAGGGCTTAGGGCACTACAGCATTTACCAAGAGCCATCCTTGTGCTACACACTGTTTAAAGAATTTGGCATATGCTGACTTATAGATTTTCTCTCTTCTTTTGAGACAAAGAGAAAGAGAAGGAGAGCGAGACTAAGAGAGAGAGGAAGAGAGGAAGGAAGAGAAGGGAAAGAGAGAAACATTAATTTGTTGTTCCACTTACTTATGCATTTGTTGGTTGATTCTTGTAAGTGTCCTGACTAGAGATTGAATCCACAACCTTGGTATATCAGGACAACACACCAACCAAATGAGCTACCTGGTCAGGGCCTGGCCTACAGATTTCCTAACAGTCTGTGGGTTTGCTAATATTCCCATAGGGTAGATCAAGGAATTTCATTTCTGAGAGATTAACAGACATACTCCAGATCACACATCTGAGAAATAGAACAAGGGCTTGTATCAACACTATTTGGATAAAGACCATGCTCTTCTGACAGTCTTCTCTGGAGGTCTCCTCCTCAGCTTAGGCTCATGGGGAATTGAAATGTGCTTTTCCTGATGCCCTGTCCTAGATGACACCCATTGTGTTATCTAAGCCTAATCCCTCCAACTGCCATATAGCCTTTGTGCTCCCACCATACTAGGGGAGAGGTAAGGCAGAAGAAGGAAGTATGCAATGGCTATTTTTTACTCCACTTACTGACAGAACAACTGTTCAGACAAATCTCCTCTCTTAAGATCCTTTTCCAAAAGCCACTTTATTAACTCAGATCCACTCTTGTAAGCATTACAGTCCTCCCAGACTGTCCACTATTTTTTCTCAACTGCCCATGTCCTCTGACATCCCTTCGTTCAGCTTTAATACACTGTAGCTCTATGTACCTGGGTCACAAACCTTAATTCCTCCATTGACCAGTATAGACATTCATGTCCTGACTCAGTTTTGTGGTACTTTTTCTTCTGTTCTTTGTCCATGGGGAAGCCCTTGGGTTATACAGAACTCAGCTAGGGAAAGTTCTGATCCCACTGAGGGTAGAGCAGAGCCTCCAGGTCAGGCTGCAGTAGAAGTGACTGGGGTCAGATGCCACAGTAATAGTGCAGTTGGTGGTCAGGTTAAAATGGTGGAAGCAGCAGGACTTTACTTACCTGGGTTTAAGTAATTTAAAAACAACCTAGAAGAAGACTTTCCATGTTCCACCTAAATACCACAGTTATGTCCTTGAACTTTATAAAGTATAGCATCTGATATTTAACCTAGTTCTGGGGACCGAGGAACCTGGGGAAGGTGAGCAGAGAAAAGGGTCTCTGGCCCTGGATAAAGCTCTCAAACTTGTGTGTGTGCTCTGGCCCCCTGTCAGCATTGCCTCCTGGGCCTTCTCTCACACCCCCACACCTTGACTCTTGCAAGTAGGGTCAGGTAATAAACCAGGCTAAACTTTTCTACATGGAAGTCTTGTTGGTTTAGAAACCAGAGCCTTCTTCTGATGGATGAGGTTTCACTGAGTCATGGGACCTCTCTCACAATGGGGACACTGTGGGCTCCTCTGAACCCTGGGAACATTCTGCCAGGACCAACAAGGAAGACCTAGCCTTTACAAAAGAAAGAGGATATATCAAATCCATCAGGTCCTGAGAACATCTCTCCCCAAACCACAGAGTAAGAACAACTGTACCGAGGCAGGGGCCCAGTAAGAAAGTCCTGCACTCAGGGTGTGGGGCCTACTAGCATACTTCCTCTTGACAAAATTCCAGAGACAACTTCTCTGTTTCCCCTGTGTACATAGCCCACACTTCTGCTCCTTCATTTCTTCCCCTAGGCTAAATGACAGGGAGGGGAAAGAAGCCGGGACTCACTGCCCAGCCTCAGCCTGTTCTGTGTTTGGTTGTCTGTAGGTGCAGCTGCACCCTTCTCATTGTCCACCTGACTGTTCTGCTCTCTTTGCCTGTCCAGTCCTTCACCTCATCTCCAGGCCCAACACCACTCAGCTTCCTCTGTAGGTCAGAAGTTTTGCAAAGGATAATTTGAGGGAGGAGTGAAATAGGTTCTCTACTGTCTCTGAGCTCCCAGGCACAGGACTGTCTCTGACCTGTTGCTTGGAGTCCTGGGGCTTCCCCTTGGTGGTGATGCACTTGAAAGTTGTGACACTCTCATGTGCCCCTAGCTATGATCAGGAACCTGATGTACAGAACAGACTGGGTCACACAGAGCTGGGACCAGGAACAAGATCTCCTGGATCCCATTCCAGGATTGTTTCCTCTCCTGGAATTTTTGCCTTGTTCCTCAATTGACAATAATTTTCTCCTTGGCAGAAGCTGCCTTTACCATTCACACAGATTTGGCAGCTCTGGGTTTCCACTCCCACTCTGAAAGAGTGCTCATTCTGACTCCATTCACAATTCTTCCTTCTGGAATGAGACTGTGGGGCTGCTGGTGGTACACAGACCTGCATGAACCAGCCAGACTGTGACTTGTCTCCCACCATCTTCTACCTCCTCTCCACAGGATTCCAAGTCAGAGCTCATCCCCTCCCTCTTCTTTTTCTGTTGATCTTTCTCAGAGGGCTTCTGCCTCCTCAGAGCTATTCTACTCTGAGTGGCTCACATACTGTGTCCTGCCTATGGAAGCTAAGGGACAAGATATTTCTTGTCCTCTGTGAAGTAGAACATCAAAGAACATATTAAATGCATCTGGATGCATTATGGGAAAAAGAAGGTATAGTGAAAAGAGATCACTAATTGAACTCAGACAGCTGTCTTGGTTTGTTATATTACTTGGGGTGACTTTGAACCTTGCTTCAAACAGAACACGTGACCCCCACATTGATTTTGGAGGTAGGCCTGAGAGGGAAATGTGGTTCAAGGTTACATTTTTCTTGCTGCTGTTTACTCCCACTTAAGCACAGTGGGTAAGATCCAGAGTGGGCTCTGAAGCCAGATTATCAAGGTTGAATCCTACTTCTGCTACATACAAACTGTGTGACTTTGGACAAGCTACTCAGTTTCTCTATGCCTCAATTTCCTTATCACTGAAATCAGGATAATAATAAACATGCCTACTTCACAGGAATATTGAAAAGATAAATTAAAAATGATGTAAAGCAATTAGGTAGGGTACAACAGTACCTGAAACACAGTAAATGCCTAACACATTAAACAGTATTGTTATTACTATCCTTAGCACTTTTATTACTCCTGGAACCCCATCATTTGCCACTAAATTCTTAGTTCTCAATTTTATAATATGATAAAAAAAACTTTATTATATCTTAAAAATTAAGGTGATTTGGGGACTGTGCTAAGGTAATTTGAAAGCAGAATGGTCCTGGGTTTCAAAAAATAATAGCTAAAAGGCAGGCTGAAAGGTTCAGATTTGACCTGATAAAATCAAAGAAAGAACTTCCTTTGCCAATAGACCCAAGAAAAGTAGGTTGAGTACAAGACTGTTTCTAAATAAGATGAGGAATTTTGTAGCACTGTCTTCTCTTCCCTGTTCCCAGTACACAAAATTCCACATTGTTCTGACCCAGGAACGATGAGATGGAAAGGAAGTGGAGACATCTTAGCCCCATTTCTCAAAGTTAACAACCACACTGGTCTTTTTGCACCCCAAAGTTGTTTTCTAACAATAAGTCCAAACAACTCATTTCCATCAGGACCAAAGGCTTCCCAGAGCATATCCTTGAGAATGGGCATTTTTAGAAAGACTTTCAGTGTTTGGTTCAATATGAAATAAATTCATGTATGAAATGGGGAAGAGACATTTTCAGGAGTTTCAAAGTTTGTCTAGAGTGTGACTGATCTTGGCTGATGAATTCCTGCTGATGGGACAGGAGTCTCTCACCTTGCTACTGTGGAGATGGGATTAAAGGTGAGGAATGGGCATCCAGTTTCTACCTATCCTTGCTAAGTAGGTAGAGGGTCTATCTATCTACCCTCTGCTGCTTCAGTCTCTGCCACTCCTACTTGTCCATTCAGCAGTCACTGCACTTGAGACCTAAGGGATTCAAAGGTGCTCCTGTGTTAAGCCGGAGAGATTGGGTATGGGCAATAAAGATTTATGGGTCTCTCTTCACTGAGTCTCTCAGGAGGGCATGGACCGTAAGTCCCTGGAGGAATTGAGGATCTGCGAGTGGCAGGTGTGAACTGTTAATGAGGAATTAGCAGATTCTGTGGTCACCCCTGATGACTCTCCTGATCCCCAGTTTTATATGCCTGGCACACTCAGGACCTGGGGAAAGGTAGAGACTGAAACAGAGAGGTCTCTGCAGAACCACTGATGTGACAACAGCACATTCAGATTTGAGATTCAGATGGAGACGTGCCTCACTGTAAGGGTAAAGCTAGTTGCCATCTAGAAATAGACAGTCATCATTACTTAGTATTGGTTCTTCCCCCGTAGCTTTCCAAAGAAACAAAGCAACTAACTCGATGGAAAGAGCCTGGGTTTTTGAGTTAGGCAGAACTGGGTTTGAATAAGGCTCTTCTACTGCATATCCTTAAGCAAGTATCTTAACTCTTCTAACTTTATTTTTTTTCTTTTTTACATGATAAGGATTAGTGTATCTTCCCCAAAAGGTTGTGAAGATTACAGTAACATACATAAAGCACCTAACAGGTGCCTTGAGCCCAGGAGAATTAATGCAACCTTATTTTAGGTAGTACAGCTTGGAAAGAGTCAGCTTCAGGACAAACCTGGCTATCTGAGATACTTGCTGGACCCATGTAGGGTATATATTGGGCCCCAGTAGTAGATACAAGTTTCACAACATCATCCTTTTCTCAAAAAATAAGTGCTCTTTTGCACTTAGAGGTACATAATAGAATGTGATAATGGCATGTTTCACAGTATGTCACCCACAGTTCATATTTGTTTGGAGACCTAATTTTAATAAAATTGGTGGGTTACACTGTCACAAAATGAATTAACAATTTACAAAAAAGTTATTATGCTACTGTAATCATGTGTATTTAATATTCTAGAATAGTCCAATAACCCCTTCTCACATTGGGTCTTTTCCTTATGGAGTGTGTGTGTGTGTGCATGTGTGTGTGTATTTGTATACAGTATAACCTAAAGAGGGCAAAAGCAGTTATTGAGATATGGCCCAGAGACCACAAGCAACAAGTTCACTGTGCAAATGTGATGCTTTATTCCTAACGGTTTTGAGTAAGGAAGTCAACCTGCCCTACTTTCTGTGGGGTACCTGCCTTAAGCAAGCTGCCCATTTTGCAATAATATAACTATGCACATTTAGAAACATGTTAATGATATGGAAGTCCAATTTACAGAACAAATAAATAAATAAAGCTGGAAAGGTATTTTTCATTGCAACTTGATGAATGCACAGATATTCCTAGCATGATAATTATTTTATTGTATGTACAATTTCAGCATGACAATGATGTGAAGGAAGAATTATTCTTTCAACACATTTGCAGACAAACCCAACTATCTCTGAACTGTATATAAAACCAAGAAGCATGCAATATCAACAAATGTAGTTCAGGATTTAAGTTTGGTATAAAAGTGTGTTCTGATGGAATTGTGATAGGTACAGATAAACACCGCAGTAGCTACCAAGATGAAGGAGCTTACATCAAAATGTTAAGCAAAAGATTTGCAGTGAAAAACACAAGTCAACTAAATTAAATAATGTGTTTAGTATGAATGGGGAGTTATAACAATTTACGAGTTAAATTCGAGATTATTCTCTTTATTATGTGATAGAATGAGAGCTGATCAAAAACAAGCAACTGCCTAATGAAGAATGATGATTATTGTGGGGAAAATATTTGTTGAGATGTTTAAAGTATGGGATGAACTTTCAGTGCTTCTGGAAAATAACGTTTTTGATTCCACTTCTTAAGGTGTAAATTGGACAGTGAGACTTTCTTATTTGACTATATTTGGTATTATTTTTATTCTTAATACCTCCATGCAATATTTTTCAATCAGAAAAGTTTTAGAGGCAAATATAGAAGTTATAAGTTTGGAAGATCAGGCTTTCTACAGAATATTAAATTTCATAAATAACATCAATTTTAGTGAAATAAATGATGAGCTATATATTATGCATCTACAAAAAGTTATCACTGAACACCTTACAAATTTAATAGAATGTTTTGAATTTTATTTTCTATCAAAACAAAATTCACAAATAGAAATTCAAAGATTTAGACTCTATTTCTTTTTTAGAAAAATCATTTTATCTATTAAAAATTGTTGGAACTGTCTACTAGTGAATCACTGAACATAAATGATAAAATAAAGCACTGTTTATCTAATTTTAAATTAAAAATAAAATAAGTGTTCTTAAAATAATGAAATTACTTTAAAATGATTTCTTACTTTCCTATTAATAGAGCTTTTGGTGAGTAGATTTCTCTACTACTAACACTAAAAAAGCAAAACCTAACCAAACAAAATATACAAAGATAATTTAATTATAAATTATTGAGTACAAGTAGCATTCTCATTGATTCAACCAATTAGATAAATTAATAAGAAAGATGCAAGTTAGACTTCCAGCCAAGATGGAGGCATAGGTAGATACACTGTGCTTCCTTGCACAACCAAAAGAAGCACAACAAATTTATAAACAAAAAACAACCAGAACTGCCAGAAAATCTAACTGTATGGAAGTCCAACAACCACGGATTAAAAAAGAAACATTCCTCCAGACTGGTAGCAGGGGTGGAGATGGTCAGCTGTGTGGAGATGGCTTGTAGCAAGGTAGTGGCTGGAGGACCAAGCAAGGCAGTGACTGGTGGACCAGGTGGTCTTCCATTAGCATGTGGATAAACCAGGAGAAACAACTGGGGAGGCAGACAGACCACCAGGGCTCCAGTGAGGGGAAATAAAGCCTCAAAACCTTTGACTGAAAAAACTTGTAGGGGCTGAGGCAGCAGGAGAAATTCCCAGCCTCACAGGAGTTTGTTGGAGAGACATACAAGGTCTTAGAATGCACAGAAAATAACCCACCCAGGAATCAGCACCAAAGGGCCCAGTTTGTAGGTAGTGTTAGAAGTGACTGAAAGCCAGCAGAGAGCTGAACAAGTGTCATTGTTCCCTCTCCCACAACACAGTGATGTGGGTGGCCCTGCCCTGGCAAATACCTCCCCTTACTACATAACAGGTGTGTCCAGACCAATATATATATATCAAATGAAAGAACAGATCAAAGCTCCAGAAAAAATATAACTGAGCAATGAAGAGATAGTCAGCCTCTCAGATGCAGAGTTCAAACCACTGGTAATCAGGATGCTCACAGAAATGGTTGAGTATGGTTACAAAATAGAGGAAAAAGTGAAGGCTGTGAAAAGTGATATAAAGGAAAATGTACACAGAACCAACATTGATGGGAAGGAAACGAGGACTAAAATCAATGATTTGAAACAAAAGGAAGAAATAAACATTCAACCAGAACAGGATGAAGAATCAAGAATTCAAAAAAAATGAGGAGAGGCTTAGGAACTTTCAGGACAATTTTAAACTTTCCAACATCTGAATCATAGGGGTGCCAGAAGGAGAAGAGGAAGAGCAAGAAATTGAAAACTTATTTGAAAAAATAATGAAGGAAAACTTCCCCAGTCTGGCATAAGAACTACACATGCAAGTCCAGGAAGCTCAGAGAGTCCCAAAGAAATTGAACTCAAGGAGGAACACACCAAGGCACATCATAATTACATTACCCAAGATTAAAGATAAAGAGAGAATCTTAAAAGCAGTGAGAGAAAAAGAGACAGTTACCCACAAAGAAGTTCCCATAAGACTGTCAGCTGATTTCTCAAAAGAAACCTCACAGGAAAGAAGGAGCTGGAAAGAAGTATTCCAAGTCATGAAAGGTGACCTACATCCAAGATGACTCTATCCAGCAAAGTTATCATTTAGAATAGAAGGGCAGATAATGTGCTTCTTAGATAAGGCCAAGTTAAAGGAGTTCATCATCACCAAGCCCTTATTATAGGAAATGTTAAAGGGACTTATCTAAGAAAAAGAAGAAGATCAAAACTATGAACAATAAAATGGCAACACACTCACAAGTATCAACAACTGAACCTAAAAAAAAAAAAAACAGAATCACAGAAATAGAGATCACATGAAGGGATATCAGCAGGGAAGGGGTGGGAGGTATGGGAGAAAAGGTACAGGGAATAAGAAGCATAAATGGTCAGTAGAAAATAGACAGGGGGAGGTTAAAAATAGTATAAGAAATGTAGAAACTGGAGAACGTATATGTGTGACCCATAGACATGAACTAAGTGGTGGAGGGGGATACAGGTGGGAGGGGGTATGCAGGGTGGAGGAGAATAAAGGGAGGAAAATGGGACAACTGTAATAGCATAATCAATAAAATATATTTGAAAATAGATACAAGTTCATTTGGTACATTAAAATGTTAAAAATTGATATATGTAGTATTGCTTCAAAAAGGAAATGTATATACATTTACATATAAGGTTTTTACTATCCACTTATAACTTTTGTTTATAATTACAGAAAAACAAAATGTTATGATGTAAGTTCTCCACATTAATCACCAACATGTATACTTTCAATAAACATTATGTACAATTTCTGTCTTTATTTTTTGTTTATTCTGCTTATATTTATTATAATATATTTTGTGTCTTTTGAATATAATAATAGAAATGAGTGGTATGTTCTACAGTTATTTTTAAATTTTATTTTTCTAATTATTTTATGAAAGCATTAATCTGTAGTTTTTAGAAATTAAAAAAACAGTGGTCCTTCCTCATTAACAGTTTAAGAAGAGCTTATCTCAAGGATTTTTGTCTACATATTTTCACATATGTGTATATCCACATTTGTAATCTGATAGTTGCATTCTATAGACAAATAAGCTAATGTGATGGTTCTATGGATCTCCACTCATTCTTCAGTGTGTCTTCCAAAGTTTAGACTTGGAAATAAAATAGTAGGAAGCCAATCTGCATATATAGTTATTTCACATTCTTGAATTAAACACTGGTAGAAACAAAGCTTATGTTTTTATATCTATCTGTCTGATTCTTATGCCTACCTCACAACTAGTTTGCCAGAAGAAGTACAGAATGTGAGATTAATTATTAGTTTTCAAAGGCCAACAATAGCATTAAGCTATGAGATAGTTTATAAGCCTCATCTATTGATATTCCCTTCAGTTCCCTACATCCGCTGAATATTGGTTTATGAGCTCCCACATTTCTCTCTACGCATTGCCTGCAACCCCCTGAGCAATGTCATCATCAATAGAGAAGATTTCCCCATCAACCTAGACTTGCAGATCTTTGAACCATATGGTTTCACACCTAGTCTCAAGCAATCCCCTCCGGTGGCAGGTTCTGTTCCCCTTATTCCTGGGGCTCAATGATTTTGTGTTACTCGACAATCATAGAAATGAATTCTCCAGGAAGCTTTCCTTGACTCCAAGAAAGGGTTGAGCAGGAGGCTTCCATTGTGCTTTCCTAACACCCTACCATCATCATTGCAATATGTAAGATAATCTGAATAAAGTATCTACACATGTGATATCCGCCCTGGGCTAAACTATAAGTCTCTTGATTGTATGCAGAATGTGCACTTGCTTCGCTTCTCTATTCCCAGTTTCTATGCATTTTCTTGCATATAGCAGATGCTTTGTGAAGGTTCTTGGACTAAAATTATGACATAAATACATTCAAAATAGCAGATACAGGCATTAAAAACCTCCAACTGTCTCTTTTCTTCTAAGACAGACATTGTAAATCTGTTTCACTATCATTTTAAATAACCCCTACATTATCTTCCTGAACACAGTAACTATGCCTAATTGAGACTGGCATATGACATCAAGCATATATGCAATATCTGGCCCAGGCACAAGGTTCAAGTATCTGGCCAAGATGGGGGCAAATGAGATGGCTGAGTGAGTGTGGCTAAAATCTAAGGGGCAACAGAAATCAAATCACAAATACCTAGAGGATGGTAAGATACAGAAAGTCTGGAAGAGAGAGTATGAGGGGCATATTTGTTGATTCCTACTTTTATAGACTAGAATTCTAAATTCTCAGGATGAAAAGATAAGTCCCTTATTGGTAGGATCTTAATAGCTCATATCTGATATAATAGATATGGAATTCACAAAAAGAAGAAGATACAGGAAGAGACAATTTATGTGTGAGAAAAGAACTTGCTGATTTTGTATAATTATTCTGTTTTAATCCAAGCCAAAACATGTAATTTTACTCATGGTCTGACAATAGGACAGAATATTTGCAACCAGTCTCACCAGAGTCATTGGCATGTGGGGTAGTAAATTTGAACTTGAAGGAAGAGCAAAGCTGGACCTAATCTGTTTTCCCATGAACTGTAAAGGAAAGGGAGTATTTTATTTTATTAGTTTTTTTAGTTACATTTCACATACAATATTATATTAATTTCAGTGTACAACATAGTGATTAGATTTATATAACTTACAGTGACAATCTCTATAAGTCTACTGGGTACCATACGTAGTTATTACAATATTGACTATATTTCCTATGCTGTGGGTTGGGTGAATTCTAAATAATAGTAGTGAGCTCAGGTTTAAGCATGATAGATCCTAGATGAGAATGGCAGTAGTAATTAGTAAAAATACTAACATCATAGCTAACATTGGACTAGTGTTCTAAAATCTTAAAAGCATATTCATCTACAATTTGTTTAATCCTAATTCCAATCCCCTGAGTAGGAAAGCAGACACTGAAATTTATAAGGAAGCTCACATATAAAAATAGAGATCTAGAGTTACCAGCAAAGTGTCCATAAAGCCATAAAAATAAATGAGCTCTAGTGGAAGGGGTATAAAAATAATCACAGATAACTGGGCCAAAGACAAAGCATAGGAGGAGGAAATGAAGACAGTGCCTGAAACAATCCCTTCCTTTGTTCCTTTCGCAGGTCGTTAAGCTTTCATGGGAGCCATTGGTGCATGTAGGAGAATAATCATGGGTTTGGGTTCCTAGCAGGGTGAAAGATGTATGTACTTTTCAATTATCTCAGCTCAGACTCTATTTATTTATTATTCTTTCAGCAAACTTTAAAGATATCAGCTGTTGGCCAGCTCACATTCTCAGCAAGATGGAAATAACCAGAAGGGAATAAGAGATAATCTCTTCTGATATTTGTATTTTTAGCAAGTTGGCACAGAAAGCAGAAGCCTCAGTCATTGTGGTTTAATTTAAGGTAACTAGAGTTCACAAAAACAATAAAAACAGGCTCTGATATTTTTTCCTTCCTGTGGAATCTGTTTTCACAAGAGTGAGGCTACATTCAATGGAAAGGAATATCACTGAACTGCAAGGGTTAGAGATTCTATTCTAACTCCACATTTATGACTTCCTTATAGAATGTCTAGGAAAAGTCTGTTTTGCTCTGTGGGCTTCAGTTTCCTCTTCTAAGAATGAGATTTGGATGATTTCAGTCCTGTAGAATCTAGCCCTGCTCCACTTCATATCCCCACCTCACTCTGCTTCAGACTCACCAACATTTTTTCTGTCCTTAATCCATATCATGGCATTTGCAGCCCAGGATCTTTGCATTCATTGTCTTCTCTACTGTTTTCTTCTCCAGCCAGTTGTACTCTGTGGTGGGTACCGGCCAGCAGTATCCATCCCTGCTGCAGATGCTCGTCGAAACACGAGCAAAGCATACACAGGGACAACCAGGTCCTGTGGGGAAATAGGGACAGAACGGCCACTCACTCTAGTGGAGAGCTTCCCATCTCCATTCCCAAGCAGATTTTTATTGAGAATACAGACTTAGTTTGTGGATTCACAGTCTGGCAGAAAAGATCAAAAGAAGTAGGTGATTTAGAAAGATGCAGACAGAACCCCCGCTGTGATTCTGGGCAGAGCTTAGAGTTTTAACATATGAAAAGACTACATGGCTCAAAAGGCTAGTTTTGGTTTCCTGTCTGTGCCTTCAAATTCTAATCTAATAACATCCTCCAGCAAACAGATCTCACAGGATCTTGCATATTCTATATCCCAGGCCTGATTACCCCAGGGGTCTACCATTTCTGGTCTGGGATGTACGGCCCCTGCTATTTCTGCAGGCCTGAGTCAACAGAGGAGACAAAGGCAGCCAGGAGACTTGGATTTCTCACTTCTAAGAACAAGGACTCAGGCTTTGACAAAGCCGAGGGGGCAGGGGTTGATGTCCATCACCCCTTCATTTCCACAGCCCCGAGTCTCTTCCTAGAGGCCTCCTCATGATCATACCTGTCTTAGGCGATTCCCTCCATGGGAAATCTTACCTGTCATTGGCTAACTGATCAAGCATAGGAGGTTTAGGCACAGAACAGGCAGCGTTCATGCCAGGGAAATAAGTTTTGTCTCTTTAGTGGCTCCTGGTCCAGAGGTCTCTCACTCAACCTAAGTCATGGGGAGTTACAGCTTCCTGAGACCAGGCAGGGTGGTCCCCAACATCACTCCATCACTTTACTCAGCTTTATTTTTTTATTGGTTACATTACTGTTTGAAAGCAATTAATGTATTTGTGTTTTTGCTGATTATTTGGTACTCCTCCTAGAATATAAGCTCCATAGAAGCAGGGCAGATCCTCTTTCCTTATTATTAACCTCATATTCTAAATGCTTAGAATAATGTATGGCATATATTACTTACTCAGTAAATAATTCCCAAGTGAATAGATCATTTCTTTTTAAATTTACTGGAAGGACTCTATATCTTTCTTCAATCACAGCATATAGTATTTGCTCAGTTCTAACGCCTATGACATTTGGATGCATCTTACTGTGACTGTTCCTTTAATGCAATGTTGCCCTCCTCATCCCCTTCCTCACTGCAGAAGTGTGTCACCTAATTGACTCTCTAGTGACCAAGAAAGTACATTCGTAGATAAGAGCTCCACTAGTCCTCTGGACAATGGTGTGCAATTTTAACTTTAGTGTTCAGATGAACTAGTTTGAGGTCTCACCTGTGTATGATGATGAAGGAGGGGTCAAAGCGTTTTTTAGCTCCCCTCAATGAGAAATCCAGTCATTTTTCTAGATCTCTATTTTCAGGGATCAGGTCCTTTGGGGGAGTACACTTCCTCAAGGTGTTTAGAGCCTGGGAGCTACTCTTCCCTCCCAGCACCAGTAGGGACACCCTTGGCACTGATAAATATGCTACATTTCTAGTTTCCATTACAGCACTGCTGGTAGAATTCACTGCTTATAGAAGACTTTAACTGAAAATGTTTTGTGTGCAGGGGGGAATGGGACATTTAAAGGGAATTACAGTGAAGCATAACATGGACAATAATTAGAATCAAACATTATTTATTATAAATGTCCTAAGTACATCCACTAATACCCTAAATAAGGAAATTTCTAGGAGGAAGGCGCTGGCAGCCAGTGATGGGTGGGTGATGGGGACATGAAGCTAGACACCTGGGGAGTGGCAGTGAGCACCAGTGAAGGCAGCAGCCGGGACAGCGAGGGAGCAACAGCAGAAAGGGGCAGGTGGGTGTCGGCGCTTCTGACCAGAGGGTGGGGAACTGTTGCTGAAGGTGGCGCTGGTGGCCCTGGTGCTGCTTGGGGCCCTACCAGCTGTGGGTGCACGGGGGGGGGCACGGGTTCCAGGTGCCGGGGCAGGGTCGGCCAAGGAGCACCCTGCCGCCACTCTGCTACATATGAAGAGCGACTTCAGCTTGAAGCAGCTGCGCCAATACTACGGGTCCTGCACCCTGCACATCCTGCTTGCAGTCAAGGGTCTTGCAATCAAGACCCATTGGCCTTCGACTTGACCAAAGGCAGAAAATTCTACTGCCCTTTGGGTCCATATGGAATATTTGCTGGTAGGGATGCCTCTGGAGGACTGGCGACGCTTTGCCTAGGTAAAAATGCACTTAAAGATGAATGTAATGACCTCTCAGATTTGAATGTCTTACAAATGGAGAATGATTGAGAATGTGAAATGCAATTTAAAGAAAAATATGTTTATGTAAACAGACTGCTAAAACCAGAACAGTCATAATATACAAATGAAGAAGGGATTATAAGGGAAAAGGGTGAAGGGTTTGTAGAAACAATTGTAAAGGACATATGGACAATAACAAGGGGGGGGGGGGGAAACAGGGGGAGGGAGGTGAGGAGGGTTGGGATGGTGGGGAGGGGTGGGGGAAAGGCAAAAAACTGTACTAGAACAACAATAAAAAATGTTTAAAAATAAAATAAAATAAACTATGCATGAACCAAGAGAGAGAGACAGAGCGAGACAGAGAGAGAGAAAGAAGATACCAAGGATCACAATAAACAGGACTGAGCTTTGTAAATAACCAAATCAGGGGCCTTCAGGACTGCAATTCTTACTTCTTTTCACAGAATGTCCAGCGTCTTTGGATTTGGTTCACTGACTGCAAAAAAACATTCAACAGATTGTGTACAAGCTAAATGAGTCTAAGAAAATTTGAATACTAGACATTATTTATGCTGCCAAACTCATTTGTTGCAGTTGTTTGTGGTGTCTGTTTGGGGTTTCATCATCCTGAAAAGGAGACAAGAATTTTTTAAAAAAATTTAAAGAGCAAGGAAGTTACAAGGTTACTTTTTCTTTTAGGAAAAAAAAAAATCAAAGACAATCAGAGATGTATTTGCTACTTAAGTGCACAAATCTCAGAAACAGCAAGGGATTCCCATTTCCTGTGCCGTGCTTTTGTTTTAGCATTGAGGGAAGGGGGAAATCTGGGAAGGAGAGGCAGGGCGCATGACAATTTGAATAGTTTAGGCTACCAAAACATTAAAATGTGAATCCCAAAACTTTTCTTGTTCAGTTCTGTCAGGAAAAAGGGGGAAAGAACC
Source organism: Phyllostomus discolor (assembly GCF_004126475.2). Taxonomy (NCBI): domain Eukaryota; kingdom Metazoa; phylum Chordata; class Mammalia; order Chiroptera; family Phyllostomidae; genus Phyllostomus; species Phyllostomus discolor. The sequence goes on from NC_040908.2 coordinate 124,109,101, forward strand.
TTTATTTCTAAGAAATCTTTGGATATTAGGAGATGGGATTTCAAGTGTATTTAAGTAACCCCAACAGTAAGATCATTTGAAATAGTTTTCATCCTGCCCCTTTCACTAGATCAAGTCAATATTTATTGTGCCTTATTTCACTTACACAGACTTGAGTTATTTTTAGGAAAGCCCCTATATGAATTCAGAAGTCAGTACAAGCAGCATTGAGACTGAAGTTGAAATATTCTGTTGACTGCAGAACCTTGATGTCATTCTGTGTATATAGAATGCAAAAGGAATATTCAGTGTTACTGCCACATATGTTAATATACACAAACTTAATTAGCATTGTGATGGCCAAACACATTTTTCCATGCTTTTCTCTTTTCAAAAAATTGAAAACCACATGAACAGCTTTATCCCCCAACAGCTTCCTAATTTTAGGAATCTGACCCTCACAGCTCACTAGTGTGGGTACATACAGCCATAGTGTGAATGTTGTGTGAGTGCATGTGAATGTGCAAGAGCACCGTGAAAGGGACTGTGCAGATACTGTACACACCAGTGCCATTTTAATAAAGCATGTATAATGAACCAAAATAAGCTCAAGTTAGACTTTATATACAAACGGTAAGCCAGTGCATTATGATATGGTAGTCAAGATTGTGCACTTGATTCCAGATAAGGAAGAGTCTTGGAAATGAAAAAGCAGGAACTGGTTAACCAAGTTGTACACATGGTGCCACATTCACTGTAACTTTAGGAAGAAATTCCACTTTGTAGGACATGCTAAGAGATCTGAGTTTATTCAGGTAAGAATTGATATATAAAATGTACATATTTTTACTTTATATTTTGATGCCAACTGATTATACTAAAGTAATAGCACTCCAAGGGGTAATCATTGGACACAAAACAATAAAGGATATTGTACCAACAGATATTAAATTCTTCCACTGTTGGTTGAAAACAGCCCTTATACATCAGTTATCCGATTTCAACATGACTACTTGGTTCTTAGTTGGAGACAAGTTATACCAAAAAAGACATTTTATTTATAAATCATCAATTAAAGTGAAGTCTCCTGCTTTCTGAGTGTAATATATGCAGAAGCCATCAAGGAAACAGGAACTTTGACTGTAATTATAAGCTGAAGTATGTAAAATACAGCAGATCCTTAAATAACATAATTTCATTTAATATCATTTCACTATAAGATTGAGAAGATGCCATAGGAACTTAATTCTTGTTTATTTCAGTTACCCTGTGGTAAAATTTATTTGATTATATGTCATTTAAAGTTGCAAAACCTATCAATGACATTAAGTGAGAACTTGCTGTACTACATTCTCTTATATTCAGTCTTAGAATGTTTCATAGAAAGTGATGAATTTCAGCCAAATCTTAGCTGAAGAATGGTTGTAAAGACAAGAGTGTCAGTGAATGCTTTGTGTGCTTTTCTGTAAAATATTTTCTGAACAAATTTGTTAAAGTACAGGTCCTCTGTATTAAACTGATATATATATGTGTGTGTGTGTATATATATATATATATATATATGAATCATTTGAGCCTAAAGTTCAGAAATAAACATACACTTGTGAATACAGAAACACTAAATATTCATGCAGTAAAAATTATGCAGTATGTTCATAAAAATGAGTAATTTTTGTGTTTTGGACTTGAAATAAACCATGTTCTATAGACAAAAGAAAAATAAATTTCTAATTGATATTTTCTCTTTGTCTCTCTTTTTTAATGTCTTTGTCTCAACACATTTCCCTTTCTCCATAAGTGTAAATCTCAAATTCCAAATTTTTATTGTTATTGTTTTCCCATTTAGAGTAACTCAGCTCTCTATTTTCATCTCCTTTTTCCTGGTCATAAACTGTAGAATAGCCACAGACAAAGAAATCATCAAGGAACTTTTTATATACAGACCCATCTCTTTCATAGAGATATTTTCCTGGTACGCAAAAGTACCTGCAGGCATTTTTTACTTTCAAGCATTTGCTTTTTAAAAATTATTGCTACATTAATATACACTAGCTTTTCCATTGTTCAGTGGAACATCATTTTCTACCTTTGATAGAAAGCAAAAGGATAACCTTATCTCTGATCTGCTTGGTCTTCACTCCATAGACAATGGGGTTGAGTGCAGGTGGAATAACTATATAGAGGTTAGCAAACATGATATGGAAAGTACGAGAAACATTATGTCCAAAGCGATGGGCAAGGATGGAGAAAAAGGCAGGTGTATAAAACATGAGGATGACACACACATGGGAACCACAAGTGCCAAGTGCCTTCTGGCGGGCATCTCGGGAAGGGAGGCGAAAAACAGCACAGAGAATGAGGGTGTAAGAAATAGCAATGAGAATGACATCTGAGATGACTGTCATGATGGGAACACAAAAGCCATACCAGATGTTGATGGAAATGTCAGCACAGGCAAGCCGAGCAACACCTATATGTTCACAGTATGTGTGGGGTATGATGAGTGTCCTACAGAAAGGCAGGCGTGTGAGCAAAAATACATCTGGCAAGATGATGCAGAAGCTTCGAAAAGAGATGCCCACAGCAATCTTGATGATGGTCTTGGGAGTCAAGATAGTGTTGTACCTCAAGGGAGAACAAATGGCCACATAGCGATCAAATGCCATGGTCATCAAGATGGCTGAATCCAGGACAAAGCTATAGTGGAGGAAGAACATTTGTGTAAGGCACCCTGGGAATGTAATTTCTTGAGCCCCAAGCCAAAAGATACTGAGTGTTTTTGGAACACCAGCTGTGGACAAGATGAGGTCAGTCACAGCCAGCATGGAGAGAAAGAAGAACATGGGTTCGTGAAGGCTACGCTCCACTGCGATGAGGTAGAGAAGAATGCAGTTTCCCACCACAGCCACGATATAGATGATACAGAAGGGAATCCCAATCCACACATGGTATTGCTCCAGTCCTGGAATCCCCACCAGGATGAAGGATCCTGGGTTGTAACTGCTTAGGTTTAAAATGACCATGGCAGACCAAGATGGCCCGGGGCCTGAGGATAGAGGGTGGTAAAGGATAGTTAGGTAAAGGATAGCACTCTCACTTCCAACAACTTATCATTATTGATTCCTAAGGATAAGGTGATCATATAATTTATCATCCAAAATAGGAATTTTTTAAGAGAATGAAAGTTGGTATTATAACAATGGCGAGTAACATTATAAATCAGGATTACCTTAGATAAAGTTAGAATATACAGTCATTCTACATATAGAGAATAGTTTCTTCTTCTTCTTCTTCTTCTTCTTCTTCTTCTTCTTCTTCTTCTTCTTCTTCTTCTTCTTCTTCTTCTTCTTTTTGTACTGATTTAAACAAATTTTCTCAGGGAGCCTTCCAGATTGACTACAACCACCCCTTTCATTATATAGTATATTCTTTAAAAAAAAAAAGATTTTATTTATTTATTTTTAGAGAGGGAAGGGAGGGAGAAAGAGAGAGAGAGAGAAACATTAATGTGTGGTTGCTGGGGGCTGTGGCCTGCAACCCAGGTATGTGGCCTGACTGGGAATCGAAACCTGCGACACTTTGGTTCTCAGCCCACGCTCAATCCACTGAGCTACGCCAGCCAGGGCTTATAGTATATTCTTAATATAAGTTAACAAACTACTAAATACTCTTCTCCATGGGTTGGTGGATTATAGTTTACATGAGTTTTTGGACATTTTTGGTTAAGATCTGCATGTTCCGTCATTGTGGAATATAAATCTCTGCCTCAGGGCAATTACTTATACCTACCTGGTAACTGGTTCTTAGAGTTGTGAAGTCAACAACCCTTTATTGTCATTCAAAAACTTAAGTCAGCTTACGTGAGCTAAGTTTCTACACTATGAGCTGACTTTCTACACTATGTTGAATAATTTAATTCTAATTAGAAAAGTTTCCTACAGTGGAGGTTCATGAGCTCTGTTTCTGAAAAAAAGTTGTTTTCCAGAACTGTATGAACTATGTAGCTGCATAATAACCTAATCTTTTGGACTAAATGACACTATTAGTTAAGATTTCTGCCCAAAAGAAAAATCATTTCCTTGTCAACACATATTCTATTAGATAGACAATAGACCCCTAGTGTACATACTTTCTCAGATATGCACACATATTTAATACTTACAACCTCAAACATATTTTGTTTGATATGTACATTCTCAAGTACATTTTACCATCATATGTTTACCCTCACATTATCTTACACAAACATAAACTCCCCACCTCCTTCCCACACTCACAGACACATACCACACACCCACATGCACTGCACACATATCAGTGAGAATGCAAACAAAATATTCTATGACTGGATTTTGGATTTTGGCACTTCCATTTAGTTTGTAACATCCCAAAACCTTTACTCAGAGAATTTCTCTTTTAAAAACTAGGTTATACAATACCTTCTTCCTTCTCCAGCAATGTGTTCACATGGAATACTATATATAATACACAAATAACTAATCCCACAGCAAGGCCAGGGACTCCCAAGATCAGAACTAAGAGGAAGATTGTGATGGCCATACACCTCAGATTCCAAACTTGATAAGGATATAACTCACTTTCAACCTTATCACTACCCCAACTTTTTGTCTTAATCTTAGGCCCATCTCACCATACCAATGGGCCATACCTTCTATCTCCCAGATCAATACTTGTTTCCTCCATTCTTCTGCTTTTGGCAAATGAGAAACAGGATGTTCTTTTCTTTCTGACCTTCATTTATCTATACATAGAAACACATTTCTTATAGTTTTTCTATTTATAGAAATTGTGTCTTCACAATTCATATGGTCTAGGTTCTAGGAGCACAGCCCAGAGTCCAGGCAGTGGGCCAGATAGTCCAGCCCCCATCTGCTGAGTGTTCTCCAATTTAAGCAGCTTCATCTTGTTTCCCTTGTTCACTGGAGACCTAGAGTTCATCTCTTGCCAACAGAGAGATCTGATTGAGCTGTTCAGCCATTGTGTTGAAACCTCTCTTCTGTGCTATTCATGGAATCAGCCCCCAAAACCATATATTTTGAATCACAGCTCTTCTAGCTTGTCCGAGGTCATCCATTATATGTATGAACATATGAGGAGAGGTCTTCTTTATCTTTCATATTTTCATTCATTCAGATATAACAGATGTTTATACAGTCATTCAAAAGCATTTACAAACATGCATGGGCACAAATAAAGTTAACTCTGAGGCTTGTCATTCTACAACAAATTTACAGTATGGGGCAGTCTACAAGATGGTCTCTGGTCTCTGCAAAAATCAGTGACATTAAAAAAAGAGAGGGGGCTTAAATGAGGAAAACGCCTTTCATACATCGAAATAATTATAAGAGAATGAACAGCCAAATGCAATTCTTGAGTGGATTCTGATTAAACAAACCCAAGTATAAAAATAAATAATGTGTAATTGAAGAAATTCAAAATGAAGTATTAGTAATTACATGATATGATTAGTATTACTTTTATTATTTTGGTTTAGTATTATATTAGTTACACACACATATACGTACCCACAGTGTCTTAATAAAGTATTGGCACAGATTATGTTCTCTGGAGCCAGAAAAGTAGGCACTTTAATCCCAGTTTCATAATTTACTAGCTGTGTGAACTTGGGCAAACTTACTTGAACTATATTTTCCTTCAGCTCCTCAATTTTGAAAAGGGCCTAATATCTCTAATTTTTGTATTTATTATTAAGATAAAATAAGGCACTCCCCAAACCACTCTTTAGAGTAGTACCTGGCCCAAAATAAGCATGTAAAAATTTTTACTTCTTTTTATGAGGTTAAATTTTATAGCATCAGTATTGTTACTAGTAGTCAGATCACAGAGTAAAGAAGAGAACCAAAAGAAACAGATGTGTAAAAAAACTAATAAGAGCACCCCTGGGCACACACAAACCCACACACTTAATTCCATTTTTTAGGTGAGGGCTACAGGTACTTGTCAGTACAGGTACTTGTCAGTACAGATACTTATCAGTACAGGTACTAATACAGAAATTGCCTGAACACTTATAATGGCTGATTTTAACCCAATTTTATAATTGTCCATTTATTCTAACCTTTAGAAGTCCATTTGATGGAGTGTATGTGCAAATATTGGAGACCATGACCTTGACTTATAGTTAGGAGTTGCTCAGGAAAAAAATGTTATAGTGCTTAGTTCAAGTTGCCTAGGAAATGGAGCCCAGAGTTTGTCATTCCCTTCTCCTTTTTCTCCAAATCTGAGTCCCAAACACATCCCTTCAAACAACCAGAACTTACCTAACCCTGGGATAGAGCCAAATAGAGAAAGACTGTGCTAACGAACACACAGAGAATCTGCAAGAGGGTGCAGACACACCAAAGAATAGGTGGAGAAGAGAGAAAGGGACTGGTGAACAGGCTGATTCCCTCCTCATTTATTTTTTTCTGGTCATTGCCCAATGTGGGGAAGAGGTAGATAGTGAGGGCCTGAGGGACCCTGATGCCCTCTCTTCTTTTCCTCAAGGGAAGAGTGTAAAGAAGCTTGTATTAACCCTGCCCATACCTATGAGTTAACAGTGCCTCAGGGTGCGCTTTTGGTTTTGCTTTTGCATGTGAGCTGATGTGCCTGTGAGTGTGTAGTCCTGTGTATGTGTGCCCATTATGTCATCTCGGTTTCCAGCTGATGCTCTCACTTACCAGATAAAAGACTTTGGACAAGTTTTCTGTAAAAAGGTGATAATATAGTTCCTACCTCTCAAGGCTTTATAAGGATTGACAAATTAAGTAAGATTGTGCATGTAAAAATGGTTAAGTCAGTGGTGGACTCATAGTGCAACTGTCAAAATTATTAAATGGTCCACTTCAAGATATTCTAATACCGGTTTTCAGAGTGGGGCCCCAGGATCTGCATTCATAAACTCTACAATGGATTTTTTGTGAGGTATATGTGGATATGAGTATAAAAACTGGAAGGCAAGAAAGTGAGTTGGGCCTGTCTCTGTGAAGACAGGAGTAGAACAAAATCCTGCACATTAGTTCCTTTGAAGGTGTACATGAGAATGTTCTTGTTGGGGAGTGAAGGGACGCCTAAATATTCACTTTAACTTCAAGAGTATTATGTCGTAAATAACATCACTACCCCATCAAAGAAGCTCTTCTAGTGTTCCTAGAACACTAGAAGCTCAGCAACAGTCACCTCACTATGTATATGAATGTTTTGTTGTTTTTACGAAATTGTGTTGCTGCTTTCCCTGAAATATCTAATGAATCCATTCCCCTCTCTGTCTTTATTGTCCAGCTACCATCATCTCTTACCTAAGTTACTGTAATTGCCTTAAAAGAATCATCTTATTTCCACTTTTGTCTCCCTCAGTGCATTTCCCACACTGCAGACAGACTGCGTTTTCTAGAGTAATCATACTTCTGATGATGTTGTTTCTTAGCTACAAGCTCATTTGGTTCTCATCTCAGTGTTGGCACTTGCCCTGACCCCTGCTTTTATTTATCTTCATCCAGATCTGTGTGTGGTTGTCACATTTTTATTATTTGGGACTGTACACAAATTGAAACTTTATTATAATTCTTATTGGTTAAAAATATACCTAAACTAATAAAATTCATTTCTGTGGGAAGGCTGCTAGATCTGCCTGTGGGTACCATCAGGAATTCTGGACACTGGACCTAAGAGGCTCTTTTATCACTGTTCTAACAGGTAGGTCAATTCCTTGAGTTTGGCAAATCCAGTCCCACTGTCTACATGGTTGCCTTTATGTAAAGGCAAACAAATTTGCCTATCTGTAGGTATGTTTCCTTCTAGTTGGACCCAGAGAACAAATAATTCCATTTTCAAGAGCTATGTTTTTTTTTTTAATATTTTATTTATTTATTTTTAGAGAGGGGAGGGAGGGAGAGAGAGAGAGAGAGAGAGAGAGAGAGAGAGAGAGAGAGAGAGAAACATCAATGTGCGGTTGCTGGGGGTTATGGCCTGCAACCCAGGAATGTACCCTGGCTGGGAATTGAACCTGGGACACTTTGGTTCCCAGCCCGCGCTCAATCCACTGAGCTACGCCAGCCAGGGCTAAGAGCTATGTTTTTACATCCCACATTGCAAGACTATTGAAAACAATAGCCAAATGCATACCAGTGGTTGTTTGAGGTACTACAAGTTGAGTTTTCTTTGACCAGTATTTTTTTAAAATTTATTTTAATTGTTGTTCAAGTACAGTTTTCTGCCTTTTACCCCCATCCCAGCCCACCCCTCCAGCCCTCCCCACCTCCCTCCTGTTTCCATCCCCCCTTGTTTTTGTCCATGTGTCCTTTATACTTGTTCCTGCAAACCCTTCTGCTTTTCCCCTGAAATTCCCTCCCCTCTCCCCTCTAGTCACTGTCAGCCTTGACCAGTATTTTTAAAGAAAGAGTAGATATGTTTGAGTTATGGAAATTTCCTAATCTTACCTTTGGTATACTTGGTCCCCTTAGGAAGGCATCCATCTTTCTCTGACAATTGTGTGGAAAAGAAACCATTATAGGTAACTTGCATGACTTTTACATGAACACATCGTCCATACATAAGATTATAGAACTTAGAGTTTAATGTTGTGTTAACCTGGGCTGGTAAAAATAGTTTTCTGGTGAAGCAGTTAATGATTTTTGCTAGACTAAAACAGGAACATACTCTGGTGCCCTAGCCTCTATAGTTATGATTCACATCCTAAAAATATGAACTACATTCCCCACCCAGTGCCCTCTCCCCAACTTAAATAACAGTAGCAAACCAATTACTATTTTACATTCACATGTTATGTTTCTATTAGCATCATCTAGGAGTGGTACCTTAACAGATAGCTGTCCCTGCTATCCAGCACTGTCATACAGGATACAAATCAACTATTTAAAAAATGGAAGTCCACAATTCAACCACTACCATGTATATAACAATTCATTCAAATGGAAATCATGTAACCCTTTTTCAATTATTCAGTGGAGATTACCCTATGCCTATTTTAATATTGTATGCATTTTAATTTTGGCCACTATCAATTACTTGAATTCCCATTTAACTATTAATATTTTGCACAGTGTGGAATCAGAGTTATTTCACAAGAGACTTCTTTGCCCATGGAAATGTATTCTTTGGTTTCTTTCTTTTTTTATTGTTTATGTAGAGTTGTCTCCTTTTTCCCACCACCACTTTCCCCTCCCCACCTCTCACCTCCCATCCTCAATCCTTCTCCCCTTTGGCTTTGCCCATGATTTGTTTCTAATTGGAGTTGACTTTGCCTTTCCTTCAGACAGCTGACGGGGCTGGATTTTCTTTGGTTAAGGAGGCTGATCACCTACTGAGGGTTAAAGTGTCCATAAATGGGTAATATAGAGTGGCTGCTGAATCCAGTGACAACCCCCCGCCAACAACCACCATCCAAAACTATTACAAACTCCATAACAAAAATAATACATGTATGAATATTGTTTTAAATAAAATTTAGACTTTATTGCTACCTTTTTAAAACTCCTATGGCTCCCCCTTGTTCTTAGAATATTAAACTCCTTAAAATGATTTGGATTTTTTATCTTCTTCAGTCTCACCTTTTGCCATTTCCTCCACCTAAAGTCCATGCCTCTCTGTTAGTTTCCAGTGAGCCTTTTTTAAGTTCTGTTTATTTACATGTGCTAATTCCTCTGACTTTCTTCTTTTCTTTTTTTTCAGCTTTATTGAGGCATAATGGAAAAAATAAAATGTATATATTTAGTGTGTACAACATGATGATTTGATGTAGATACACATATGACAATCAAGTTAATTATCATCTCACACAGTTACTTTTTTGTGGTTAGAACATTTAAGAACTATTCTCTTAGCCAATAACAAGTATACAATACTGTGTTAACTGTAGCCATCATGCTGTATATTAGACCTCCAAACATATTCATTGTATAACTAAAGGTTAGTATCCTTGAACTAGCATCTCCTCATGACCCCACCCCCAGCCCAGCCCCTGGCAACAACCATTCTAGTCTCTGTTTCTATGTTAGTCTTGTTTTTCCCCAGATTCCACATATAAGTGACATCACACAGTATTCGTGCTTCCCTGTCTGGTTTATTTCACTTATCCTGAAGCCCTTCATCCCTGCTATCAAAAATGGCAGTATTTCATTTTTTCTTATAGATGAATAATATTCCATTGTGTATATATACCCAAATCTGATTGCCTCAAGTCCATTCATTACTCTGAATGCTCTAGAATATTGACTAAACCAGACTTAAGGAGATTAGCATTATATTGACTTCCCACAGAATGCTTAGCTTTTATTGAAAGGAAATTTAGGGTGTTCTACTGCTCTATACTGTAATAATGGACTGAAGATTCCCATGGAACTATATATTTTACAAGAATGTGATTAATTTCATTACTTGGAGCCCTTTCTCTAAAAGTTCTCAGAAGATATCTCTGTTCTTTATATTAGAAGTAATATTACTTCTCTGAAGAATTGACTGGCTTCTCATTTGTAGACACTGTGAGTTATATAAATAAAACATGCTTACCTCTCATATAGGGTAGAGCTGTATTCTTGACCTATGTGTAATAAAAGAATATGAATTCATGGTTAAGTGGAAAGTATATTAGCCTTTTTCTTATTTTTGTAATCTTTTTATGTGTGCTTCTATTTACCTTTACTTTCTCTTTTACCTCTGCTTCAAAGCATTTTTATTTAAGGTATTTAAAATATATCAAATAATTGTGAGGAAAAATATATGGCTATTGCCACACAATAAAAGAGTACATAGTCAAACTTCAGCTTCTGAATCTAAAGAACATAAATTTCCTATACTGAGAATTATTGTGAAAATATTAATCATGTGAATGGGGTGGCAGTAGGAGGTGGGAAAACAGTCTAAAAGTGGAGCACACAGGAGTCTGCTGTGTGATTACATTTAAAAAGTGATGATTGTGTGAACCATTGTGTTAAGGGAGAGGTGAGCTCACACTGGACTGCTGAATCCAAGAGGTTGTTTAGAAAGAAGCAATAAGCCTTGAAAACATATTAAAAATGGGGGGAACTCAGACATCAGCTATCATCAGCACCTGGCAACCAGCAAAAATAGTTATTTCTTTGACTAATTTAATGACTAAATGACTCATTACAACCAACCAATTGAAATACTGGATTTGAAAAGATAATGGATATATAGGGATACATTTTTGGCATGAAACTACATCTCTTTTGAGATACAGGAATGAAGAGATTTGGGGCCACCAATGCTTCCAATTGGTCAAGTTTCAAACCTACATCTTAGTCTGTATATGACTTTCATTTTATTGACCATAGGAATTTAAGTTTCTCTGTTTATTTCTTCTTAGGGGACTTTACCCACCCACATCTCATTTGGCTTTCTCAACATTGACTGACATGTGATATGGGGGTTTCATCATTGTCTTCTTTTTTTTTGTCCAAAATAAACACCTGCACTCTTAATTTAATAATTTCATGGTTGTTTGTCATTCATTCACTTAATAAGCATTGCTTATGCACTTAGTACATGCCAGGACCAATATTCAGTGCTGTCTAGAAGTGGATTGGAATAACTAAACTAAAAATCCAGAACCTCACAGAGTCATCACAGCAGAAATTACTTGCTCTGCCATAATACATAAACTACTATAACATATAAATCTGAAAAAAATAATTCTTATTATTTAGAAACATCTTTATGATAAAAAGGAGATACTGATAATTTTATTCTTTTTTGTAAAAGTTTTGTAACCACCTTAGTTATAAGAAATTGCAAAATTTTAGTTTCCAGATATTTTTAAAAATTATTATTTCCTAGGCTCAGAATTACTTGCTTATTTACTTAATTTATTTATTAACAGCTGTAATGACTGAGTACACTTTTGCCTAAAATTTTAAAGAAAGCAAAATCATGATATGAAGTAATAAGGAATTTTTTCATCTTTCTTTTCTCTGATGCCATTGGCTACAGCATCAGTCTTTACCTTAATGTGTACTAGGAACTTGCCCCTGGCTCTAATTTTTCAGGCATAGATCACTGAGAACCCTTAGGAAAGAACAGAAGAATGACATTGTCTTAGATCTGCTTGGCCTTTACTCTATAGGTAATAGGGTTGAAGGCAGGTGGGATGATTACATAGAGGTTGGCAAACCTACTGTGAAAGGTATGAAAGACATTATGCCCAAAGCAACATGCAAGCAGGGAGAAAAATGCTGGTATATAGAGCATGTGGATGACACAGACCACAGGGCTAAAGGCCTTCTTTTGGGAAACTCAGGAAGGGTGTCCAAAGGCAGCACAGAGGATGAGAGTGTGGGAGACAGCAATTAGGATCACATCTAGAATTACTGTCATGATGGGAACACAAAACTCATATCACATACTGATGGAAGTATAGCACAGGCAAGCAGGGCAACAGCTATGAGTTCACAGTGTATATAAGGGACGATATGTGTCCTACAGAAGGGTAGATGATCTACAAAGAAAACAAAAAGAACAACACAGAAACTTCTGAGGGAAATTCCCATAACAATTTTGACAATATCATTGAGTGGTGTATCTCAAGGGTAAGCAAACGGCCACACAGCAAATGTCATGACCAGCATAATAGCTGAGTCAAAGCCATACCTGTAGTGCAGAAAGCATAGTTGCATGAGACAGCCAGGAAAACTGACTTTCTGGAGAGCAAGCCAGAAGATGCTAGTGTTTTAGGGATACATGCTGTAGTCAATATGAGGTCAGTAATGACCAGCATGGAAAGGAAAAAGAACACACATGTGTGCGTGGAGACTACACTCCCACAGCAATGAGGTAGAGAAGGATAACATTGTCCACATTGGCCACAAGGTAGATGAAACAGGAGATGCTGCCTGTCTAGACATGGTACTGCTCCAGTCCAGGGATTCCCAAAAGGGCAAAGCAGTCTGTGTTATGGATACTCAGATAGTAAATGGCTATTAACATCTGATAAATAGCTTCTGTATCTTAAAAAGAAATTGCATGTAATGAACATGAGAAAATTGCAGGGTAATTCTTCCTCTCCCCTCTCCTTAGGTCCAGCTCTTCTCTTTCCTATCTGCCAAGAAACTCCCATTGCTATTATGAGCAATGCATATCTTGCTGATCTCTTAGGAAAGATTTCCCAGACCCAATACTCCTGGTACTAATCATTCAGCCACTCTGGAGTCTTCTTCAAACTATATAAAATGCTATTCCCACTTTAATGACTGAGTAAAGTTTAAGTTGTTGCTGCATATATGTAAGTATAGATAAAAAACAATCTAACCACATATAGAGATAGAAACTATGAAAAATGAGGCACAGTTGGGAAAATATGGAGATAATAATTACAGACTTATACTGTGTGCCAGGCTCTTATAAAACGTAATTTATTTAGAACAGTCTTCTAAGATATTTATTTTTATATTTGTCTTTTTTTTTACAGAAACTGAAACTCTGAAATATGGTCTTACCTCAGATCTTGTATTTAGTAACTGGCAGAGCCAAAATCATTAAATCCCACAGCCAACACTCTTTAATGAGACAAACCTGTGATTGTTTCAGCACACTGTGACCTACCAGGAACTGAGAAAAGTCAGAGGATATAGAGAAGGGTATAAGGCAGGGGTGTCAAACTCATTTTCACCAGGAGACACATCAGCCTCATGGTTGCCTTCACAGGGCCAAATGTAATTTTTGGACTGTATAAATGTAACTACTCCTTAACTAGGGACAAGGAGCTCAGCACTGCCGCTGTGTAGAAACAAGGTGCCCGGCCAGATAAAACACGGTGGAGAACCAGATTTGGCCCTCAGGCCTTGTGTTTGCCACCTGTGGTATAAGGGAAAACATAACGCTGGAATTTGTCCAGCACACCAAGCCTACCTTAGTTGCAGTTACTTTCCTGATATCCCTGACACTATAGGGCCTTGGGGTTGTGGATCTGAATGTTCTCTGCGTCTGTGATATGTGACGACTCACCATGGAAGGTGACAGAAAAAATGTACAGCTCAACCTCCAGCCCACACTTAGGATTTAATGAGGAAATTGCTACAAATATGTTTTTGATCAATATAGAGGTGACCCCTAGTGGAAGAAATATAGAATTTATATATTCTAAATTCCAGGTCATGACAAAAGCAAATAAACACATTGTTGCCTGTGTCCATGGGCTATGCATATATGTCCTTTTGTTACTGAACAGCACTTGGGGTTCTGCTGCCCATTGCTTTCCTCTAGGCAAAAATTCTAGAGGCAAAGGTTTGGTGATAACGGAAATGAGTCTTTATTCAAAAGCAATTACTTAAACCTATCAAGCCACAACTTTAATCACTTAAACCTATCAATTAAGGCTAAACTCTAACAACTGAGTTCTCCTATCTTATCCCTGTTAGTTTTGTTTCTATATGGTTATTTTACAAACTAAAAACAACATAATATACAAAAAAACTATACAATTTTGGAAGAATGGCAGGCTTCTGCCTCAGATCCTATTCCCTCCTGAACACCCAAGAACAAACCTGCCACCCTCTGCCAGGCAATCCTGGTCCTAGGCTGTGCTCGGCGGACCTTCCTGTAGGGTAAATGAAATCAGTCAGGTTCCCTCACCCAGATGCCTGGGCAATTAAGATAAACAGTATTCCCATAGCCTTGGGAATGAGCCTACATGTGCAGAATCATGCTTTGTTATATAATATCTTGGCACCCTGCTGGCTTTGTGTGGATTTAGTATATACGGGAGTTGGGACTTTCTGTGGTTAGACTTGTGGCTTGTGGCATGCATAGATCACCCTACCCTAGAATAAAAGCATGTCAGGCATTCCCCATGGCTCCATGAACTTTCTTTTGTTTGCCCAAATCCTGAGTGAACCTGTTCAGCCTAGAACAGTCACAACACACTTCCCATGCAAAGCACCATTTGTTGAGAAATGAAGGCAGCTGCAGCACAGTTATCCAGGCATCCTCCAGGAAGAAGAGCCTAAGAGCAAACCTGAGAGTCTGAGAGAGAACCAGTTCAGAAGCCAGGACACTCTCTCTGAGGCAGAGAGCCATTTATTTCCATTGGCACTGGAGGCATTCAGCTTCTCAGCCAATCCCATCCTAGACTGCCCACAATTGCCTCAGCAAACTCCTCCTATGGCCCCTCCCTACTCCCCGGTGATCTGAGTTATCTTACCCAGATCTCTCTGAGTCACTTTGGCTAATCTCTTCCAGTCCCCCTCACCACCACCCCTCTGAGATTTGTCAGTCTGTCGCAGGTATCCATGCTTCTGGTTTTATTTAGTTTGTCAGTTTACTTTGTTCATTAGATTCCACATATAAGTGAGATCATATGGTATTTTTCTTTCTCTCACTGTCCTATTTTGCTTAGCACGATAATCTTCAGGTCCATCCATGCTATTGCAAAGGGTAAGAGTCCATTCTTTTTTACAGCCACATAGTATTCCACTGAGTAAATGTACCACAGCTTTTTAATCCACTCATCTACTAATGGGCACTTGGGCTCTTTCCAGATCTTGGCTATTGTAACTAATGCTGCTATCAACATAGGGGTGCATATATTTTTTGTGATTAGTGTTTTGGGATTCTTAGGATATATTCTCAGAAGTGGGATCTCTGAAATGGCAGTTTTGTTACAGGGTGCAGCCAAGAGGGGGGCCCAAATAGGCATTTGAAATGCAGTCCAGAACTTAAGGTGTCCAGGAGATTTTAAGATTTCTCCATCCCCCACCCCAGGGTGGGGGTTGGGGGAAGGGACAAATGGAGCAGGGCCATTGAGAGCTGTTTTGCATAGCAACAGCCCTGCACCTAAGCTCTGGCGTGGTCATTTAACATATCTATAGCCTTTGACTGGTTGCATAGATATGTTAAGTAGCTGTGATCAGCTCTAAGCCAGGGGAATGGAAGTAACTTTCCCACCCAGAAGTAACTTCCCTACCCACATGCAACTGGTGGGGGGGTCCCCTGAGTTACAGCGCCTGTGTGGGAGCTCAGAGAGGACTGGCTCCAGGACATGGGGCCACGCCTGCCCAGACTCATGATGGCAGCCCAGTAAAGCTGGAAGGTTACGAGTTCTGGCATGTGAAGCCGAGTGTGGGAGGAGTCGGAAACGAGGCTGCAGAGGAAGATTGGCCACGGGGATTTAAAAACCCAGATTTGGCGTCCATAGGGAGGAGAACCATGCAGCTTTAGAAGAGAGCCATGCACTGCCCTGAGGAGGAGAACCATGTGCAGCCCTGAGAGGAGGAGAGCCATGCACAGCCATTGGGGGAGAACCACGCGGACTTGACGGAGTGGAGACTCCTGCAGCCCTGAGAGAGGGAGAACCACGCGGCAGCCCTGGAGAAGAGAACCACGTGGCCTGGCAGAGTGGGGACCCCCACAGCTTTAGAAGGGGGAACCACCACCTGGTTTTAGCAGAGATCCCGGCGACTCAGCCGAGGGTGCCGGGAAACCAGGGAGGTCTCCCAGTCGAGATGGAGTACTAACAAAGAACCAGAGGACTACCTAAGCCATGGACTTCTATTTCCTTTCCTGAGATACGGTACTCTGGACTGGGCAAAGGGGGAAGGAAGGAAGGACTGTGTCTGTTTGTGGGTGTTTTAAGGGACTTTGGGATTTTGATAAAGACATTAGATCACTACTTTAAGTTAGTATAGCATTAAATAAACATTTCCTTTCCTTTTCACGAGTCTCTGGCATTGAGAGACGTCTTTCCTCTGGCGGCGGACATAACAGACCCCGGGGGCCTTCTTTCAATAATAGTATATCGTCCCAGGCCCCCCTTGTTGTGTTCTGTAACACTAAGGAGGTCTAGACCAGCTAGGAGTTCCTGGAGAGTCTTGTGTTTGTAAATGATAAGATTTTAGCTTGGCCTAGAAATATGCCAAGGGCATTGATAAGAGCCTAAAAGTATTCATGCTTGTTGATGGTGAAGAAGGAGATAATATAACTAGACTCAGAGGAATGCAGAAATCACATATCTGAAAAAAATGAAACATGAGATAAAAGTAATGTCAGTCTTGAGAAAGAAGTACCAAAATATTAGGCAAGATTACTCAACTAATTATCTTACTAACAACTGAACTAACATCCATAAAGACAAATATGGGTCTAAATCGAGGGTTTAAATCACTATAATTTTGACGTGGAAAGTAATATAAAATTACATAATCAGCCATGTATATACAAATGAGCTGATATGAAAAACACTACTAGAGAAGTGTGCATGTTGATGGGAAATCAAATGATGGCAGCAGATAATGGGTTGTCCAGAAATTCCAACTTGAAAACATGAGGGCTGACCTGAAAGCTGAAGAAGATGAAGGAAATGGGAAAGAGGAGAAAAATGCATTCTGTTAAAAAAATGCACCATCTTGTCTGAGTTTGAAAATACCAGTATGTTTGGTGTGGAAAAAAACTGTTAGGCTATTGGTATCACATGAGTCTGCAGTGACCATGATATATGGCAGGTCCCCAGTTATGTAACATTTAGGGACCCCTCTTCAAAAGCAAAAATATTATCAAGCGTGGGCTGTGGAATACTAGATGTATTCAGTGTGCAATTGGGAAGATAGGTTGGATGCATGCACAGTAGCCCAGTGGACAGGTGATGATAGCTTTCAGGACAAGGAGATGAAGGAAATGAACAGCAGGTAAGGAGAGTGAGACATGCCATGAGGTAAAAGGAAAAGATTGGCATTTAGATTAGTTACATGAGAACAAATTGTTAACACCAGGCCTGGGCTCCTTCTTCCTATAAATGTAATATTGGTTTACTTTTCTCTTAGTACATTTTTTAATTTAATTTAATTTTTTTTGAGAAACCTACAACAGCAAACATAGCCACAAGTAGAAAGTTCATTTGGACTAGAAGGACTTTACACACACCTCAAATGCTAGTTAATAAACTTGAAACCCACTTTTATATAAGGGGATGGTAACTTTGATAACCAAGTATGCCACTTTTGGTCAACAAATTTGTAAAATAAAACTTCAACAAAGAATTAGAGTCAGAGGAAATCCCAAAATGTTGGTTCATGACCTCAGGAGTTCCCTGGGTAAAATTCAAAACTGGCCCCTGTACAAGGGGGGCAAGGAGAGATTAAAGAAAAAGACAGACCACTCTAGACTGATAAGTGGCAGGTTTAGTAAACAAAGGATCTTACATACAAGACTTGTCTTGGGTGGCTGCAAGCAAATAGATCTCTGTACCCACCTGCCAGCACCTTAAAATTTTTAATAGAGGTTTCAACAGGATCCAGTTTTGTATGCCATCCAGGTGGTGTCAACAACACAGTGCTTTTTTAAGGCTGTGTTCTTGAAAAATGGCTCCATCTGTGGAAACGGTGGGTGGAATGTGTACTCCAAAAACAAGAAAGAGGGTCAGGAGCCTTAGATTGCCCAGGCCCACCTAGTGGGTCAACTGGTGATCACATGCTCTCAATGACTTCCTCCCATAAAGATGTCCACGGAACATGAGTGAAGGGGTAATATCACCACCTAGGGATTAGGGAAAATCTTGAGGAATTGGTTAACTTAATAAGTCTTGGGGATACATAAGGGTTAGAGAAAGACACAGAAATCACATTTCAGGTAAAAATATATTAGCATGTACAAAGTCTGAGAGGTCTGAGAGGATATGATATGTTGCAGGGAATGTGTGTTGCTTAGTAGACCCAAGTACATTTAATTAAGTGCTAAGGTGGGCAGACAACTGATCATTCATTCATGTATTTTCACATTCAATCATTTGATACAGATACACTGAATAGCTGTTAGAAGCAAGGCACTGGCTAAACATCAGAACACAGTGAATAACAAAAGAGATAGAATTCCTCTCATCATACACTATTCATTCTGTTGTGAAAGATATATATTATTCAGATAATCAGCAAATAATGTGTATAAAAATAATCACTACCTTTGATAGCTGTTATGGAAAACTACAGTGTGTCAAGAAAGTAAATAACAAAGCTATCTGAGTCAGGCCTGGGGAGATGGGAAAAGATTCTTTAAGGAAGATGTTTGAAAGACAAGGTTAATTTTAACAAAAAGCTAACATAACAGGTAATATTTATTGGACTCTTGCTGCGTGCCAATTACAAGGCCAAACTCTTTAAAAACATTATCAGATTTGGCCCTTAATCCTTCCCAGTGAGGTAGATCCCCTTATTATTTCCATATTACAGGTGAGAAAAATGACAGGTAGAAAAATTATTTAAATTATTCAGCTGTTACAGATAATGGCTAGTTTGGTATGAAAGATCCAGAATTAATAGGTGGACTAAAAAATGATCTCAAAGTACTGAAGATGAGAGCTGGCATGGACCCAAAAATGTTTCATAAGAAAGACCATAGGGATGGCTTCCCTAAGTACTTCTAAATGGGAGCCATTGTTGACAATCCAGCTGACTTTTACCATTCACAAATTCCCAAGAAACAAAGAAAAAAAACTATTGTGGAAGAACTGCTGGCTGACTGAGTTCAGAAGATATAACAAAAGAAAGTACTCAGAGACCATGGCTGAAAAACTAGCAAGTGCAGCAGGAAAAAAAAATTGAAAGATGAAATTTCGCAATTAATATTCACCAAGCAAACCACAGTATTTTACATGTCCCCTTTTTATTTATTTACTAAAGATGTTTTTGTTAACTAACACCATTACAAAAAATTAACATAGACTGGCCTTATTTATTTACAGGAATCTCTGTTTGGAAAAAGTTGATTTGAGAGAGAATTGATCATGTTCCTCTTGGACTAAAAGCAGGTGTATCTATAAAAGACCCAGACATTCTTAGGAAAAAAGGAAAAGAGCCCTAACAAATTTAATTGGCATTTTTGTAAAATTTTCAATGTTTGGTTATTTAAAGAAAAATGAATTAAACTACATTCAGAAAGTATAAAACATAAAAATTAATTGTTTGGCTGTTAAGTAGAGAATTTTCTAACTTAGGTAGTCTGGCTCCTAAAACCCTACTTCTATTTTACTTTATGGTATCTTATTTCTAGTAGGCTAAAGGAAAGAGGAGAACATTCCAGGCACAGACAAAAGTATGTGAAAATATCCTTAAGGAAAATGAAAGAAGATATGAATATAAACTCCTTAGAAGCAGGTATTTTGTTTATCATTTGTGGTCCATATATTTAAAAAAATAAATGTATGAAAAGTAATGGGCAATAAAAGGGTTTTTTTAGTATGTAAATTGCCTATTTAAGGAATTATCTTGAAAGATTATATTGAGTTAACAGCATGTTCCCTGCCCCAGTTTGTCATTCATTTCTTTACACCTTCATCCTACCACCACGTGTTGAGGCAATCTGCAGGCCAACATAGAAGAGGTGATTAAGGGCATTGTGCTTGAGGCGAAACACTGGCTGCAATTTACCAACTCCACCAGTCCTCACCTGTGCGTGTGTACATGGAGACCTGACCTAGACCCTAAGCTTGAGGATTGATTGTGATGTATGTAAGGCACTTTGTACATTGTTAGGAAAATTACATAAGTCAGTTATTTTAAATGTTATCTTACTCTAATTACTGTGTAACATGCTGCTGACTGTAACATGGATGCTGATATGGTAAGGCAATGTTTTACTGTCCTTCAGGAGATCACTGATTAGTGAGGAAACACACACATGGAAGTAGGCAATTTCAGTAGAGAGTGACAAGAAACAGGGAAAAAAAAACCACAGGGAGCTCTTAGGAGAAAGAGCAAGATGGTTAAGAATTTAATATTGGAGCTGTGTTTTGTTTTTAATTTTATTGTTGATGCTATTACAGGTGTCCCCATTTTCTACCCCCTTTGCCCACCTCCACCCAGCCCTTGCCCCACCCTTCCCTCTGGCGGTCACCACACCTTGTCTGTGGGCCATGCATATATGTTCTTTGGCTACTCCCTTCACTTTCCTTCATCCAGTCACCCTCTCCTACCTCCCCTCTGAGAGCTGTCAGTCTGTTCAGTGTATCCATGCCTCTGTTTCTATTTTGTTCATTGGTTTATTTTTTTTTTCATTAGATTCCACATATAAGTGACATCATATGGTATTTGTCTTTCTCTCACTGGCTTATTTCTCTTAGCGTAGAATAATACGAGTTTTTAAGACAAACTATGCCAATACAAAGATGCTAGGCAGAGAGAACATTATTTCAAATGAGAAGAAGCAAATGAGAACACAGTGAGCGTTGATGAACTGTGAGCACCTTGTTATAGGCACTCCCTGGAAGTGGATGAGGCTGAGAAGAAAGAGGGAGATTAGAAGGATTTGGGGAGGTGAGCAGGAACTTGTTCCTTGTGCTTTGGAATTTGGGTCTTATTCTAAAGTCTAAGGGATGAAGGAGTCTGATAGAAAATTTCATTTGGGAGTAAGACAGCATAAAATTGACATATTGCAAAGAATATTCTGGCGGTCATATGGACTTACTACTGGAATGAAGTGAGATGCACTTGGAGCAAATCTTCAGAGACAGCAAAAATAGTTTGAAATAGTTGAACTATCTCTGTAGTCCAGGTAGACTTGTGGAGCTGTGGATGCTGAATTAAATAATGCTCCCTCCAGATCTGGGAATACTGTAAAGCAAGGCTAATGAGATGCCTAGGATGAAAGTTTAAAGGAGCATTGACTCTCTGGATCTTAAGTGAGGCTTTAAATTTTGTGCCCTAATGCCTCTATGCAGCTTACTACCCAGTACACAAACAATCAGGGTGTTATTGGCAATGCAGCAGAAAAGGAATTAAGTATTTTCTTGACTCATTTGTCCCTGTCTGCTGTTTCGCTGGAGGCAGGACCGGGCACCAAGTCCCAGAGGTCACTCCCCTGGGACTTTCCAGGAGCAACAAATGTTACTGGGCTCATTCTGTGCAGTGGGGAGTTTGCCTTCTGCAATTGAGGGAATGATTACAGGTGAGTGACTTATGTTGCACAAATGGCAAGTGCAACACTTCAGGGAACTTAGACTCTAGACAAGTAGCAGTTACTGTAACCACATAGACTGCAATGGGCATTCCTATGTCTGAGGACTGACCTCAGGAGGTAAAAGAGGTCAAGAGCTAAAATGTACTGTTTTGAATACCCTTCTCCATGCTTCTCATTCTCTGGACCCACATTTCACCCCTGTTCTCCCAGCATAATTCTTCCCTACTTCTGGGCTCAGCTTTCTTGTGGTCTTCCCCAGGAATAATTTCCACTCCTCTACCTTGCTTTATGAGCCTTCCTTGGTGATATTTTACAGCTGTGATAATTTCATTTCTACTTTTCATTCACTGAAACACATATGAGGAGATTGCCAGCAGCCTGGGGCCCCTGGATGAAACAGGCTTTAAAGAAGGTCTATTTCAAGAGACCCTCTAACATTTTAACTCTAAGTAGAACTCCAGATCTGAAATGTGCCTGGGTGGATAGTCTGGGGAAAGGGAGTTCTTGATAAGTTAGGGAAGTTAGGGATGCTGTGGGTGCTTCTCAAATTCTATCTCTATGATTGGCTAAATCCTGACTTTCACTTTCTAGTTACCCATGAAGTCTGGGCTCACACATACAACATTTTTTATTTTAAAAGCTTGAGACACCATATCAAAGATGTTATTGTTTTCCAGCAAGTTAATGTTTGTAAGTGGAGAAATTGCCCTAGTTTTTAACATTAAGTAACATTAGGAAGATATCTTAATATAAAGTAAAGACAAGTATATATTGTTCCATACACATTGCTGCTCTTTAGTAAATGTAACTCCCTTTTCTTTGTTATGCTAACAGTCAATACCAGAGTTCTCAAAGGACGGGAGTTAATCCAACAGAAAATTAGAGTACTGTGGGTTAGAGGAAATATTGGGTAAATTTCTTTAAGGTTTGAATATATGAATTTCCATATTTTAGGACTATAAGACACAGCAGACCATAAGATGCACCTAGGTTTTAGAGGAGGAAAATGGGAAAAAAAATTTTGAAGCAAAAAATGTGGTAAAATATTTAATAACCTGTGACACTGCTCCTCCGCCGCCACCCGCACCCCGCCGCCCCACTAGCCCACAGCAAGCCAGGTAAGCTACATTTGGACTGTAAGATGCATCCCCATTTTGCTCCCAAATTTGGGGGGTGCATCTTATACTCTGAAAAATTATATATATACATTTTTGTAATAATCTGGGTAAACTTCAGTACAGAATCTCATGCTGAATTTCAGAGAAAGCACTCATCAAATGCTATAACTGCAGCTCCACTCATTCTCAAGTATTATTGTCCCTAACTGTAGTGATAGTACTTTATAATTCAATAAAACCTTCCACTACAGAAGCTTCAAAAACATCTGTACTCAATGGATAATCATTTGTTAAACAGGCAAACAGAAAACACCTGTATTGACACCTTTGTTCATATAGATTACAACCGTAGGGGCAGGATTTTTATTTAATAGGCTTTGAACTCCTTTTTCTCATTGTGCACATGTTGATATCTCTGTTCACACAGAAGGTGATTAGTAGATGCTTAAGTAATAGATATACCAATAGTTGATTAGGCAACCATGAAAAATAGGGTGGGAAAATTACTAGAATTGGAGCGAGATCCACATTTGGCATTGTGCCTGAGTTTTCACAGATGAGATATTGGTAGCAGGTTGCAGTGAGGTTTGTGTGAGATTTGGATGAAAGTACCTTGTAAATGGTAAGATATTGGGAGTTAGTATTATTTATTATTACTTACATTACTATTGTTCACTTTTCACTCAAAAAAAAATCTCTGAAGCATTTCTATTTATGACCTATATAGATATTTAAGTTTAGCAAACTCAATGCATCAGTTTTTTTTAATATATTAAATGCCTAAGGATAAAAGAATAGCAACAAAAAAGAAAAAAGAACAATTTAAAAATAGTTAATTAGATAAATGTGTGTGCTAGATAACAAAGCTGTTGTTTAGTTCAATAAGAAAAAAAACTTTGTGTTTTTATTATTACATTCTTTATAAAAAGGCTTAAAATGCTTAGTCAGAGAGTAAAATTAATTATTACAGATTTTTAAAATTTATGGACCATCATGTTAAGTTTATATCAATTGTGTAAGAAAATAGTGCCTGCTGCAGGATTTTCCCTGGGAGCATCTTCTAAAATTTCTTTGATCCCACTTTGAATCTCTAGAATCTTTCTCTGCAAAAACAGATTACTGCACACATGTAGGACCATAATTAAAACCTCTGAGTAGGTGGAAATTCATTAACTGAGATTTTCTATAGCAGATGTGAGCCTACTGAGAGTTAGTAAGTATATATATCCTAGTTGATTATGACAGACTCACTCTCTAACTCCTTCTCCTTATAGGTTAAGTGATGAAAATTTAACTTCACACCATAATTAAGGCATGTCAGCTCCCAACTATTCCACTGTCAATTATATGTTTGCCCTCATTGGCATCCCTGACCTGAGAGACCTACACATGTTGATCTCCATCCACTTCTGCCTGATGTACCTGGTGGCTGTGGCAGGAAACACTACCCTGATCTGTGTGGTGGCAGTGAAGCACAGTCTTCATGAACTCATGTACTTCTTCCTCTCCTTGCTGTTTTTTTGGGATCTGATTCTATCCTCACCCACAGTACCCAAAGCCCTGAGCATCTTCTGGTTCGATGATGTGGACATCTCCTTTGGTGGTTGTGTAACCCAGCTCTTCTTTATGCATTTTGCCTTTGTAGTGGAGTCAGGCATTCTTTTGGCCATGGCTTTTGACTGCTAAGTGGCCATCTGCTACCCACCGAAGTATACCACCATTGTTGACCATGATGTCATTGGAAAAATTGGGGGTGCTGTAGTGATCAGGAGTTTTGCAACTGTTTTCCCCATTGTCTTTTTTAGGAAACACCTACCTTTCTGCAGGACAAACACCATTGTTCACACATTCTATAAACACAAGGGCTGGCAAAGCTGGCTTGTGCTGATATCACCATCAATATTTGGTATGGAATCCCTGTGCCATTACTCTGTGTTATGCTAGATGTGGTGACAATAGTCAACTCCTATGGGCTCATTCTATGGGCAGTCTTCAAGCTGCCATCCCATGATGCTTGGATGAAAGCACTCCGCACCTGTGGTTCCCATGTCTGTGTCATCCTCATGTTCTACATTCCAGGGATTTTCACTGTCATCACTCAGCGCTTTCTCCAAAAAATCCCCAATCATGTACACATCCTGCTGGCCAATCTCTTTGTTCTTGTTCCCCCAGTGATGAACCCAATTATCAATGGAGTAAAGACCAAACAGACTCATGAATGAGTGGCTCTTGTGTTTTCTTCAAAAGGGAAGTATTGCTGAGGTTGACTGGATCACATTGTGGTTGTTTACAGGCAAGAAGGAAAAGTCCTATTAGAAAAGAAGAGGCATTTGCCACTTAGGATAGGCTGTATTTGCTATGAAATCAGTCTTTCTTTGTTAAATAGGGATGATCCAAATTGTATGAGACCTGTATTTCAGAGGTACTGTAAATAGGTTCTTGAAAATCAGTGTATTAATGAAATCCTATCTTTGCATGTCCATAGGGTTCTATTTTACATAATAACATCTCTATTTCTATCAAACAAAAAAAATGTATGAAATATAAGTACTTCTTTATCTACTACTTAAATTTTAGATCTCTAAGTACCCTCCTCAGCTATGATGAATACAAATTAGAAAGAGCGAACAGGAACATTGCATACAAACAGGGGAAACATGAGTCTCCTCCCACCCCCACTTGTAGCTCATTTTATTCACAAAAGACCTTAACAATATTGTAACATAAATGGGAATACTGAATTATACTAGATAATACCATCCACACAAATGAAATATTTACTGCTGTAAGTGTGGGGGGGGGGCTCCACCCACAGGGCCCCACCGGCTACCACAGATGAGAATAAGTCTACCAAGACATGATCTGTTTAGGGAGGAAAGGTGGCTGATCTCTCAAAGGAGAAGGGCCAAGCGCATTTTCCTCAATTGGGTTCATTTGCACAGGAATACAGATAAAGCTCATTAATCATTGTCAGGCAGTAAGGATCAAACCATAGGTAACAAAGAACTCTGAGGGCCTATTTTGAGTCACGGTCAGATAGCTAAAGAGCAATAAAACTTTTGAGGAACAAACTCACTTCTTGCTTACCCTTATTTAATTGAGAGCATTCTAAACAAAGCAGGTTTCACAGGATTTTAGATATTCTTTCTTAGGCTTCATTGCCCTGGGGAACCCACCTTTTCCAGCACAGGGCTGCACCACCCTCTGTCATTGTTTCAGGATTAAGTCAGTCAGGGGAAGTAAGGCAGCCAAGAGATTAGGAGACTTCCCACAGACAGAATGAGGACTCAGGCTTTGTCAAAGCTGAGGGGCAAGGGTCCATCACCCCCTTCTGTTGTAGCCCACCAAGTCCTTCCTTGGGGGCCTCCCACATGATCATGCCTGTCTTAGATCATTCCCCGCTTTGGGAATCGTAGCCACCATTGGCTAACTGACAAAGCATTGGGGGCCAGTTATGGATAAAGTAAAAGGAGCAGAAGCAGCACCCCTGCCAGGGAGGTAAGCTTTGTCTCCTTAGTGGCTTCTGGTCCAAAGGTTGCCCACTCAGCCTTAGCCATGGGGGGTTACAGCTTCTGAAATCAGGCAGGGTGGTTCCCCACATAAATGCATGATTTGGGGGGATTTAAAAAAAAGAACAAGATAATTAAATGTTTGGAAATAAAACTTGCCTTGGATGCTGGGTGTCCTATTCAACCTTCCTAATTTGCAGTTGAGCAACCCTCTTTTTAAACTTCTTAGTGTCTATCTCACAGGGTTGTTGTATGATGAGCCAATTAGAATGGATGCTAAAACACTTTAGACACTATAAAATTTTGTACAGATGTGTTGTGGCACTGTAACATTACCTGTAACTGTAGTTAAGGTTATTATGTTCCCTGGTATGAGCTTTTACCCTTTTTATGGCCAAAGGTTAAAAATAAAACAAAGGAAAAGCCCTGTCCTTTGTCTACAGCAAAGTCTCTTCTCCTTTCCTTTCCCACCAGAATTCATCTGCCTACAGTGAACCATCCTCCCACAGCTTTTCCCTATCTTATGTGCACCACCCACTTTAAACAGAAAATGACATTAGGCCACAATTCAGGCTTCTGCACTGCCCACATTCCAGATAGTATGGGCCAGCTCTGTCCTTCCATCCTTCAGAAGTCCCTACGTGAATTTCAAAGGAAATTTTACCTTGGTCCATAACCATAGAACTTTTTGCTTCCAACTTGTCTGCTCAGATTTCTGGCATATTATGGGATGTAGAGAAAATATTTTTGTGTTTTTTCTGAGTTGGACTTTCTGAATAAATTTTGTCAAAATCTTGGGATCCTGGGCTAAGACCAAGTCTTGGGAAATTAATTTATAACTATAGTTAGTGAGATAATTATAGATAGTGAGGGAATTCCAAAGAGATTAACCTAACTCCAGAAGTATAGAGACTGACTGGGTTTTAGAGATAAAGACAATTATCTTATCTTTTTCCCAAAGAGCATTATTTCCCATCAGTTTCCAAAGAACCTTTCTCAGAAGGGAAGATAGAGAGAGGAGAAATAGTCTCTCTGGATTTTATAGGCAGAAAAAAGTGTATTTTTCTTCATTTTTTGACTTTATATATATAGGACATTTGTATAGCCTTAGGGCTAAGGATTGGGTGTGGAGGCCCACACAATAATTATTTCCTTTTTATGTGAATAATGATAATCTGTCCCTGATCCAAAACACTCATGTGCATTCAGGACAAAATTGATAGTATTAATATTTAAGAACCAACATGTGATCTATACAAACTTCTAGTATAAATGGTCTCAACCCTGTAAGTTCTGGATGGTTGCAGTCCCTATGTCTACCCTTGTCTCTCCTTCCCATTCTATTACTTGTAGCCACATAAATCCACATACCTAAAGGAACCTATCTAAATCACAATAAAATAATGTGCCCCTCCCCGATCCCAACAATACTACCAAATTTAGAATGTAAAAGTGCATTGGGGAAAACATGACCAAGGGGGCATAAATTTGGAGGTCGGAAGCAAAGAGCCCAATAGTGGCTGAAGTTCAGGCTTTAAGTTAAAAAGTGAGGGCTAGGGCCACCCCAGGGCCTGTGAGTCGACTTCAAAAGGACTATAGACAATGGTGTACTGGTGAATGTACAATAACTGATTTTTAGGAGTTTGATTTGTAGATGAACTGATTCACAAAGTGTACATACTTTCACTGTGGCAAATTTTAAGTGACTTCCTGGCCAAATTTCTAAAACTTTAAGACCTGGCTCTCATGAGCCTGTATGGACAGTCTCCAGCACACTACTGATGGTAGCTCTTATTAGGCCCGACATAATGGGATTAAAATGAGCCCACAAACTGCAGCTTTCATTTAACTCAGAAAAGATGTGAAAGGGTGAGGTCACTGTGCTAGAGAAATCCTACCTTGGAGAAAGGTAAGAAAATGAGTTGATAAGAACAAAAACTTTGGATTGAGGCACACTTATTTACTATATGCTAATCATATGTAATTTGTATGACAATGAGCATAGTTTTAACTTCCTTATTTGGATAAAATTCACATAACATAAAATTTGCCATTTCAACCATTTTACAATGTGCACTTTAGTGCCTTTTAGTATGTTTACAAGGCTGTACAACTATCACCACTATCTAATTCCAGAACATTTTTTAGAAATAGAAATAATTCATATTTACTTTAATTTAATTGTATTTTAATTAATTTATTTTATTTTTATTGTTGACAGCATTATAGATGTCCCCCATTTCCCCCTCTCTGATCCCCTCCACCTAGCTCCCATCCCTCCCACCACCCAATCTCCACCACCACCATCCCTGCCTTCACTACACTGTTGTCTGTGTCCATGGGCTATGCATATGTGTTCTTTGGGAGATCTCTTCCACCCCAAAAACAAATCCCATACTCACTATGCAGTCACTCCTAATTTCACCTTCCCACAATCACCTGGAAAATGCTAATTAACTTTTTGTCAGTATGGATTTTCCTATTCTGAACTTTTAACACAAATGGAATTATACAATAAGTCAGCTTTTTGTGACTGGCTTTTTCACTTAGCATCATGTTCTCAAGGTTCATTCATGCTATATTGTATATCAGAACTTTATTCCTGTTTTAAGCCTGGAAATATATCATTGTTTAGACTTAACACATTTGCTTTATTCATTCATCAGTTGATACATATTGACACGAGCTATTTTTACCTTTTTGGCTATTATAAATAATGTTACTATAAATATTCCTTTGGATTTGAACACCTGTTTTCAATTCTCTTTTGTGTACACCTAGAAGTAGAATTGATAGGTCATTTCATAAACCTATAATAAACTTCTTGAGGAATCACCAAACTGTTTCCCACAGAGGCTGCATCATTTTATATTCCCACTAGTAACATATCAAAATCCCAATCTCTCCACATCCTCACCAATAAATGTAATTTTCTTTATTTAAAAACCAATTATAGCAATCTTAGTGGGTGTGAAGTAGAACAATAAAAAGGGATTGAAAAAAATTTCTTTATACTCATTTCTACTCAGGTTCAAGCTAAGTTTCAGATTCCAGAGGGAAAATAGTATGTGTGTGTGTTCAGAAGGAAAAGTGAACATAGTTTATTTGAAAAACCAAAAGAAATGCAGAGTGGCTTTTATATCAACAGCATGCAAAGGAAAGAGTGAGAGGGATGGAGAAAGAAGAGTCAGTGGATACCAAGCAGTAAATGGTCAGCACCAATCATACCATAAAAGGTTTTAAAGATAAGTTAGGATATTTGGGTTTTATTCTACGCAAAATGATTAACTGTTCAATGATTTTTAAGTAGAGGACTGACATGATCAAGTTGGAGTTTAGTAACAATAGCACTCTAGTTTTTGAGTAAAAAAATAATTGAGAGAGAGAAAAATTAAGGTAGAAAATCCCTCAGTGAGACTGGTGAAAAAAAAATCCAGGAGAGAGCAAAAGTGGTGATCATGTTTTAACGTAAAACATGAATAAATTTAAGGATATTCAGAAGATATAATCAGTAGCAAATTAAGTTTGAAATAATTAAAAATGAGTAAATAAGTAAAACAGGTTTTGACATGAGAAACTAATTGGCTTTCATACCATTTAGTAAGATAGAGAATTCAAGAGAATGTGTTGATCATAAAGTAAGGAAGAGAAAAAGATAATTTTTTTTGTTTCATGTTGATTTTGAAGTTTCAGAGGCATAGTCAAGAGAAGTTATCAAATAGAGAATTAACTATGTGGGACAGAAATAGAATTGGGAGTAGAGTTTTATGCTTTGGAATTTTTAGCATACTAATGGTTATTGAATTTATGAGCTGGCTGTTGCTAGTCATTTTTAACCTCACACAAGCTTCTGAATTGAGTATTAGATTTTTTTGTTTGTTCATTTTAAGAGAAAATTGAAATAGGATAAAAGGACCAAAAGAAGAGTAAACATTTTGTGCATTTATGTTTTTGATGGTAGAAAGTTAGGATACTTTCATCTGATGCTTATCATTTTCTTGGAACTTGAAAAATCTTACCTTTTTTCCTCTAATTCTACCACTGATTTTATCCTACAGAAATTAAGTCTTAAAACATATAGGCATTGGATTTATTATTGAAGGGTTTTCTGCTACTGATTTACATAAGAAATTCTACTGTCATGGTTTTTTAATTTTATTTTTCAATTACAGTTGGCATTCAATATTATTTTATATAAGTTTCAGGTGTACACCCTAGTGATTAGACAATTATATAATTTATAATGATGCCCCCTACTATTCTAATAACCATGTGACATGATGCACAGTTATTATGATATTATTAACTGTACTCCCTAGGCTTACTTTACATCTGCATGACTGTTTCATAACTACCAATTTGTACTTCTTAATCCCTTCATTTTTTTAAACCCAGTATCCCAACCCCCTTCCCATCTGGCAACCATCAGTTTGTTCTCTATGTCTGAGTCTGATCTGTTTTCTTTGTTCACTTATTTTGTTCTTTAAATTCCACATGTAAGTGAAATCATATGGTATTTGTTTTTCTTTAATAAATTATATTAAATCAATATAATTACTTGACTTTCCACAATCTCTCCATGTCCTCCTCCTCGGGTCACTGCATTCCTCTAGGAAAAAATAGAAGGATAAGTTTGTCTCTGACCTGCTTTGTATTTGTACCATAAATGATGGGATTGAGTGCAAGGGCGATTGACTTTTAGGGGTCAGCAAAGATTATGCGAAAGGTGCAAGAGATATTGTGACTGAAGCAATGTGTAAGGACCAAGACCGTGGCTCGTAAGTAGAATATGAGAATGACACCGACATGAGACCCACAAACACTGAGGTCTTACTGGCTGACATGTCTGAATGGAAGGTGGAAAACAGCATGAAGAATGAGAGTGTAGGAAATACCAGTGAGGATCAGGTCTGAGACAATAGTCATTACAAGCACGGCAAAGCCATCTCAGATATTGATGAAGACATTAGCACAAGAGAGCTGGGACATACCTATGTGCTCACAGTACATGCGAGGGATGATTATGTATCCTGCAGAAGGGCAAATGCTTCACCAGGAAAATAATAGGCAAAATGACATTAAAACTCTGCCCAACAATGCCCATCATGACCTTGACAATTGTTCTACGTGTCAAAACACTGCTGTACCTCAAGAGGGAGCAAATGGATACATAGTGATCAAATGCCATACCTAATAAGATGGCTGAGTCCAGAAAAAAGCTGAAGTGGAGAAAGAATAACTGGGTGAGGTAGCCAGGAAATGTGATGTCCTGAGCTTTTGACCATAATATGCCAAGACTTTTGTGCACACATGAGATGCACAATATGAGTTCTGCAGAGGCCAACCTTGAGAGGAAGAAAAACATGGGTTCTTGGAGGCTGTGGTCCATAGTGATGAGGTGGAGAAGGAGGCCATTACGTGCAAGGGCCCTAAGGAATTCTGATCTAGATATGGAACTACTCCAGCACTGAGACCCCAACTGAAATGAAGGAATCTGTATTAAAAGTTGTCAAATTCAACATGGCCATTATGTCGATTGTCATTCCATAAAGACAAAATACCATATTTGATTCCTGAGACTAATTATCCATAAGTTCCTTTTAAGTTTTTTCCATAAGTAGGATCTCTCCCTTCCTACCACCTAACACTAGAAAAAAAAAATGCAATCTATCTCTTCTCACAATCTCTACAGCATTTTCCAAAAGGTGCCAAGAAACCTCAATTATTCCCATCTGTAGGCATTACCTTACCATAACTGTATTATTACTATGTTGAGACCATGTTCCAACAGATCTATAACCGAGGAGCATATTGGTCTTTTGTTGTCAATTAAAATTCCAAATTGTCTTGTTTTCACCAAATAATTCAGTCTGAGATTTTTCAAGGATGTCAATATTAAATATCCTATCTGACAAAAGTCTCAAGAATATCTAACAGAGATATTCATTTAAAGAAATAACAGGGGCCATGCGTGAATTAACAAATCAGCATTTTTTTTTAATGCCAGCGTATCACTAGGACTCAGGTGAGTCAATATACTACTCCCCAGAATTTACCCCCAACCTCTTCAATATCTGGAAGACAATCCAGGTATTTTTAAGATACAAGAATAATTACAATTATTCTTCTGTCAACTCATCAACAATGTTCCTAGGTTCATTATCTTCTTCCAACCTGCCAACTTCCTGATCAGCTACCCTATTATGTCATCACATGGCTCTCACACTGTTGGGAATGACCCTGCTTGGTTTCAGGAACTGTAATCCCCCCATGGCTAAGGCTGAGTGAGCGACCTTCGGACCATAAGCCACTAAGGAGACCAAGCTTATCTCCATGGCAGGGGCGCTGCCTCTTCTCCTTTAACTTCACCCTGCCTGGCCCCCAAAGCCTGATCGGTTAGCCAATGACAGGTAAGGTTTCTCAAGGGAGGGATGACCTAAGACAGGCACCATCACAAGGACCCCTAGGGAAGGACTTGGGGACTACAGAAAAGGGGTGATGGACCCTCACCCTCCAGTTTGACATAGCTTGAGTCCTCATTCTGTCTGTGAGAAATCTCTTGGCTGCCTTACTTCCCCTGCCAGACTTAAGCCTGAAACAATGCTGATGGTGGGTGCAGCCTTGTGCTGGAAAAAGCGGATTCCCTAGGGTGATCAGGCCTAAGAAAGAATATGCAAAATCCTATGAAACCTGCTTTGTTTAGAATACTCTCAATGAAATGATAAGGGTCTGAGCAGGAAGTGAGTTTGTTCCTCAAAGATTTATGGCCTTCTAGCTATCTGACCCTGACTCAAAATAGACCCTCAGAGTTTTTTATTTGTATGTTATCTATTTGATCCTTACTGCCTGATAATGATTAATGAACTTTATGTATATACCCTGTATTCCTATGCAAATTGAATCCAACAAAAGTTTGTCCAGGCAAGGGTCAAGGTGCTCTCCTCTTGAGAGGGTGGCCGACATGCTCCAGAGGCTTGCTCTCCCCTTGAGAGAGAAGTCGCACCATCCCTTTTCCTCCACAGGACTCAGTAGTCCATGTGAATTTATTTCATTTCATCCATAATGCCATGGACACTGTGGGCTGGTGTCCATGTGACACACTGCTGGAACATTGTGAGCTGAGGATTAACAGCCAACTTTCTTCCTCCTTCATTCCCTATCTCTTATCTGTCAGCTATGTGATCCTTTTTATAAATCCCTATTTGATGTGCCTACTCCTTTTCTTTTCTACTTCCTCATCTACTCAAGTCATCTTAATCACTAGTTGAAACCATAGAAAAAGAATTTTGGTTCTTTCACACTGAAATAGAGGACAGACTGACAGTGACCAGAGGGGAGAGAAGAGGGAATTTCAGGGGACAATGGGTAAGGTTTACAGGAACAAATTTAAAGGACACATGGACAAAACTAGGGGGAGGGTGGTAATGGGAGGGAAGTGGGGAGGGTTGGGTGGGTGGGCTGGAATGGGAGTAAAAGGGAGAAACTGTACTTGAACAATGATTAAAATAAAAAAGATAGATAATAAATAAATAAATAAATAAATAAAATAAAAAATTTTTAAAAAAAGAATTTTGGTTCTTTCAATACATTACAAACCCTTTTCCTTCTGATGCTGCCACATTGCTCTCTTTAAAATATGAAATTATCAAGACATTTATGATTCATTTAAAAGCAGGTCATTGCACCTACTATGCCAACAGATTATTTTTATTTTCAGTTTTGCAGTCAATACTTTCCCTGTATAGAGTGGTTCTACCTATGTGAATGATTCTCACATTCTTCCCTAAAATGTATGCATAGAGGTCTCTCCATATTTCTTATCATTCCTACACCTCATTGCTTGTATTGTTGTCTTTTCTCAATATGTCTAAATTCCACTTAATCCTTACAAGTGCTGAAACCTCCTCTAGGAAACCTCCAATTTTGTTAAACTATGCAGTCTACTGCTCTGCTTGTGCAATCACAGTTTTAATCATGTTATCACACTATCAGATGGTTGTATTGAGTGTTGCATTACATTTTTTTACTTATTTTCCTGAATTTTCTCTCCTATATATGTGGCCAATCCTGTGTTCATGATTGAGTACTTATTCCTCTTGAGGAAAAAAAATCTGTCTTCACATGTTTCTTTCGGAGTGGAAGAAGGCAAGATTTTACATAGTCAACTATTAATACAGTCTCGATAGAATATTGATATTTCGAGTCTGTCATTATTTACTTATTTTTTTATAGTTTGCACATAAACCTTTCTACTGTGTCCCACTTGCATTGGAAAAAAACATACCATAGTTTTAGGACTATAAGACACATCAGACCATAAGACATACCTAGGTTTTAGAGGAAGAAAATAGGAAAAAAAATTTTGAAGTAAAAGTGTGGTAAAATATTTAATAACCTGTGACCCTGCTCCACTGCCACCCTCCCCCCCACAGTACGCCAGGTAAGCTACATTTGGACAATAAAACACACCCCCATTTCTCCCAAATTGGGGGGTGCATCTTATCCAAAAATACATTATATGTATATTTCCTTGGCTTAGTGACTCTTCCTCCATCTTCAAAGCTAATAATAGTAAGCTTAGTCTTTCTCACATCTCATTCTGACCTCTAAACTTTTTAGAAAATGTGACTTCATATTTCTCTCTGACTCTGAACTTTTCTCTCTCCCTCTTCTGCCTTTAAAGATCATCGTGACATTGAAATTCAGTATAATCCCCCTATTTTAAAGTCAGCTGATTATTAACCATAAATCTTCTTTGACATACGACGACATGCACAGTTTCCAGGGATTAGCTTGTGTGTATCTTTGAGGGGCCATTCATTAGTCTGCCTACCACAAGGTCTTTTTACACTGCCTGGTCTTTCTCATTCTGCCTCTCCAAGACCCTTTCCACCATTACCTTACCAGATAATACTCACTGGCAACTAATTCTGAGGTTGGCGGTTGGTTAGAAAGCCAGTAAGGGGCTTGAGGAGGATAGCTGCAGGATGAGAACAGAGGCACAAGAGGGAATGCAACACAGTTGGGGAGAACATATGAAAAGAAAGAAGAGAAGGGTGCCCAGATAAGAAAATGAGGAATGGGGAGAAATAAATTTAATTTCAGCCAGAAAAGATAGACACACC
Organism: Phyllostomus discolor; assembly: GCF_004126475.2. Classification (NCBI taxonomy): domain Eukaryota; kingdom Metazoa; phylum Chordata; class Mammalia; order Chiroptera; family Phyllostomidae; genus Phyllostomus; species Phyllostomus discolor. Next base: position 124,144,765 of record NC_040908.2, read on the forward strand.
TAAAGAGCATAACATTTTTTTATCTTGGTTTTCTCAGGGGATGGGGAGATTGAAAAGTGAGGGACCTAAAACCTAGTAGAACTCCAGGGACTCCAGGTCCCAGTCAATAACATCAGTATTTTAATAAATGATTACATTAACATTTCCTTGATCTAGAAATGGAATCACATGTACATGGGATACAATTCAGGGTTTTAGACAGAGGAGAGAACCAGGAAGTGCTATGATTCCCAGAGCATGGATTGCATAAACAAGTAATTTATAGAAACTCAAAAAATACCTTTTAAAAGAATAAATGAATTAAAGTAGGTAGTCTCAAGGTTCTGGCAGAATGGTGTGATGATGACCCTTTAAATTTTGGATCCTAGGAGACATTTATGTGACTATTTGGAGAGAAGACAGTTGATTGGTTAGGGACACTGGTGAGTTCCATGTGATATGGCTTTTGGACCAACATGAGTATCAGGCCTTCAGTGCCCTCCAATTGTGATGCATTCAGTTCCTCAGCTCCAGCTCCTGGATTAGGTTTTTGTCTGGATTATTCTATTCTATTTCACTGAATGGGACTTTCTAGTCTTTACTTGTAGTTGCATTGAGGTACTTCTTGAACAGAAGAAACTCGTGACTGCAGAGAAAGGTAAGTTAAATTAAACCTTTACATAAGCCACTCCCCTTAGGTCATTGTGTATTATGCTTAGTATGTGATTGGAAATGTATCATTAATATCCAGGTGCTTATGGCAGAAACCTAAGTTATTCTTGATACCACTTTTTCCTCACTTCCCATATTCTTTTTATTTTATTGATTCTGTTTATGTATTCCCCTCACAAAAAAAACTATAGACCTCAGTGTCTTACATCAGCCTTTCATCTGTGAATTGTCTTTCTAATCATGTAACAAATATATGGTGCAAAACAAGCTTTACATCTGCAGAAAGAGCTGAAGACACATTGTAATGTTTTGGTGCTAACTACTCTTTCCATTTTATTGAATCAGATATAAATATCAAGTCCAGAATACCTCAAAGGAAAATAGACAAAATGTTTTTAAAATATTTAAAGATTTTGTTTATATATTTATTTTGAGAGAGAGGGGAAGGGAGGGAGAAAGAGAAAGGCAAAACATCAAGCAGTTGCTTCTTGTACAACCCCAACAAGAGACGGGCCCCACAACCCAGGGATGTGCCCTGACCAGTAATTGAACCAGTTGACCTTTTAGTTTGCAGGATGATGCTCAAATCACTGAACCACACAAGCCAGGGCAATACACCAGAGTCTTAAAAGTGGCTGTATGCTGACTAACTTGATAATAGCAACTGTAACAGATAAAAATTAGTAAAATAAAGCTTCTGTTTCCCTAAAATTATATTTATTCTTTTGACTCTGGCTGTGTGAGTTCTTACAGATCTCTGAGATCCTTACAAGTAACTGACTTTCTCTCATTTCCACAAGTCAGAGTTGGAATTTCATGGCAAAAAAAAAAAAATCAGCCCTGGCTGGCGTAGCTCAGCGGATTGAGCGCAGGCTGTGAACCAAAGTGTTGCAGGTTTGATTCCCAGTCAGGGCACATGCCTGGGTTGCAGGCCATGACCCCCAGCAACCGTACATTGATGTTTCGCTCTCTCTCTCTTTCTCCCTCCCTTTCCTCTCTAAATAAAAATAAAAATAAAAATAAAAAAGAAGGAAATTCTTAAAAAAAAAAATCAGAATCAGCAATGACACCAAACCCATCCATTTAGATGATATGAAAGAAATCATTTAATATTTTAAAATAAAAACACAAAACACAAAAAAGCCATTTTTAAAAATCAAAGTAAAATTGTAACAGATTTAAAACATTCGAAAACTAAACTGTTGTAACGAAGAGGAACCTACATAGACATTGTGACTAAATATACTGAGATTTCCTGAGACAGAAAAAGCACATTAGATAGTGACCATGGTTGAACAACCTAGCACATATACCAAAAGCTACTGAACTGTATAATGCAAAAACATAACTTCTGTCTCAATTAACAAACAAATCAATCAACAAAATTAAATAAAGCCTGGCCCAGAAAGGGGAGACTGATTGATGCTATTTACTATCTTTTGAATACCAGTCTTTAGTTTGTGCTCTGGTTCTTGTAGTCTAGTTTCCATCTTACCCCTCAACTCAAATTCTCCAAAGCATCACCATCACTATTTATCTCATTTGTCAAGTCCTTTCACATTCATTCTCTCAGTTGGCCCTCATGACAACTTCATATACACACATACCCACACACAATCTTTTTAGTCTCTACTGCACTATGCTCTCTGTGAAGCCTACCCTAATCATACCAAGCAGAATTACTCTCGCCTCTTGATTCCACAGCACTCTGTACTCACTGGTGTGTTATAATTACTGGTAAGTAGGTGCTCGTGGTAAGGGAACATGATTCCCTTAACCATTGACCTGAAATGCTGACCCAAACAACAGCTATATCAAGGCTTGTCAAATTTTTTGAATGAATATATTCTTTCCTTTAGGATGATGATGCAGACCCCAGCCCCCAGGGTCTGTGTGTTGTGGCTGCAATGAACAAATTCACAGGGACTACAGAAGTCCTGTGAGAAAAAGGGACAGCATGGCCACTCTCTGAGTGAGAGAGAGGGCCCTGACCCCTGCTTGGACACACTTTTATTCCTTTTCTGGGCACATTACATCGTGGATGGTCCTCATTTACTATGCACAGGTTCACTTTAGGTGGTTACCTTTTACAGGTAACAAAGGAGAGGAAGTTGCTAATTACTATGAAGAAAAAGGATATTTGCAAATGTAAAGGGAAAAGTGGTTGAACTGGTTACATTCATCCTTGAGAGATTTAGCATAGATTTCAGGAAGTTACTTTAAAGATATGCAGTAAACACTTGCTGCCTCAATTCAGGGTGAGGGAGTTTTAGCAAAAGCAAGCCTCATAGCAGCCTAGGTACAATGTAGGCCTGATTCCCCACTGGAGAGCCTATCTGTGGGCTTGGGTCCTGTGTGCTGACTGGCTCCGCATTGGATTTTCTGAGTCAGGAGCTGGGCTACATTCCCCATGCCACACGGAATGGTTCCCTATAGGATGACATACAAATATAATAGATTTTAGGGGCAGTGAAAGGGTGAAGAGAAAGCACTGAGGTAAAAAAGAAATAGGGGTTTGAAAACAGACACTAGATCGGTAATGAATGAAAGAAGCCTGAAAGGAAAATACTGTAGGGAGGAAAATGGGAAGAAAGAAGAAACAATAGGATTGAATGTGTGGAAGAGACCTAGTACTGGAATAGAAAATGCAAAAGCAAATTCAACAAAAACTTTCAGGCTAAGAGCCTCTGAGTTGGTGCTGACCACCTCCCTCAGATGCTCAGAGTGTCAAACAGTAGATCTCTTCTATCTGGCTCTATGCCAAAGCATATCCCTAAGTGCCTTAGGGTCTCAGGTTGAAGAGAGGCATATTGGCCCACGTGGTGGAGGAGGAATTTGCAGCTGAGGAAGGTAAAGAAAAGAAAGAGGGAGGGGAATCTTTGCTCCCAAAGGAGAGGAGGGAATAAACAGCATGTAAAGGAAGATCTGAGATTCAATTTTATATATTAAGGAAGTTAAGCAGTGTACGGAATGCTTAACAGAAAAACTGCGAGTCTGAGAAGGTGGCATTGAGGAGGTGAGTCTGGGTCAGATATTTTCAGGATGGAGGGGAGGTTGTAAATGTGGAGGAATACATGGGAAATGAGTGCCAGATAAGTAGACAGCTCTGTAGCAGTCTTCAAAGAAGGATGGAACGCTGAAGAGTAAAAATTATCTAGAGTGGCTGGTGTGAACTATGTTCCTGGTAAGTAGGATGGGAGAAGGGCAGTTTGGAGGTTCACTTCCCAGATGAGGATGAAGAGATTGATGAGTAGGGATCCTTGGCTCCTAAGGAGGATACAAGAATTATAAATGACACAAAGCTTCTATCCTCAGACCCTGAGTAACAATACAAAAAAAGTTATTCAACTGTATCTGGGGGACAACTTAGGAAGGACAAAGTTTCTGGATGTTGCATCAGGTGAAGGATTCAAAAGCAGGTAGGAAAATTAATTCACTGGAATAAAAAGGGTAGTTTTTCTAGCAATTTTTCTAAAGATGAGAGAAGCATGAACCAGTGGGCAAGGAAACTGGGCATATAAGGAATGGAAGGTCTGAACATAGGGGCTGCCAGAGAGACAAAAAGCTCTTGGGGGTGTTCACTAGTTTGGGGATACAGCAACATCAATGAGAGCCTGATTGGAGTAAAAGCAGAAGTCTCATGGGTAAACGATAGGGAGATACTGTGGACAAAGACTGCCTTGGAGGGTGATCATTTCAGAGAACTGGAATTGGAGACAGAAAGTGTATGCAGGCGCTGGCATGACTGACAAAGGTGGGAAGGTGTAGTGGAGGGTGAGCATGGTGAGTGATGTGGGAAGAGTGAACACAAGTGGTACAGTGAGAGGAGAATGTGAGGGCAGATGATCTATGATTACAAACTTGTCATTTTCACCATATGAGTGTGAGTCCTTGACTATGCTAATTTACATGGCTGTGTGGTTGAGAACTTAACTAATCATCATTTTTTAAAAACATTCACTACATGTCAGCTCTATCCCAAACAACAAGTGCTGACCTTTAGGGAGTTCATAATATACTGGGGCTGAAAACATTTCAGTGTGATAAATCCTACAGAGAGAAATAAATAACTGCAGGGGAATATAGGCGTAACCCAGCTCTGGGAACCGAGGAATGTCTTTCTGAGGAATGAGAAATATAAACTGGCCAGGTTAAAGGGAAGGATGGAGATAAAGGAAGTGGACTGTATAAAAGACCAGAGAGGAAGAAGAACAAATTTAGAGACACACAGTTTGTCCAGTATTGGTAGAGCAAGCGGATAACATGTGTATGTGTATCTACTAGGCAATGGGAAATTATTCTCTATTGTCTAGTAAGTAGCATTCTCAAAAAGTAGCTTTTGAAAATATAATTTATATGGGGAATGGCAAAAGCAGGTTTACAATTGTGAGCATGTGAAACACAGAGTTTATTGTTGTATTATTATTTACGAATTATTATAACCCCACTTTCTACCCACCCCACATATGGAGACTGGTTTAGAGACCAGAAGGACTGCAGGTCAGGAAGTCAGTTGGGAGGTCTTTGGATAAGTGAATCTGAAGCCTGAAAAGCAATATATTGTAGATGGCAAATACAGATCTAGGAGGTATTAGTACATGTGGGCCAAATGAAGCCAAGGCAGGTTACCAGATTGGCCAGGGAGACTGAAGAGCAGGGAGAGCCTAGAGACAGACCAATAGACAGCACCACAGGAAGCCATTCAGCAGGGACCGAGGCGTCCTTACTGAGGCCTGGAAAGGAAGGTCAGAGACAAAGGAAGATCTAGACTGGAGTAGAAAATCAAAGTCAAAACAAATGTTTCATGACAGGTGTGATTCTGAGGGAAAGAAGAGAGACAGACAGGAAGAAGTAAGACAGGCTAACAGAATAAGATATTTTTATTATAGCTCTAAATTTTTGTTTTCAAGGTTAAAAATATTTGAATGTTCATAAATAATAAAGATAAATATCTAGGAAATTAGAAAACACTGAAGATAAAGAAGAGTGGAATAACTGATGGAACAGAGTCCCTGAGGAGGTAGGAAAGAAAAGGGACTCAGAGAATAGGTGGGGAAATTATTTTTGAAGATATAGACACATACAAACTCATACACATATGTATGCATATACAAATATATGCATGCGTGCACATGTGTACATCCATATGTGTTTGTGTGTGCATTGTGTTTGCATGTGTCTGTACCCAGCTTGTTTTAAAAATAATTTAAAGAAGGAAATCTTACATTTTATGACAGTATGGATGGGCCTGGAGAACATTATGCTAAGTGAAATAAACCAGTCAGAGAAAGACAAATATCATATGATTTCACTCATATGTGGAATCCAATGAATAAAATGAAAACAAGCAAAATAGAGACAGGTTCATAGATAGAGAGCAGGCTGGCAGCTGGAGGGATGTGGGGGAGGCTAGGCAGTTACAGGAATTGAACAAAAAAAAACAAGAGAAAAAACTCATGAACATGGACAACAGTGTAGCTATTGCTGGGAGAGAGTGGGTGGAGGGAGGTGAAGGAGGGTGTAAAGATGTTGGAAGGAGGCTTGAGTTGGGGTGGTAAACACACAATATAGTGTACACATGATGTATCTTATAGTGGTGCACATGAAAACTATTATTTTGTTAACCAGTTTCAATTCAATAAAAAGTAAAATAAATAGGTAAAATAATTAATTTAGGGCCACAAAAATGGTAACTCTGTGACATGATGGATGTGTTAATTAACTTGAATGTGGTCATCATTTCACAAGGTATTCATATATTAAATTATCATATTGTACACTTTGTAGAGATACAATTTTTATTTATCAATTATGCCTCAATAAAGCTAGATATTTTAAATTAAATTAAAAAACTAACTACAAATTTACTCTGAGAAAATTGATGTGTTAACAATCAATGGGTCTTCCAATTGGTGTGCATAGTATATGTCTCCATTTATTTACATTTTTTAAAAAATCTCTCCTGGCAGTATTTTGTAATTCTCAGTGTAGAGGCTTTGCAAATTTGAGTTAAATTTATTTTTAAGTATGTTATGTTTTTAACATACATTTTGTGTGCTTGTACATTTGCATTGCTATTGAAACTTTTAAACTGTGACTGTGTAGCTGTTTGCTGCTAGGAAAGAAAAATACAATTGGTTTATATTGTCCTTATACTATCTAAATAAACAAATAAATAACTTCGGGGAACTTTTTTGTTTCCAGGCAAAGTAAAATGTAACGATAACAAAGGAGACATTGAAAGGCATAATGACATTAACACTACTTTCTCTGAGAGTGGAGGAAATGAGGGAAAGACAGGTTGAGAGATAAGATAAATTAAGAAGAGTAGAATAATAACACAAGCAGTTGTCTCCTGACAGTTTGGAAGTCTCAGTTATGCAGAAGGAAAATTCTGTTGAAAGGGAGCAGCAAGAATTTGGGCACTGATAAAGTTGTATATTCATTTTGAGAATAATTTAATAGGACTGAGGAAGAGTCAACTGGCCTAAAGGGTAGTCAAGACTGTTTGTATGGCTGCGTCATCTCCTTCATGTCCTAAGAGAGCTGAGGAAAACACTGGTTAGATTTAATTGAAGCCTGAATGTTTGCAAGGAGAATGATGCAGGAACCAACTGGGGCTGAGACATTACTGGTCATGGCAGAAGAGATGGACATGTAGATTAGATTGGGAAGAATGTAAAAGACTTCTCACATTAGCAGCTCACAAACCTTAGCATAAATTGGAACCACCTCATGGCCTTGTTAAAACATAGATTGCTGCCACCAAACCCATTTTTCCCATTCATTAGGAGAGTGGTAGGGTTCAAGAAATTTGTAAGTTCCCCGATAACGCTGGTCTGGGCTCCACACCTTCCTTCTGGGTAATAGCCCACACTTCAGGGTCACAGAGGTGACTCAGTTTAACAAGGTTTCCACAGACAAGATTAAATTTAACACACTAAGACCACCACTATGCTCATTTCAAAGACCAGAAAATTGTTAGTCAGAAGACAGTGACTTGTCCAAAATCACACAATCTGACAGCAGATCTCTGACCCGGGGTTTTTCACACTTTGTGTGGTGTTATTTCTAAATGATGCAGCTGCCTTCGTGGCCTCTGTATTTGTCAGAACGCCTATGACTGCAGGGGAAAGATACACAGGGTCTGCATTGCCCACTGGCCTCAATCCTCCTCTTCTACAACCTGCTAATCAGAGGAGATTATTTTTTTGATTCAGATAGCAGCCTTTCTGGGCATAGACTAGGGCTTTTGCAGTTTATTACAATTTACATACCTATAGAGATTATACAGACTGTTTTTGATTTTCTATCAATTCCTGTTCTTCTCAGAACCTGTGACACTGCCTGAGTCTGGCAATGTTTCTGAGCCTTGTGCTGCCAGAAAATCTTCTAGCTGTGTGGACATCCTCCAAATAAGGACACAGCCTGTCTGTGGGCAGGGTCTGTAACTATGCACTTTGTAAAGAGCTTGTGTGTGACTATCTATAGGGAATATGTCTGTGTGCATAATGACTGGAGAATCTGTGTGTGCGTGTGGAGGACTTGGAGTTGTTTGCAAACTTTTATGTTCACTCTGTTAATGTTTACAAAGTCTGAAGCTATTTCTCTCCTATGGCACAGGAGAGGATTCTGCAGAAAATCATGACTCTCTTATCTGCCAGCAGCACAGCCGCTATGAACAGCTCTGACACTCGCATGGCAGGCTGCCTCCTCATTGGCATCCCTGGGCTGGAGCATCTACACATCTGGTTCTCTGTTCTCTTCTGTACCATGTATGTCGCCGCCCTGGCAGGCAATGGCATTTTAATATGTGTCATTCTCTCCCAGCCAAGCCTGCATGAGCCCATGTACATATTCCTGTCCATGTTGGCCAGTGCTGATGTCTTACTTTCCACTGCCACAATGCCCAAAACACTAGCCAACTTCTGGCTAGGTTCTAGCCACATTTCCTTTGATGGCTGCCTCACCCAGATGTTCTTCATCCACTTCCTCTTCGTGGCTGACTCTGCAGTCCTGCTGGCCATGGCCTTTGACCGCTATGTGGCCATCTGCTATCCTCTGCAATATGCCACCATCCTCACAAACACGGTCATTGGGAAGATCGTTGCTGCCACCCTGACCCGGAGCTTCATCATCATGTTTCCATCCATCTTTCTCCTCAAGCGCCTGCACTATTGCCGGATCAACATCATTGCGCACACATTTTGTGAGCACATGGGCATCGCTCATCTGTCCTGCTCTGATATCTCCATCAATGTCTGGTATGGGTTGGCAGCTGCTCTACTCTCCACTGGCCTGGACATCATCCTTATCACTGTTTCCTACATTCACATACTCCGAGCTGTATTCCACCTCTCTTCTCGAGATGCCCGGTCCAAGGCCCTGAGCACTTGCGGCTCTCATGTTTCTGTTATCCTACTCTTCTACATCCCTGCCCTTTTTTCTGTCTTTGCCTATAGGTTTGGCGGGAGACACATCCCACGCTATGTCCACATCATTCTGGCTAATCTCTATGTGGTCATCCCACCGATGCTCAATCCCATTATTTATGGAGTGAGGACCAAGCCAATTTTGGAAGGGGCTAAACAGATGTTTTCAAATCTTATCAAGGAATCTAACTAAAGGCTTTCAACTTGAGCTCAATGTAATCCCTTTTTATAGCTATTAATTATTCTATATTCTCCCAATTTTCCTCTCTACATCTTTCAGTTATCTTGTGTCATTCTCACCCATGTCCTAACTTATTTAAATAAATGTTATACTCAAATTGGTGCTCATCAGATTGCAGAGGGGTTAGGAGAGAATGGGTAAAAAAGATGAGAGAGATTAAAGAGTACAAATTTCCAGTTATTAAAATCATCACATGAATACAAAGTACAGCATAAGGAATACAGTCAATAACATAATAATTATGTATGGTGTCAGATGGGTACTAGATTTATCAGGGGATCACTCTGTAAGGGATATAAATTCTCGCAACCACCAAACAGCAGTGACACGAGAAAAACATACACACGGACAAACGAGTCCCGTGGAGAAATAGGGATGAAATAGTCCCTCTAGTGGGGAGTGTGCCATTCTCCCACCTAAGAAGGCTTTTATTGGGTTTGTTTGCATAAGAATTCAGGTAAAGCTCATTACTCATTGCCAGGAAGTAAGGATCAAACAATACATAACAAGGGAGGTCTGAGGGCCTATTTTGAGTCAGGGTCAAAGAGCTGTAAAACTTTAAAGAACAAACTTACTTCTTCCTTGGACCCTTATCATTCAATTGAGAGCATTCTAAACAAAGCAGGTTTCACAGGATTTTACATATTCTTTCTTAGGCCTGATCACCTGGGGAACTCCCCCCTTTCTAGCACAGGGCTGCACCACCCTGTGTTATTGTTTCAGGCTTAGGTGGAGCAAGGGAAGTAAGGCAGCCAAGAGATTAAGAGATTTTCTCGCAGACAATGAGGACTCAGGCTATGTCAAAGCCAAGGGGTGAGGGTCCATCACCCCCTTTTGCTATAGCCCCCCAAATCCTCCCCTGGGGCCTCCCATGTGATCCTGCCCATCTTAGGTCATTCCCCCCTTTGGGAATCTTACCCATCATTGGCTAACTGACCAAGCATTGGGGGCCAGGCAGAGTGAAGTAAAAGGAGCAGAAGCAGCGTTCTTGCCAGGGAGATAAGCTTTTGTCTCCTTGCTGGCTTATGGTCCAAGATCGGTCCCTCAGCCTTAGCCTCGGTGGGGGTTACAACTTCTGATACCAGGCAGGGCGGTTCCCAACAATAAATGTCTAATCACTATGTTGTACGTGTGATACTAATACAACATTATATGCCAACTCTAATTGAAAAATAAATTAAAAATCAATCCATCATGGAGTGATTCAGCTCAGGCAGTAGCACTGAGACTAGACAACTTCCATTGGACAGCTCTCTATGACTACACTTGAGGGAGGTATTTTAAATCTCCTAGTGCTGATTGTAATTGGCTGTTTTCATTTTCATGATCATTTACTGAAATAAAATAATGTCCACTTTTCTATAGCTCTTACCAACTCACAATATAGATTAGTGGACATTTTTTATACTCTTCATTCATTAACAGGAATGTAATAATAGTCTAGAAAATCTACAATCAACAAAGATTACAAGTTTTGTAATCTCTCTCTAGGGGTGGTTTCTCATATATATTACATAGTTGCAATAAAAATATGTCTGTAGTATTATGTGTAATTTAGCAATATGCATCAAATGCCTCAAAAATGTTTATTCTCTTTGACCTACTAATTTCTTTGCCTGGAATGTAGCTCAAGAAAATAGTCAGAAATGAGCACAAAGATTTATGCAAAAGTCATTAACACCAGAATTCTTTACAATAGCAAAAAACGAAAAAGAGAAATAAGTTTAATAACCTGCATGAATAATAATAATTAAATAAATAGTGCTATATAATATATACTTACTATCAAACATTAGTCAGTCATTAAAAGTAATGTTTATAAAGAGTTTTTATTAATTTGCAGAAAAGTCCCTGGTAGAATATAGAATATAAAGGAGTGAATATAAATAAAATAAAATAAATGTTCTACTAAAATCCACCTTTGACTTATTTTTTTAAATCTGTAGAATACCCACCTCACTTTTTTTCACCTATTATTCAAATGCCTTCTGACCCTTCACCATTTCAAGAAAAACTAACTCAGGCAATGTGATAACTTATCTGGTATCTACCATCCAAATAGGACTTTTCTTAGTATTCATTTGCATTTTCTCCTTAACAAGTTACTTAATTCCTTGCATATCATTTTGACATTTAAATTTGCCAGTTCAACATCTTTCTCATTATGTGTACCCCAAAGAACTCTCATGTCTAAAAATTCATAATCTCATGAAATGATACTTATTTTTATTACTAGCTACACATGTCCATAATCACATATGTGTATGCACCCAAGTTCAGAGATGCTAACACACAGCAACATATGCTGCTGGGCACATCCGTTTATTAAAGTGTAGATAATTGTATAGGGATAGAGAACTCTTTTCCAACTAAATATGCTTTGTATTTAAAAGTTATATTCATCATTAAAATGAGAAGTCAAAATACCTACCTATATCTAACAGATGTTGATTTGTGTATTCTTTAATGATTTTAAATGAAATATAAACTTCTCTATGTAATTTGGTAGCTTGTTTACTAATTAATTATTCACACCAGAGATTATGTTAGCCTAATGTACTCTGAGATTGAGAAGAGCTACTCAGCCAGAAGTTTAGTCCAAAATCCTAGACAACCTAGTTCACATCTCAACTCTGTCCACTCCCATACCCTGCCTACAATGAAAGATCCATTGTGTTGGGTACTGAGGATATTGGCTCTGTTTTATCAGAGATCTTTTTATGTTTGTTCCTTTAAGCCTTGTCTAGACAGCATTCCTTAAAGAAAGGGGTAATTTTCAAATACTTTTTATCACTATTGTCCCAAAGCATAAGAACCTGCTCATAGCAGAAATGCATATCCAATATTTTCAAATGATGTTACAAGTGGCTAATTTTTCCCACTACATAAGGGGTCTTAAAATGCTAGAAAAGATAATCACAAGTTTGATGAAAAAGAAAACAAGGACATAAATAGAATATGCTTAATTATTAACAAGAAAAATACAATTGAGACTACACCAAAATACTATTTCTCACTTGCCTAACTGGCAAAAATGGAAAGGATTAACATTGTGTTGGCAATGTTGTGAGAAAACAGGCTCTTTCACAGACTGCTCATGAATATAATATCATTTGTGAGATTTATCATTTAATCTAGAAATCACATTCTAGGAAATTACCTTTCGAATATATTGTCACAGTACAAAACAACATCTACATGGGATTAGTCATTATGACAAAATTTTTGTAACTAAAATGTTTGAAACAACTTCATTTAATCCACACCCTTATGCTTACCAGGAGTGTAACTGTTCCCAAATTACCTAAAGGCTTGAGTCAAACTCCTTTGGGTGAAAGTTGCAGTCACCATATTCAGTGCATACTAGTTATTTGTTGGGGAGCTATACTTAACCTCTTTAAGGCTTAATTTCCTTCTCTGTAAAACAAAAGGCAATAACATCTACTTTACTGTTGTTTTAATTGTTATTAGCTAAATATAACAAACAATTGGTATATTAATGAGCATTTTGTTGCTTTCATTTTTTTTACTATTCCAAAATAGCTGAAATATATTTCTTGCGGGGTATATTTGTGTGCACCTCTAGGAGAACTGTATTTCTATAGGTTAAATGCCTAAAAGTGAAACATTTAGATCACAGATTATCATATTAACCTTTAATAATTTATTAAATGTTTCTTTCTGTTTCAAGATGAAACTTTTTCTCTATATCTTCTTATTTTATTACATTTTTAATTATATAATTAACACATCTTATTAGTAAATAATTATAGTTAAAAGAATGGACAGCAAATTTTCTCTGATGTTATTTCTACAAAAGTTAACATGTTCTTATCCAGAATTAAAGGAAGAATCTGCCCCATTTTTTGTGTGTGTAATAAAAACTACCTCCATTAAGAAACAATGCAAGGAAGACTTGCCTTGTAGATTGAGGACTGAGAATCCGAGAGGGAGATTGAATAAGGAAGGTGTGATCAGGAAAGTATGACACATTTATGTAGGGTTTGAGATATTTCTTCTCTTTGAGTAACTACTGCTCTTCTAGGTCTCGATCTCAGCTCATCCCTAATATTATCTGTATTTTTATCCACCCATTCTTAGTTACCCTGAGACTGCCCAAATGAACCATGGCTTTAGTATTTCAATTTGACAAATTTCAAAGGAATTGAAATTGAAACAACAGTGAGAAAAAGAAAAGCTCAATCTCTTCCCCACCCAGCTTGCATTTTTCCAAGCATCACAGCCCTCAGTTTCCTTATTATTTTAAACTTTAGCCCTAGAACAAACATGAAAAGACTTCAGATGAAAATTTTTTCTCAACTTCCAAGTGTCACTGCCTATTGATGATTTATTTATTTATGTATTTATTTATTTTTTATTCATTTATTCTTTCTTTCTTCTAGTCATATTAATGAGAATTTTTTTTAAAAAAACTCCTTTTTTGCCTATGTCCATATGAATTATTACATGGTATATATGTATATACAGGGATTCCATAAAAATATAGGGCCCCAGAACAGACTGGGCACTTAAGGTTTTAGCCAAGAAGAGGTAGGGGGAAGGTTGTGGTTCGGCACTTGAAAGGAGAGGAAAGCAATTCACATGGATAGAAGATGGAAAAGCAAATGTTTACTAAATAAATGTTTCTGGGCATCTTTAACAAGAGAGGACTTTGATCAAAGGGGCCTTGCTAGGTTCCTCTCTATCTATCACACCTAGTTCATATTAAACTACAGTTATCTACATGATAGCTTCCTTCCTGCAGAAGGTCATCTATCATTCTTTTAGGCAGTTAGCGGGAAGGTCAATGGGTTTTCCTGAGTCTTTTGTGTTTTAAAAATAACCAGTTTAAAATAATCGATATCCCAAAGAGGGATATTTTGGTGGGGCAAACTCCGCTTCCCCTCACTCCCTTAAAAATCACACATATTTCTCTTCTTACTTTCATTCTTCATCTCTTAATTCACATACCTATTCTTCTTAATGTCTTTTATTAAGATGTGAAAGTGAAAAACCTGGATGTACATCTAGACGTACTTATTCCTAATCCCCACATATGCTTAGTTCCCAAATTGCAGGGAGAAAAAAATTTTTTTCTTAAAACAAATTCATTCCCTTTTGTCTAACACTTGATAGCATCTAGTTAAGCACTTTTTCTTCCATACTAAAGCAAAAGCTAGACATTTACTCTCCCTGGATTTAGGCATTTTTGTTGCCTCCAGTCTTTTTGAACCTGCTCACCGCTGCCGGGTGATCTTTTCTTACATAACATTTATTCATTCAGAACATGTCACCCCCCACCGGCCCCTACCATTGCTCACACAGACATATGCACCAATTAAAATTCTTTAGCAGCCTGCCATCAACGTCAAGACGATCAAATGGGAAAAGAAAATGGGCCTGAGACAATAGGATGTCTACATGCAAAAGAATAAAATTGGACCTCTATCTTATGCAATAAAAATGAACACAAAATAGATTATAGACTTCACTATGAGCTAAATTATAAAACGTTTAGAAAAAAATATAGGAGCAAGTCTTCATGACCTTGGATTAGGCAAAAAACATTCATAAGTATAACACCAAAACTACAAGTAACCAAAAAAATTGGATATCATCAAAACTAAAAACTTGTTCTTCTAAGAATGCATTCAAGAAAATGAAACAATAACTCCTAGAGGGGAAGGAAATATTTACAAACCATATAACTCATAAGGGACTTGTATCTAGAATATAAAAAGAAATTTCAGTAACAAAAACACAAATCTAATTAAAAATTGGCAAAAGATCTGAACAATCTTTTCTCCAAAGATATGCAAATATTAGTAAAGCTTCTTTTAAAAAATGCTCACACCTTTAGTTGTTAGGAAAATTCTAAGATGTCAATGAGATACCACTCACATTTATTAAGATGATTATAATAGAAAAGACATACATTAACAAATATTGGCATGGTTGTGGAGAAAATTAGAAACATTTAATTTTGCTGGTGAGAATGTAAAATGGTGCAGTCACTTTGGAAAAGTGTGGAAGATCTTCAAAGCGGTAAAGACACCAATTTTATTCTTAGGTATGTACCCCAAAGAAATAAGACACCTATATTTACCAAAACAAAAAACAAAACAAAAAACCCCCACAACTTATGCAAGAAAATCCATAGCCACATTATTTATAATAACCCAAAAAGTAGAAAAAAATCAAATATCTAAAAAATAACAAATAATACATATGCAAATGTGGAAAATACATATACTAATATTATTCAGCCATCGAAAGAATAAAGTACTCGTACATGATACAAAATGAATTAACCTTGAAAATGTCATGCTAAGAGAAAGAAGTCAAATAGCCTGACCTTCTGGTTTGACTTGTCTGGATGCCCTCCTCCTGCTCCGTTCCGCTCCCCCAACCCACTTCTCCAGACCAGGTCAGGGTCTTCATCTCAGTGTCCTTGGGGCAGGAAGTTCGGCCTACCTTTCTTTTCAGAACTGCTGTGCCATTGAAACCCTGTAGTCACAGTCCCTAGGCTTTATAAGCTTTGCCTGTGTTCATAATCATCTAAAAACAAACATTTACAGTCTCTCGGTAATATAGGTTAAATTAAATATTGAAGTATAACTTTAAAATATCTGTAATTTTAACTGATAAATTTTCTTTCATTTGGCAAAACATGACATCATAAAGCCATCATTTTGCAAAACACGCCATCGTAATGCCTGATTCTCTCCTATAACTTTAGATATTTTTACTCACTTAGATATTTTAATTAATATATTAATATGGAGTACAGGTGTATTACCTATGTTATTGAACACTGACATGATGTCAGAAAGCCAAAGTAAAGTGAAGACATTTGAGAAATGTCATCTCTGGCTTTCAGGCGTTCTCCAAGGCCTCAGAACTTGTAGTCCAGGAGGAGAACACCTTAGGGCCTGTTGGGACACTGACGACCACACCCCTGAGTGCAGGACCTAAGGCAACGCTGGGCAAATCCGCCCTATCAGCGGCATCTCCTCCTCCCCTTGCCCCGCCTCTTTGAGTCTTTTTGCTTTGGTCGAGGTGGTAGCAGCAGCAAATCTTCGGCTCTGATCCAGGCTGCAGATTCCAGGTCAGTAATCAAGTCCATTTTCAGGCGGACACCGCCATCCCCACTAGTCCTGAGTGCTTGACCTGCCTTCCAGGTTGAGTTGAGAGGGTCGCGGGTGGAAGAGGAGTGAGGGAGACCACTGCAGGTTTGAGTTGACTCTAATTTGGGAAGGGAGCCCAGAAGAGGTGCCTTTGGAGCTAGGAGTAGTAGACTGTAAAGAGTAGTGATAGTTAAACCCTGATTCTGGAAGCTAAAGAATGTGGGGAGGCAGCTCTGGAAGGTCTGGCGAGGAATGACAGCAAACTGGGCCTGGCGTGGATTCAGAGGTCAGCAGCCCCTCCCCCATCTCCTGCCTTTCTGCTCCAGGAAGTGAGCATGGTTTATCCTCCACCCAGGAGGCCCGGACCTCCTCCCTGAGGATCTGGGAGCCGAGCCGGCTCCAGCCGGACCTGCCGGCAGGAGGCGGAGGAGACCTGCTTGTTTCCGAAAGGGGCTGTGCCATGCGCTGAGTGTGCTCCAGAAAAACAGCGCAAAAGTGAGTGCCTTCTGTTTGTCGCAGGATGTGTTTAAAACTCCTTGGCTTGCTCTGTAGTGCCTGATCACCTGGTGCTGCTCACAGCTGGAGCACCCTGGCTTTTCATTCCCTCCGTGTGCCCTTCACAGGGAGATGTCTGCCAGTCCCTGTGAATGGGCCGCTTAATGTCACTTGTGGCACAGGTGACAGCAGTGAAAGAGATGAGGTCCCTTCTACTAGGGAGCTCATAATAGAGATAACTTTATCTTTCCTTTTTATCCTTACAGGGAATGAGCTTAGGGACAACATTTAACCAATCATTCAGTCAAGGCAGAATGTGTGGTTAAGGCCAGGGGTGATGGGTGCTGGCTGCCGTCTGTGTTTCGTTTCTGGCTCAGTTACTCAGACGCGGCTGTGTGACCCCCACCTGTTATTGAGCTTCATTTCTTCCATCTATAAAATGGACGGAGTAATACTTATATCCTACAGTTTTGGTAAGGAGTGAGGCAGAGTCTTAAACACACAGGAGACCATCTGCCAAATAGATAAGCTATTACTGTTACTCAAATGATTAAGTTGTTATGGATAAACTCAATGCCTACCTTTTAAAAATGCACACGTTTTGAAATAGCATAGAGAATAAAATATGGTAAAATGCACGATGATCAAGGAAAATATGACTACTGACATCTAAATAGGTTAAAATACAACAGTTACGAATTACAAGTGGAATTTCAGAGATGCAGGAAAAAAGTCATATTTTATAACTTATCCAGAAAAAATCTCAGTTAATGGGTTATCTAATACTCAGGGAGAAGAAACCTGTGCAGGACAATATTGTAAGAATTTGCAAAGTTAATGTTTTTGAAGTGAAGTTTAAAATATTTGGAGCTGATAATGTGCCAATTCAAATACTTGTGGAGCGCCAATTGTTAGATAATCAATTTTAGATAACAGGTTAAAGGAAATATAATCCTACGTGAAGATGAAATTATTGTTCTGCAAGCACAAGAAACCCAATTTATTTTATAAACATAGTTGCCACCTGCTTGGATGTTTACTTCACTTTCACTGGAGCTCCTAGCTGGGAGGCAGCTCTGCCCTTGTTATTTCCAATTTATACTCTGAGCCCCAGCCCCCGCTTCCATCCTGGTCCAACCTTTAATAGCTCCTGCCCAGCCACTGACTTTATTATGAAAGCCATTTTGATACTGAATTTTAACCTATTCTAATAGATCTCAATATCAGTCCGTTCTCTGCCTTGCCCCATCCCCACCCTCACCTTCAACCCTGCCTCACCCTTTTCTAGCTATTTTGCACCCTAAATTGCATCTACTTGGGAAGGAGGCTGCCTTACCTGAGGCACTGCTTCTGAAGCTTTAATGTGCATATGAATCCCTGAAGATGCTCAAGTGCAGAGACTGAGCTGGTTCTGGTAAATGCCTAGAGATCCTGCACAAATAGCTCCACTAGATGCCAGTGCTTCTAGTTAGCAGACCCCTTGGCTTTATTCAGGTTTTTCTGATTTAACTGTTCCCACTCGGTCAGGAATTGTCCTCTTTCATTTGCTAATTTGTTCATCAGGGCTCTAGGACCTCAGGCTGTGGGTTCTGCTCTCCTCACTGAGCCAGACTGGCATCTCTTTCCATTCACACTGCTTTTGAGACCTGACCTCAGTCAAAGACGCAGTTAGCCTTCCATGTCTCTTCAGTGGGCTTCACTCAACTGCAGCTGGTGGTCAAGGGCCTGCTGGTGTGAGGAACAGGGTTACTCAAACCCTTGTTAATTGCATTCACTAACTTGTTCTCCTTCACCATTTCTTTTCTCCACCCTCAACTTTATTATACCCTTTGACAAGAGACCACAGCTCTTAAATCATCTTTTTTTCTTAACCCTGTCTTGACTATCCAAAGTGGTGCATTAGTTGGTAAAGAAATATAACACGGCCACATATATAATTTTAAATTTTTCTAGGAGCCTCATTAAATAGTAAGAGGAAATAGGTAAAATTGATTTTATTTTATTTAACTGAATGTACTAGAAAATTATTAGGACATGTATCAGTATAAAACCCTTAATGAGATATTTTAGATTATTTTCTCTTACTAAACCTTTGAATCCAGTACCTATTCTATATTTGTATCTCATTTCCAGCTAGCCACATTTCAAATGCTCCATAGCCACATATGTAACTACCATCATATTTGACAACACAGTTCTAATTGTTGTTTAGAAGCTCAGGAAGCCAAGCTTTCAATTTTTCTCATTGCATTTCTTCTTTTGTTTGTCAGCTCTAATGAGCTATTATTTACATCTACTGAGTTATCAGTTTTAAGCTTTAAGTTCCAGGAGTTGTGACATGTATATAGTTTTGTGACCACCAACATTATGATACATAAAGGACATTTCCATCATCCCCCAAATTTCCTCATGTCTCTTCACAGTTCATCCCCTTCTCATATACCTGGGCCCTGGATTCC
The DNA here is from genome assembly GCF_004126475.2 of Phyllostomus discolor. NCBI lineage: Eukaryota > Metazoa > Chordata > Mammalia > Chiroptera > Phyllostomidae > Phyllostomus > Phyllostomus discolor. The sequence goes on from NC_040908.2 coordinate 124,164,170, forward strand.
ACTAATCTGCTTGTGAATAGTATAGTTTTGTCTTTTTTACAATTTTTGTAAATGGAATTATACAGTAACTTTGCTGTCGAGCTTCTTTCACTTTGGATAATGCTTTTGAGATGTATCTTGTATGTTTCAGTAGTTCCATATTATTGTTTTGTAATATGCCATTGTTTGGATGTACCACAATTTATTTATTTACCAGTTAACAGTTTTATGGATTATTTCAAGTTTTGGGTGATTACTGCATTGTATTTATGAAACAAACTCACCCCTAAAAGATCGTGTATACCAAGTACACTTTTGCCTAAAATAAATGTATGTGTATATATTTTTGTTGAAGAAATGTAGTGGGTCTTCAGTTAAAATAGTATGGTATCACCAAAAATTTCTTAAGAGTGGTTTTATATTCCCAGCAATATCCCCCCAAAATTGAGGGCACTGTAAAGAGAGATCCCATATACCCTCTGCCCCCACACATGCGTGTTACCATCCCCCACCAGAGTGGTACGTTTGTTAGACAATAGATGCACTGGCACTGATACAGCATAATCATCCATAGTCTATGGTTTGCATGTTCTGTGCCTTCTGTGTGTTTGGACAAGTGCATAATGACATTTATCCATCATTATAGTCTCAAACAGTAGTTTCAGTGCCCTACAAATCCTTTGTGCTCCACCTATTCATGTTCTCACCCCAACCCCTGGCAACTGCTGATCATTTCCTTGTCTCCATAATTTTGCCTTCTCCAGTATCATATAGTTGCAATTTTATAGCATGTAGTATTTTTAGATTGAGTTTTTTCACTTAGTAATAGGAATTTAAGTTTACTACATGCTTCTTCATGGTTTCACAGCTTATTTCTTTTTAGAGCTGAATGATATTTTGTTGTCTGGATATACCACAGTTTACTTATCCATTCACGTATGAGGGGCATCATGGTTGCTTCCAAGTTTTGACAATTATGAGTAAAGCTGCTGTATATATCTGTGTTCAGGTTTTTGTGTAGCCATAAGTTTCATCTCCGTTTAAATAACAAGGAGCGTGGTGGCTGGATCATATGGTAAGAGTATATTTAGTTTTGCAAGAAACTACAAAGCTCTCTTCCTAAGTGGCTGCGTGATTTTGCATTTGCACCAGCAGTGAATAAGCGCTCCCGTGGCTCCACGTGCTCACCAGCATTTGGAGCTATGTGCATTCCTGGTTTTGGTCATTCTAATTCTAACAAGTGTATAAGGTCTCTCATTGCTGTTTTAGTTTGCATTTCGCGGATGACATGTGAGTTGGAACATCTTTTCATGTGCTTAATTTGCTGTCTGTATATCTTTGGTGAGGTGCCCTTTAAGGTCTTTGGCTCATTTTTTAATTTGGTTTGTTTTCATACTGTTGGGTTTTAAAGAGTTCCGTGTATATTAGGATGACAGTCCTTCATCCAATGTACCTTTTGCAAATATATTCTCTTAGTCTGTAGTGTATCTTCTTATTCTTTTGACATTATCTTTTGCAGAATGGAAGCTTTTAATTTTAGTGGAGTCCAAATTCTCATTGTTTATTTCATGGATTGTGTCTTTGGTGACATAATGTTATATCTAAAAGCATCACCATACCAAAGATCATCTAGATTTTCTCCTATGCTAACTTCCAGGAGTTTCAGTTTTGTTTTATACATTTAGGTCAATGATGTATCCATTTTGAGTTAATTTTGGTGAAGTGTGTAAGGGTATGTTTAGGTTAATTTTTTTTTTTTCATGTGGATGTCCAGTTGTTCCAGCCCTATCTGTTGAAGACACTGTCCTTGCTCTCGTGTATCACCTTTGATCCTTTGCCAAGACTAGTTGACTGTATGGGGATATATTTCTGAACTTTGTTCTATTTTCCTTTATCTGTTTGTCTGTTCTTTAGCCAATGCCACGTTGTCTTGATTACTGTATCTTTACAGAAAGTCTTGACTTTGGGTAACATCAGTCCTCCAACTTTTTTCTTTTTTTAAAAAATATTATGTTGACTATTCTGGGTCTTTTGCCTCTCCATATAAACTTTAGAATCAGTTTATTGATACCTGTTAAATACCTTGTGGAATTTTCAATGGGATTGCATTAAACCTGTAGACCAAGTTGTAAAGAGTTGATATATTGACATAAACATGAAATAACTCTACTTATGTAGTTCTTTGACTTCGTTCATCAGAGTTTTGTCCTTTTCTTTATATAGAGCCTATACTTGTTTTGCAGATTTATACCCAAGTATTTCATTTTGGGGGTGCTAATGTAATGTGTTGTTTTTCATTTCAAATTGCACTTGTTTGTTGCTGATATAAAGGAAAGCAATTGACTGCAGTCTTACTGAAATCACTTGTTAATTGGAGGAGGTTTTTTTGTTGTTGTTGATGGTTTCAGATGATTATGTTGTTTGTGAACAAAAAGAGGTTTTTTTTCCTTCCCAATCTGTATACCTTCATTTCTCTTTCATACCCCATCACATTAGCTAGAACATTCAGTATGATGTTGAAAGGAGGGTGAGAGGAGGCATACTTCCTTTATACTTGACCTTAGTGGGAAAGCTTCAAGTTCTCATCATTAAACATAATGCTAGTTGCATGTTTTTTGTAGGTGATGTGCTCTTATCAAGTTCAAGAAATTCTCTATTCCTTTTTAACTTTGATTTTATTATAAATAGGCATTGGAATTGTCAAATACTTTTTCTGCATCAACTGATATGATTATGTGATTTTTCTTTTTTTAACATTAATTTATTTTTAAAATTTGAACCAGCCTTGCATGCCTGGGATAGATCTTTCTTGGTCATTGTGTATAATTCTTTTTATACATTGTTGGATTTGATTGGCAAATATTTTGTTGAGGAATTTTGCATCTATGTTAATGAGAGATACTGGTCTGTAGCCTTCTTGCATTGTGCTTATTTCCATTTGCATTTCTCTGATAACATATGATGTAGAGCATCTTTTCTGCTTATTTCCCATCTGTATACTTTCTTTGTTGGTGTCTGTTAAGGTCTGTGGCGCATTCTGTAATCAGAATTTTTTGTTCTCTTATTGTTGAGTCTAATTTACATTCAAGATACTGGTATTAGGTTGTGCTGGGCACAGAATATACAAGTTAGGCACCTCTACTTATCTTCTGAAAGAGATTGTAGAGGATTGGTGTTATGTCTTTCCTAAATCTTTTCATAAAATTCACAGGTTAACTCATTTGGACCTGTTATTTTGTATTTTGGAAGGTTAGTAATTATTGATTCAATTTCTTTAATAGAAATAGGCTTATAAAATTGTCTGTTCTTTTTTTAAATTTTATTTATTTTTTCTTTTAGAGGAGAAGGGAAGGAGAAAGAGGAGAGAAACATCAATGTGTGGTTGCCTCTCTCATGCCCCCCTACTGGAGACCTGGCCCACAACCCAGGCATGTGACCTGACTAGGAATAGAACCTGAAACCCTTTGTTTTGCAGGCTGGTGCTCAATCCACTGAGCCACACCAGCCAGGGTATAAAATTGTCTGTTCTTATGTGAGTTTTAGAAAATTGTGTCTTTCAGGGAATTAGTCCTTTTTATTTAGGTTATCAAATTTGTGGACACAGAATTTTTTATATTAGTCCTTTATTACGCTTTTAGTGTCCATAGAATTTGTAGTAATGAGTGATGTCTCTCCTTTCATTTCTGTTAGTAGTAATTTGTGTCCTCTCTTTTTTCTTATTTAGCCTGGCTGAAGACTTGTATATTTTATTGACCTTTTCAAACACAATTATTTTTAACATTACAATTTATAAAATAGCACTTTTGTTTCTTTTGTAATGCCCCAGTGCCAACATCAAGTTTATCTATTATGAACTCAGCAGTAAGTTCTAATTTTAATCTCATTATAAAGTTAATTGTGCATCTCTTGGGTTAGGTACAGTGCTAACTAAGCTCTGGGAGATGCCCTCATAATCCCAATTTTATAAAGGTGATAGACCCTCATATTCTGGTGTTCTAAGTGAGACTATGTAGGTATGTAGGGTAATATTAAATCAACTAAATGCCCATTGTCCGTACATGTGATTAATTTGGTTAAACATTAGTGTATTAGGTGATAGATAAATGCTGTGTGATACCAGTTAGTTGCTTGATTTCTTTAACCTGTTAACAATTTTATTCTGTACCCTTTATAGAAAAGAGGAATAGGGAGGAAAAGTAAGAACACTGGCTCTGTAGCCTGAGCGCCTGCATTGAATTCCTGGATCTACCACTTGGACTAGCTTCCTAGCCTCTCTGGGCCTCAGTTTATACAACTGTGAAGTGGGGTTAAAGGGAAACTCAGTGGTGTTATAAGGAATTCTTGAGTTGTATTATGTATAATAATTAGATTGTTACCTGATGCATAACAGACTTTTAATACTAACTCTTAGCATTGCTGTTAGTAAACTGGGCAAAGCTGATGAACAGGTCCAGGGCCTGCAAGAGCACCGGCAAACACTAGGTGGAAGCACGAGGTTTTTGTTTTCAACTTGGGTTCCAGGAAATGCCCTGTACTCACCCTGCACAGCTGTGCATGCTGTGTTTCACAGAATGTTTTTCTTATTCGTGGACAGTTTCTTCAGCCCTCCCTTCTGAAAGGGTGTGTTATTCCTGCAGGTAATTTGAGGCTTTTTACTCCCCCAATTGGTACAAATTACAGGACCTTGTTATCTCAGATTATACCCACATTGACCATGTTGTATGTATTTGCTAGGGGACTAGACAAAGAAAAATTATGAAATCACACTTGCTCTCAGCCCTCCTGTGTCCTCTCCTGCACACGAGCGTCACAGTTGGGACCAGGGCACTAATAGTGTGCCTTCAACTATGTGGTGTGTTTGTGAGCTGGGTGTTCTTAAATAGCCCGAACAAGACTTCAGTTAGGCAAGCAGAACGTATGGCTTCCAGTGAAAGTGATTCATTGCTGGAATGGTAAAAAGAAAAAGAGAGAGAGAGAACTAAAAAAAATTCTCAGTGTGTTATAAGACAACAGTAGTGTAATTTAACTACAGAAAACTTCCAAGAACAGCCTTTATGAGAATAAAGATGCGTTTCAGTAAGGACATTGATCTTAACATCCTCAACACAGACAAAAGATAAAGTTAGAATAAGCTCTAGCACCTTGAGTGTCTACCCAAGCAAGCTTCTAGATTTCTTGTTCCAAAGCTAGAGACTGATATATTCAGGATTCAGACCTAATAGAATTGTGGGATTACAGTATATAATGCCTGTAAAGAATTCAGCCATTACCTAGCACAAAAGTGATCAGAAAGTGGTATCTATGATTATTTTCTGCCTTTCTTCCACTCTTCCTTAACACAAATATTTTCATGCATACATACTTGTCTGAATAGTCTGAATTAATGATTGTTTTTGTCTAATGTCTTCGAAAACAGGTTTGCCCCCTGTGGAAGTCTAAATGGTATACCTCCTTGTAGAGTACTCTTTATTTCATTCATTGTTACTTCCCCAGGCCAACTGTGGTAACATGCTTGACTCTTAGATCGTCTCCCTTGGCGTGCCTGTGTAAAAGCTGTGAATGGGGAGAATTCTGAACCAGAAGACACAAGCTAGCCTACTCCTCATTTTTTTCTTTCCTCATTCATTTTTTTGTTAATATATAATTCAAATGCCATAAAGTTCATCCTTAAAAGATGTGCATTTTAATTTTGGGGGGTATAATCACCAAGCTGTTCAACCAGCACCACTGTGTAATTCCAGAATATCTCATCACCCCTAGAAGAAACCCCAGACCCAGTAACAGTCACTTCCCATTTAATATAAATGAAGTAGTATAATATGTGGCTTTTGTGTTTGGCTTCATTCACTTAGCATAGTGTTATCAAGGTTCACTGATGTTGTGGCATGGATCAGTACCTTATTCCTCCCTTCCCTCCATTTTTACACTTTTCTCCTGCTTTTCCAAAGTGCTGTAAGACCTCTTTGTCCCAGCCACTCCACCTGTATGTGTAACTTCTCCTCAAGTCTTTTTTCTGTGGACTGTTCTATCACTAGAATGTATGTTCCTCCACCTGTGCCCTCTTTCCCCCACACATGGGCCCCCTAAGGGTTCCATCAAAGTTTATGAGAAGCCCTGGTGAAATTTCCTTCTCAAATGAGAACTCTCCTATTTTCACACTCCTAAAACACCAGGCCTGTGCCTGACTTATACCACCTGTACCTCTTAACTTTCTGCTTAAAATTAGGAGGTTGAGGACAGAGCTTTGAACTAGGAATGTGGATGTGTTAAGTTATGCCAACTCTACAACTTACAAGATGTGTGATTTTTATAAAGTCATTTAATTTCTCTATTTCTTTATCAAAGGGCCAAAAATATTCTTATTTATTCCAAGTTTTCCTATGAGGGATGAAGAAAACGGGAATGTGATTTAGCAGTGGAATGAGGGAAAGAAAGCAGTGTAAATCACAACTGGTTATAAAAGTGTTAGTTGTAAAAATATTACCTCACGTTATTATGGTCATTGTTTCTTCGGGGTTCTGGGGTAGGGGTGAGAGGGCTCTGTGTAGAACAGAGTCCTCACAGTAAATGATACCCTTCGATCTTGGAGATTAGATACTGAGAGCCTTGCCCCAGTGATGGCAAAGAGAAGTGTAAAGGCTCACGAGAAAGGCCTAATCTGTGGAGGAATGAGAAAGTCGCAGGTTTTTATTATTAAAAGTTGAGGACTAGTAGGGTGGACAGTGTGGTAGATGGGAGGATACAGTAGCAAACAAAAACAAGGTCTCTGATCCCATGGACCCTATATTCTGGTGAGAGTTCACACTATTGAAGGTATATAGTAGGTGGTGATAAGAAGAAAAATCCAGCAGGTAAGTGTATTGAGAGTGATTGTGTGGGCAGCTGAGCCTTAGCTAGGCTCAACAGAGCAGGCCCCTGTGATAAGAGAACATGAAAGGAGAGAGTTGAATGAAGTCAGAGTCTTGCAGATATCTAGGGGAAGCAGTAACAGCAAGTGCAAAAGTCCTGAGACAGCAGTGTGTTTTGGTGCTTTTAACATTGAAGGCGTGTTTTGGTGGACTAAGAAGAGGTCAGACAGATGGTGTCTCATACAAGGCCACTCCTTTCCAGGGCCTCCATTTGTCCCTCCATCCAGTAGGAGCAAAAGGAAATTATAATCTTTGCTCTGGTGAGGTTGCAAATTCATGCCTAATATGAGCTGCGGTAAAGAATGTGTTTGAAATTAGAATGAGAAGCCCTTGTTACCCAAAGTGTCTGACTTCTTAATCCAGGATAGTCAGGATCCCTTTTTTTTTCTCCCTCATTTTCTTACTCTGACCCTATTTTGTTTGCATATCTACCCAGGATTCTGTAAGCACCTTAGAAGCCAGGCCTGGGCAGTCAGGGGCCAGAAGAATGGCTGCACTGACTTCAACAGTACTGGTGGACATACAAGATGAGGTGACCTGCCCCATCTGCCTGGAGCTCCTGACAGAACCCCTGAGCATAGACTGTGGCCACAGCTTCTGCCAAGCCTGCATCACAGAGAATAGCAAGGAATCGCTAATTGGCCAAGAAGGAGAAAGCAGCTGTCCTGTGTGTCAGGCCAGCTACCAGCTCAGGAATCTGCGGCCTAATCGGCACCTGGCCAACATAGCAGAGAGGCTCAGAGAGGTGGCGTTGGGTGCAGGGAAGCAGCTGAAGGTGATCCTTTGTGCACATCATGGCGAGAAACTCCAGCTCTTCTGTAAGGAGGATGGGAAGCTAATTTGCTGGCTTTGTGAGCGGTCCCAGGAGCACCGAGGTCACCACACGTTCCTCATGGAGGAGGTTGCCCAGGAGTACCAGGTGGGAGCCCACATGGAAGGAAAGTAGGGAGGAACAGAGTTCTTGGCAGGAAACTTAATTTCTAGTTTAATTCCTTTGTAGTCCTCTCATTTAGCTAGAGGAATGAATCTAGAGAATTTTAAACTCCCTCTGGCCAAGAGGAGAGACTTTACATCTTCCTTGCTATGCAGGATCAGCTCTGCAGGCCTTTTGACTCAAGAATGCTGCTAGGGGCAAAGAAGAGGTTTGGTGGATTAAGCAAGGGGGGTATGTTATGTTGGCAATGAGAATAAAAGACTGAAGTGATCAGGTTCTTGCCCTGGGAGGAGAAAGAATTATCCTGTTCCCACTGGTGTCTGTTCCTGTATATAAAAGATAGTTTGACTTTCTTTGTTTTTTTGTGTGTGTGCGTGTGTGTGTGTGTGTGTGTGTGTGTTTAATCCAGAGCAAGACAGGCTTCTTATGAGATTAGCATACTCTGTCCCATTCATTTCTTGTCTGGTCACTGAGACAATTTGACACTGTACCCTGCTTGACTCGGTGTGTTTCTTCTAGGAGAAATTCCAGGAGTCTCTGAAGAGGCTGAGGCAAGAGCAGCAGGAAGCTGAGAAACTAAAAGCTGTTATCATAGCAAGGAGGACATCCTGGGAAGTAAGAGAGACTGTTCCTGATGGTGTCTTGGGAACCAGGGCAGGGAATGGGAGCCAAGGGCAAAGAAACCTGGTCCTGTCTATTCCCAGCTTGGCTAGAAGGGCTTCCCTTTGCCTAGTCCTTCACTACAACCCTTCCAAAGAAGGTTACTGTTCTTGGTGCCGGGCTGGGAAGAGGAAAGGGATATTTAGAGAATGAACCCATCAAAAGGGAATTCAGCAATTTTTGTTTGTTTGTTTTGTTTTTTAATGGCAATCGTATAAGAAAGGGAACATGGCCGTTAGCATACAGTTTCAAGCTCTGAAACTTGGAAAGACAGGTTAGGCGCAGGCTAGTCATTATTGCCTTCACACTCAGAGTTGGACAGGGAGGCTGATTCAGAGGCCTGAGAGGCCTGGGAGGATGCTTGAAATCTAAACCTCACCCAGGAATCACAGTGTATATCTAGGAAGCCTTGATAAGGCTGCCCGAGGCTAATGTTCTGGGAAGAGTGGAGGGTAGAATTGAAGAACCAGGTTTTGCAGGACTTTCTTCCCCTTCATGCCTCCTCTTACCAGTGAGACCCGGCCAGAAAAGTAGTGCTGAGTCTGACTCCACACCCTTTAGAGGGGAAATCTTCAACTCCACAGACTAGCAGCCTTTTTCTCTTCCATGAACTTGAAGAACCAGATGGAACCTGAAAGACACCGGATCCAGGCAGAGTTTAATCAGTTGAGAAGCATCCTGGACAAAGAGGAGCAGCGGCAACTGAAAAAGCTGGAGGAGGAAAAGAAGAAAGGGTTGAGTATTATAGAAGAGGCTGAGGATGAGCTAGTTCACCAGAGCCAGGCACTGAAGGAGCTCATCTCAGATCTGGAACGTCGGTGTCAGGGGTCCACAATGGAACTGCTGCAGGTAAGACTCATGAAGGAGTGCCCAATCCGAGAGACAGGGCAAAGAGAGACTAACTTTCCTGTCCTCCTGACATGGGACTCGTATCCTTGTGGGGGCATGGAAAAAATTCCTTCCACCCTGGAGTGTCTCTTTTTTTTTTTTTTTTTTAAGATTTTATTTATTTATTTTTAGAGAGGGAAGGGAGGGAGAAAGAGAGAGAGAAACATCAATGTGTGGTTGCTGGGGGTCATGGCCTGCAACCCAGGCATGTACCCTGACTGGGAATTGAACCTGCGACACTTTGGTTCGCAGCCCGCGCTCAATCCACTGAGCTACGCCAGCCAGAGCTTGGAGTGCCTCTTCTTACTCAGCAGTGCAGAGGTCATGAATAAAGCATAGGTAACTAGAAGTATAGCTGCTAAAAGAATCTTGCTTTTATTTATTATGTAGAAAAGGTGGTCCAAAAGTTCATTTAATACTGCAGAGAAAATCTACTGTATCCAGTGATAGTCTATGGCAGCATTAATTAGTCTTGGAATTATTGATATTTTGGGCTAGAAAAGTTGCTGTGAGAGGCTGTCCTGTATGTTGTAGGATGTAGCAGCACCCCTGGCCCCTACCTACTAGATACCAGTAGCACCCACCCACAGCTGTGATAACAAAAAAAACCCTCTAGACGTTGCCAAATGTCCCTTGGGGGAATATCTCCCACCTCCTCCCTGTTGAGAATCACTGGCCATTGGGCACCTGTTCTCTATGAAACTCTTTTGGGATTTGTCATGTACTTTCACCTGTACTTGACGGCTTAGTCACTGGTAAACACATACCAAACTCAAGTTTACTCAGACAGAGATTCTTGTGTAATCACCAGCCTTTCTTTGCTTTCACTCTCTTCTCTAGGGCAGAATCATTTAACACATTGTAATCGGAGTTTGAACTGGTCTTTTAAGATCCAAAGAAGACTGGGCACTGGTGTGTGTGTATGTAGGTCAACACAGAGAAGGATGTCAAATCTAGAGAGATTTGATGGTGGAGATTGAACTGAGGTTGAAATCAGAAGAGCTGGTTTTTATATAAAGTGAATAGTGTGACTGAAGTTGAGGCAGGAAGCACCTTGTGACGTTCGGGAACCTTTGGGATCTTCCCTATTTTCTGTTTGTCTTTTACTTTCCTCTTGCTCTCCCTTTGTTGGTATAATAATCATCTCTATACTTACTCTTGGTCCCTAATAACTGGAGTCAGTGGGTAGTTACTTTCCACCTGTTGGAGCTTTTCTTCATTAATTGCTTATGTTTTCACATCTCCATTTTATACTTTTTGCCCTTTTATTTCCATCTTTGATGTTGGGTTAACCTAAAGTTTTCCTCCCTTCCAGTTCCAGCCCCCCCCCCCCCCGCCCCAGCAGACTCCTCAAACTGTGAACATCGCTCCGTAAGTTCAAAGGGATCATCAGTTTATGTTGCTATTCCAGGCATCTGTCTAGACACTCACACCTATTAATATGACTACCCCGGGGACATTTAATTTGAGTGTTATGTCATAGTCAGTTTTTCTAGAGCTTGCCCATCATAGACACATTCTTCCTTCTCTTTTCCATGGCTCTGTGATATTGTTGCCCATTAAGATTTGGTAGCCAGATATAAGCCTGCAGCTTTCAAGTTTCAAAACATAAACTGGAAGAAATAACCCATAGAAGAAACAGCCATGCAGTGGCCCTTGATTGGATCATTTGAGTTCCTCTGTACAGCCATGCCTTAAAATCCTAGATATTTTGTGTAAGTTGACATATTTACCACTTCTACTCGACCACTTTCCATATTTGGTCCAGTTTGAATAGTGTTTCTGTTAAATGCAATAAAAATAACTTCAATAGTTATTCCTGTGTTACACAAATCAAACTGTCAGTCACTGAAGTGTACAAAGCAGAAGTTAGGGAGACCAGATGGGCTATGAGGTAATTCTATTCAAATGAGGCAGATAGTGGCAGTGATAACCTTGAAAAGCTGGTGGCTAAAACAAGTTAAGGTTGTGAAATGTACTAGTTTGGTCTAAGATGCGACATCAGGGTGAATATAAGGTGGTTTTTAGAGCAGTACTTAAATTTGGTGACGTGTGGATGCTGGTATCATTGAGGACGGTGGAAGATAATAGAGGAGGCCTCATTGGTTGCAAAAAAAGTAAGTTGTCCTTCAAAAATCTTGAGTTGGTGGTACCTGTGGATATGAGAAGTGGAGTTTGGAATCAGTACGTGTGTGCGGGCATGTGTGTGTTGAAATCAAGAAAAATAGAAAATACCAGCAAAGGGGACATAGCAGGTTACAGGAGGTGAGGTTTATGAAACAACCACATTTAAGACCCCTGCTTCATCAGCAATCAGAATGAAGTGTTCGAGGACAGAAATTATGACTTAATCATGGGACCAGGCGCTATATCTGGCAAATGCAGGTGATGTACATATATAACATTACACACAAACAGACACAGAGTTGTAAAAACAAAGGTACTAATGAATGATTCATACCATTTCCTCACATCCCTACATAGGATGTGAGGATTGCAGGGACAGTGTGCTCTTGAGTTCTTATCTCTACCTTGTGGCTTCCATATTGGGGCTATCAGTGTTCTCCTTGTAACACACCACGTTGGGGATGGGATAAGGAACCTGGATGAGGCTTTACTGGAGGACAGGGCCTATGGCACATTGACTTAACCCTGTCTCTTTCTTCCCTAGGATGTGAGTGATGTCACAGAAAGGTATGTGCGGGAGAATGCAAGGTGGTTCCTTTGGGGTGACAGATTCCTGCACCCACCCATAGAGTTACCTTGTGGCCAATGGAAAAGGGGAAAAAATCACAAGGCAGGGAAGATTTAGGACTGTGGTGTCTTAAGTTACTCATCATGAGAATTTGGGGGTATTCCAAGATAAAGGGAATGACGGCCTGGTTTCTATGGTAGGAGAATTTGGGTAGCGGGAGGTCACAAACTGAGGATAGTAGTGCCCATGAGAATAAAGGGTTGCAATATCACTGATTGTCCTAGTACCCTGTGATGGAACTCCTTTTCCACAGACATCTGTATCTGTTTCCAGTCCCGACTCTAGTAGTTTATGGCTACCTCAAAATGCACAGGGCTTTTCATTGCCCATGTATTTCATCAAAGGGAAGTTTCCTATCTGCATTGTTTCCCAGGGTCCACGATTTAGGCCTTGGGATATCTGCCTTGAATTTCCTTTTCTCTCTTGGCTTTGGAACAGTCAATGTCTTGCTACCTCGTTCTTCTTACACTTCCATTTTTCTCAATTCCAATGAAAACATACACCTGAAGTATTTGAGAAGAGTGGTTTTAGCCTGAAATCAAAACATATTCTCTTTATCCCATACTCTAGAATCTCATCCTTGAGGGTGACTTTGAAAGTTGTCCACATACCAGGCAGCTTAGAACTCCTCACAGACACGTGAAATATGCAGTCTCGTCTCTTCTGAAGTCGACACTCTCAGCCTGGAGATGAGGCTGTCTTCTTTCTCCAACTGGCGCAATCCTAAATCTAAGTGAATCCTAAGAGACAGTGAATTCTTAAGATGCTGTTCTATAGGCTTTTCTTTTTAAGCCTCTGAGAACATCTAAGGCTTAAAGTCAAAACATTTTCAGAAAGAAGCCCTTCACTTGATGCTCTCAAAGCCCCAGTAGCAGGTTTCCTGGTGTTCTGCCTGTCAAGACATATTTCTAGCCACTTGTGGTAGACCCTCTCAGTAGTCACTGACATTTTAAATATTTTGGTGGGCTTTTCTTTTTTTTTCTTTTTGAGCAAAGGATTTTGCAGCCATTATTTTATTGAATATTATATAGCCACTGAGATAAGCAGAGAGAAGGGAAAATTATTATGTCTTACATAAAAACAACAAAACAAAGAGAAGGAGGTTTTAAGAGGTCAAATCTTATCAAAGTTTAGACAGCAGCTAGTTTCTTGTTCATTTCTTCTGCCTCCAGTATCAGGGCTTTTGTGGAATGATGCTGATTTTCTTCAGGAAAGCATGTTGAAGTTTGCCAGGGGGCCTGGGAGATGAAGGGGAGCGGTGCTGCAGGAACCCATGTGGGTCAGCTGTGTAGGAGATTCATAGTGTCTGTTCTCTAGGAGTGAGTACTGGACTCTGAAGAAGCCAGAAAATCTCCCCACTAAGCTGAAGAGTATGTTTCGAGCTCCAGATCTGAAAAAGATGCTACGAGTGTTCAGAGGTGAGGAGATTGTGGACAGAGATTTTGAACGTGAGATTATCGTAGTAGTAAGAAGCAAGTGGGAGAGAGGATATAGTTGGTATTTGGGAATGGCGGCGAAGAGAGGGTCAGATAGGGTGGGACATACTGTGCAAAGAAGATGCAGTTCATGTTTGGGGGGAATAAAATGGCCAGCTCACATCCTCACAGAATTCTTTGCCATATCCCTCAGTCAGGTAGGGGGAAAGAGACGTCAGACCTGAGGCTGTTGATTCTATACATGATTGACTTTTTTGTCATTACAGAGCTGACAGATGTCCAAAGCTACTGGGGTAAGTAGAACCAAGGCCTCTTTGAGCTGCCATGTCCTGATGCTCCCCAGACATACCCCACACACATTCTCAGGTGTAAGCTGGTGACACTTCTGCCCATCCCCCACCACAGAGCTCCAATTCGTACCACCTGCTTCCATGTGATAAGACCCATGCACTCATCCTCATTGGCTGATGTTGTACCTTTTCCCACAGTGGACGTGACTCTAAATCCACAGACAGCTAATTTAAATCTTGTCCTGTCTAAAAACCGGAGACAACTGAGATTTGTGGGTGCCACGCTGTCTGCGTCTCACCTGGAAGAGCACTATGACTGTGGTGTCCTGGGCTCTCAACTCTTCTCCTCAGGAAAACATTACTGGGAGGTAGATGTGACCAAGAAGACTGACTGGATCCTGGGGGTGTGCAGCCATTCAGCAGGACCTCCAATCTCTTCCAGCCAGTTTTCGAGCAATTGGAATGTTTACTCCAGATACCAACCTCAAAATGGATACTGGGTGATTAGGTTACATCATAAACATGAATATAGAGCCTATGAGGACTCTTCCAGTTCCCTGCTACTCTCCATGACGGTGCCTCCTCGCCGAGTTGGGGTTTTCTTAGACTATGAGGCTGGCACTGTCTCCTTTTTTAATGTAACAAACCACGGCTTTCCCATCTACACCTTCACTAAATACTACTTTCCTACCACTCTTTGTCCATATTTTAATCCTTGCAACTGTGTAGTCCCAATGACCCTGCGCCGCCCAAGCTCTTGAATATTCTGCTGCCCCACCCACACCTGAGCAGTGCCTTTTAAGGCTCACCCACACCTCAAGTCTCCTTTCTGACCTGTGCTCTGCATTCTTTCTGCTTTTTCTTTGAACATCAATCAGTTCTAGAATGCACCCGCTGATGACAGTGAACAATTACAGATCTTGAGTGGGTGTAACTTTAAACCTTTTACTATTAATCATGGTATAGGATTTTAATAAGAGGTTTTTCTCTCTCTTTTTTTTTCTTGGTCATGTAGGGGATCAAACTTAGGAAGTTGTCTTAATTTGCTGTAAGTTTTTGTACTGAATGGAAGATTGATTTCAACAGCTATTGTCTCAACTATTGAGATAATTGTGTGTCATTTTTATTCTGTTACTGGAGTACATTGATTTGTTTCAATTTTTAAATATAATACAAATTTCTGAAATAAGCCACTATAACTTTTTTTGTGAAATACTGGATTTGTTTTTGCTAATACATGATTTAGGTTTTGTTTGTATCTGTTTATGAAAGAAATTGATCTGTAATTTTACATTCTTGTAATATTACAGGTTGTATAAAATGCAGTAAACAAGGTAGTAAATTGCTGTATTTTTGTGTAAGCATATATATGAGATTGAGTGTCAAAACTTATTAGAATGTTAATTTTGGTGGCTTTAAAATAAAAATAAAGAGATTCTAGCTTCAATTTTCATTACAGCCTTCATAGATCTTAAAAATGTAAGGGTAATGGCCCTGGCTGGCGTAGCTCAGTGGATTGAGCACGGGCTGCGAACCAAAGTGTCGCAGGTTCAATTCCCAGTCAGGGTACATGCCTGGGTTGCAGGCCATGACCCCCAGCAACTGCACATTGATGTTTCTCTCTATCTCCCTCCCTTCCCTCTCTAAAAATAAATAAATAAAATCTTTAAAAAAAATGTAAGGGTAGTAATTGAAAGCTTAAAATCTTCTAAATGCATGGAAGTGTAGAAAGGGGGAAATGGGAAAATGACTCATCTGATACAAATTATCTTAGGAAGAGAATGATTTCTTTAGCATCTCCACATCCCCTTTCCTTTAGGCTCAACATGAACAGCTAGTTAGTTAATGAGCAACTATGACTTCTGGAGAAAGGTGTTACATGCTTTTAGATCCCACTGTAAAAGAAATCCTGACGTAAATGTAAAGGGGCAAACAAATATCGGGGAGTTGACTAGAGCTGGCGTTCAATATGGTAACCAAGGGCCACCAGCAATTCAAACATGACTAGTCTGAATCGAGATGGGCTATAAGTGTAAAGTGCAAACTGGATTTTGAAGGCTTGGTTCAAAAAATAATATGAGATCTTATTAATTTTTATATTGTAGATTACAGTCGTGATCTTTTGGATATGTTGGATTCACTAAAATATGTATTACCTTGTTTCACTTTACCTGTTTGATGTAGATACTAGAAAATTTTAAATTACATACGTGGCTCACATTATATTTCTGCTGGACAGCTTATCCTGTAATGCAATTTCTCCCCCTAAGGGGGCTCTAGTATGAAGCAGATATGTTTGTCTTTACATGGACCCTCTACTTCTCTGAGGCATTTTGTAGAGGAAGGTAATAGCAAAGAGAAGAGGATCTGAACATACCTAGAAATCGACTTTTTGGAAGATCATAGGAAGGGATCATGGCCTGAGAACAGATTCTGCATAGTCTGGTCCCTGTCCTTAGCCCTCAGTGTGTTGGGCACTGGAGTTTCATTATGGTTTGAGGAAATACTAGTTCATCCTCTGGGCTCAGCTCTAGTGTCTGTGGTGAGGTGAAGTGCAGGTCCCAGTAAAAACCCAGTTCCAGTTTGCTCTAGGGTAGGGTTTCATTTGAGAGAGCAAATTTGTGGAAGACCAGAGGCCAAATGCACACTCCTCATTCTGATTTGGACTTCCTCATTCTGATTTGGACTTCAGTTGGAAGAAATATGAAAGGATGCAGAGCAGACAAACCAGTACCTGTAAAGCTGTTGGATCTGGGGATTAAGAGATGTTGGAAAAAGAATCCATAAGTAATTGGATCCTTCCCACTTATTTTGCCTTATAGTAAGTTCTAGACTAAAAGAGTTAGCCCAGCTGTCCTCTTCCTATGAAGGTTTCTAGGAAATTGACCTTAGATAATAGAGAAATCAAAGGGCCTGCTGGGATGCTGTAGGTGAGTTGTAGGGAGAACTGTTAGGATGTGTGGGATGAGTCTGCAGTCCTGGCTTTCCCCTGGGGGCATCTGGGCAGAGGCTTACTGACCTTGACATTTAGCCTAACACAGTAGGCTAAAATGCTATGCAAAAAAATCCAAAAACATAACGATGGATCAAATACTAGAGAAATTTATTTCTTGTTCATGTGAAAATATGATTGGAACTAGGGGGTAAGTGGCACTATTCCACATGGGATTCGTGGGCCCAACTTTCTTCCATCTGTGGCTCTGCCATCTGTGGCACGGTCCCCTGGGACAGTATTGCCTCAGCATCAAGACAGCAGAAGGGTAAAGACAACTGGGGAGGCCAGGTGTTTCTTAAATCCTTAGTTCACATGGAATTCATAATTTCTGCTCACTTTCTGTTGCTGAGAAGAGCTATGTGGCCCTACCTAACTATAAGAAAGACTAAAAATGTTTAGCCACATGTAATCATGTACAGTCAAATTTCAAGGGAAAGAACATGCAGATTTTGGTAAAGACCTAGTGGCCTGGAGCCTTAAACTCTTCCTCACAGAAGACCCAGGATATTTGAATTTTTTCTGTGCTGTTCATTCCATCCCATAGCCTAAAGTTCATAAGGAAAACAGAAGGGTACTGCAGTTCCCAGGGTCTTGGGCAAGTGGCATAGTTATCCTAACATTTCTCAAGAAGCTTGATCCTTCTAGCGCTGTCATTTCCATTTGATTCTAATTTAAAGGGCAATTTCTGGAGTGAGGACCTCTTTTTTTTTAAGATTTTATTTATTCATCTCTAGAGAGGGAAGGGAGGGAGAGAGAGAAACATCAATGTGCAGTTGCTGGGGGTCATGGCCTGCAACCCAAGCATGTACCCTGACTGGGAATCGAACCTGGGACACTTTGGTTCACAGCCCGCACTTAATCCACTGAGCTATGCCAGCCAGGGCTGAGTGAGGACCTTTTTCAACACCTTTATTGTGATGTCATTGACATATAGCACATATTTCAAGTATAAAATTTAATAAGTTTTGACTTGTGAAACATCATCACCGTCAAGCAAATCAAGATATCTACCCTCTTCAAAAGTTTCCTCTGACTCCTTTGTAATCTCTTCTGCCCTTGCTTACCTCACCCCCCTCCCCTAGCAACCACTATTCTGCTTTTTTTCATGATAGTTTGCATTTTCTAGAGTGTCATATAAATAAATCATTTGGTATTAATTGTCTGGTATCTTTCCTTCTCCAGAATTTTGCTTATATCAAGATCCCATTCCATTTTTATTGCCAAGTAGTATTTCATTGTATCAATGGATCATTGTATCAATACAATCACTGAATGTAACAACTTACCCATTTACCCATTGATGCAAATTTGGGTGGTTTCAAGCTTTGACGACTACAAATATAACTGTATGTTACAGTTATATGTTATGAACATTTCTTGTAAAAGTCTTCCAGTAAACATGGTTTCATCTCTTGGCTGATTACCTAGCAGTAAAAGAGCTGGGCTACATGATAGGTATATGGGTAAGGTTTTTGAAGCTGCCAAACTATTTTCTGGAGTGCTAGTGCCATTTTACCTCTGAGTTCAGTTGCTCTACATCCTTGCCATGACTTGGCTCAGTCTGTCTTTAATTTTAAACATTTAAGTAGATGTGCGGTGAGGTGATTCACTGTGGACTTAGTCTGCATTTCTTGAATGCCTTGGGATAGTGAGCGTCTGTGTGTGCACATGACTTCTGCATATCTTTGGTGAATGAGTAGTCTTCAAATTTTTGCTCATTTTTTAAAAATTGGGTTACTTATTTTCTTGTTATTGAGTTTTGAATATTTTTATACATTCTGTTTTAAAAATATGTTTATTGATTTGAGAGAGACAGAGAAAGAAATATCAGTGTGAGAGAAAAATGTTAATTGGTTGCCTCCCATACACACCCCATCCAGTACAATTCCCTCATTATGAAACTGATTTGCTAATATCTCCTCACAGAATATGACTTGCCTTTTCATTCTCTTAATAGCCTTTCAAAGAGCAAAAGTTTTTAATTTTGGTGATGTCCCACTTAGCAAGTTTATCTTCTATGAATTGTAGTTTTGATATTTAAGAACTCTTTCCTAACCAAGGGTCACAAAGAATTATTACCAAGTTTTCTTCTAGAAGTTCTATAATTTTAGGCTTTACATTAGTAACATAAAGATATACAAACCACAATTTTAAATGATTTAATGGTTAAAAAAAACAAAAGTGGGAACAGAAAGTATCTTGAAATGAATGAAAACAAAAACATCAAAACTGAGATAAAGTTAACCTAGCAGAAAGAAATATATAGTTCTAGTGCTATATTAGAAAAGACCTCAAATCAATAACCTCACCTTACACCACATAAAAAAAAAAAATAGGAGATAAGCAAGTGAAATACAAAGTAAGCAGAGAAAGAAAATAATAAAAAGCAGATAGCAAAATAGGGAACAAAAATATTTGAGGAAATCAAACAAAAATCAAATTCTTTAAGAGGATCAATTAAATTAATAAAACTCTAGCCAGATGAATTCAATCAAAAACCCAAACAAAAGTATCTGCATACTTAAAAGGCATCTTCTCTTTAACAGAGCCTCCTGGCCCCAGAGATGGTGCCCTGTGCTGACAAAACTATGAAACCTATAGATTGAATCCAGTTTTTAAAAACCAGAGAAGGTATCTGAATTCAAACAAAAAATCCAGAGAGCACCAAGTACCAGGAATCAGTGCTAGGGCTTTCCCTTCTCATCTCTGAAAGCATGTGTGGCAATCGTGCCATGTTGTATTTCTGGGGCCTTTGGACTCGCTGAGTAATATTTACTGATGTGGTGTCCACAGTAGAAAGTTTGGGTGGGCTCAGGAGAATCTCTGCGTAAGGAGCTTCAATCTGCAGGATTTTCTGTGGGCAACGAGCAGGCACGAGTATCCAGAACCATTGCCTGATGGTAACCAGAAGTTTCTCAGCCCTGGGAACCTGAGATCCTCATTAGGATAAAAGTAGAATCTGCACTCATTTGTATGAGATTCTAGTGACCTTCCATTTGCCTGAGGATGATCAGTGCTGGGCAATCTCTTGACCCTGACTTCAACTTCACACCTGTTTTTCCTTTTTCTTTTTTAAAATCTCAGCACCCTCAACACTTCCTCCTCCACAGTGCCTCTCTCAAGCTGCAGGCACCTTCCCAATACAAATGACTTTCATCTACTCTCCCTAGGGTCAGAAGAAAGGAGTTGTTTTTCTCTTCAGAGTAGCTTGGCCAGCTGAGATGAGATAAAGACTGAAACTTTGGAAGGAACAGAATCAGTCAGGGGGAGCGGGTAGGGGAGGGTCTGTGGAAAAGCTAGGGCTTTGGGGGGAAGTTCTTGCACTCTGTGTAATCCAGACAGCCCTATAGGAAGAACTCTATGTTTATAATAAAGCTCTATGGTTCCAGCTTTCCCCTCTTTTCGTTTTCCCTTCTATAGATGCCCCTCCATCATGGCACACAAGCCATGTGTGCACATGGCTGGTCATGTCTACATGCACTGAGTTGCAATTCTTTTTTTCTGAATAAACCCTTTTTGGTGATGAAACACCTAGTCAATATTGTTTTTCAGTTGACACACCCTACAGGTACAGTCCTGACATGGCCACCAGCCCTCAGTGTTCGCAGTGTTATGGATGAAATATGAGATAAATTCACATGGACTACCGAGTCCTGTGGAGGAAAAGGGACGGCACAGCTACCCTCTCAAGGGGAGAGTGCCTCGGAGCGGCCTGGCAACTCTCTCAAGAGGAGAGCGTCCCTATCCTTGCCTTGACAGGTTTTTATTAGGTTTCAATTTGCACAGGAATACAGGTAAAGTTCATTAATCATTGTCAGGCAATGAGGATCAAACAACAGATAGCATACGAAGAACTATGAGGACCTATCCTGAGTCAGGGTCTGTTAGCTAAAGGGCTACAAAACTTTGGGAAACAAACTCAGTTCCCGCTCGGACCCTTATCATTTAATTGAGAGCATTCTTAGCAAAGCAGGTTTCACAGGATTTTACATATTCTTTCTTAGGCCTGATCACCCTGAGAAACCCGCCCTTTCCAGCCCAGGGCTACACCACCCTCTGTCATTGTTTCAGGCTTAAGTCAGGTAGGGGAAGTAAGGCAGCCAAGAGATTAGGAGACTTCTCACAGACCGAATGAGGACTCAGGCTATGTCAAAGCCGAGAGGCGAGGGTCCATCACGCCCTTTTGCTATAGCCCCCCAAGTCCTTCCCTGGGGCCTCCATGTGATCGTGCCTGTCTTAGGTCATTCCCCCCTTTGGGAATCTTACCCATCATTGGCTAACTGATCAAGCATTGGGGGCCAATTATGGAAAAAGGAGTAGAAGCAGCGCTCCTGCCAGGGAGATAAGCTTTGTCTCCTTAGTGGCTTATGGTCTGAAGGTTGCTCACTCAGCCTTAGCCATGGGGTGGGTTACAGCTCCTAAAACCAGGCAGGGCAGTTCCCAATACAGTCCTATATCCTAAATGTTTTACATTTTCTTAAGAATATTGGAAACATAACAACAAATCTCATATTACCTTCAACTCATGGGAAGGGTGAAGGACACTTCATAGTTGGTAAGTAAATGTTAATTATTTTCATGCCAAACATGCTATTATGTCAAGCAGTTATCTTTAACGAACTCATATAATTTTAGAATATTTATATATTTTTTTAATATTTTATTTATTTCTAGAGAGGGAAGGGACGGAGAGAGAGAGAAACATCAATGTGCGGTTGCTGGGGGCCATGGCCTGCAACCTAGGCATGTGCCCTGACTGGGAATCAAACCTGCGATGCTTTGGTTCACAGCCCACGCTCAATCCACTGAGCTACACCAGCCAGGGCAGAATATTTATATTTAATTGGGATATAAGTGTTTTTTTATTGTTGAATGTGTTCTGGGAAAGCTAAAGTAAACGGTTGATGCTTTACTGGTGGGATGTGTGACTCTCAGGTGTTCTCATAGGTCAGGCCTCAGATTTTCCTCTTCATTTAGTAAATGCACCACTTGGCACCTCTGTGCAAAACATGCAAACGGTCCCCTCCACCTACTGACAGCTGGAGCTGCATCCAGGAAGCTTGAACTCTGAAAGTCTACACTGTGTTGTGCTAGCCGCCCTATCAGCATCCCCTTCCCTTCTGAGTCATTCAGTCTCAAACTACCATTGGCTGCAGGTGTGGGCAACTGCAGCCCTGTGTGGTCTCTTATAAACCTGGGCCAAGGATGTCAGTTTTGAGAGAGCATCCCAGCTCCTTTCTGTCTCCAGATTGCTGTTTACCTCATACAGGGAGACCTGATTTTTGAAAGAATATAATAGCGTATAAAATATACTAAAATAAATTTCGGTGGAAGGAGTGTGATCCTTTTTACACAAATAAAAAAGGCAAAGGGTAGCACAAACTAACAAAGCTAAATGGAAAGTAGTTCATTACAAATAATTAAAATATTAAAATATATTGCACAATTCTATGCTTATAAGCTTTAGAATGTCCGTAAAGCAGTTTTGTGAAAAATTTTAAAAATGTAATATTTGACAAACAACCAGAAAACTTTATAATGAAATAAAAATTAAAAGATATACAAAATTATCTATGAAAGATAATGGAAATGAATTCCATTGGGCCTTATGTGTGTGTACTGATACTTGTGGAGACCCAGAGCTTCTGAGGTATTTCTGCAGGGAGTGGTTCAAAGAGAAGAAAGCCCTGCTAAGCCCAGCTCTGGGACAGCGTGGGGATAAAGGGAATACTGGGAGTGAAACCAGAAGGATCTGGGAAAGTAACCGTGCAGAAAATTCATTTCTTTAATATCACCTTTTCTCCTTCCTTTTGATTCAAATTGGCATCATCCAGCACCCTGGCTCACCCACGTCACTCTTCCAGGTATGTCCACTCCCTTAATCAGTAAGCCCTCAGGACAATGAGATTCTGATCAGCATTAAATAATCTTAGGAACAAAGCCTCAGTTCTATTGACTACAGTTTCAGTCAAAACAGACCTCAGTTGGGTTTCAGCTCCAGATCCAGAGAAGTGGAACCACCCCTCCGATGACACCCTTATGAAGCCAGACAGAGTGACTCCTTGGATGACATTAAGACCGGATACTGTGATCAACAACTCCCTCCCTTTCCCCTAACCAGTCAGTAGAGCCCACAACCCCAACGCCCTTAGTTGCCAGGATTAATGATTTGCTCCTATATAACCCACCTCCTATAAGCCATCAGGGAGCCAGCTATCAGAGTAATAGCTCACCTGTGACTCTGGGTTTGGTGTCATTTCCTTAAAAATAAACCTTTACTCTTTTTGCTGCAAACTCCTGTTTGTGATAGATTGATTAATTGGGTTTTTATACCTACAAAGAGACAAACCCCTTTACTTAATAAAAAAAGCTACCACTTTACTCCTCCTGCTCTGGTATCTATGTAGTGGTTATCATCATCCTCCAGATAATTTCAGTTCTCCCTCTGCCTGCATAAACAAGACTCCATGATGGGACCCTTGTACACCTCTTGTGGCATCTTTTCTGTTTACCTGGAGCTCCAAGTACAATCCCATGGAACCATTTGCAGATTGCTGAACACACCAAACTTGCTTATCATTCCATCCAGGCCATTTCTGCCTCCCAAAGGTATAGCTCCGCTGCCGGGAATGCACCAGAGGAACTCTTGATACCCTTATATGAGTTTCCAAAAGTGACCAGTTTTTTTTCTACTTTGAACTTATGTGTTGGTAGATGATTGGACTGGATAATTCTTTGTTGTGCGAACTGGCCTGTACATTACAGAATGGTTAGCGGTATTCTTAGCCTCTACCCACTAGATGGCAGCAGCCTTCCGCGTAGTTATGACAACCAAACCTGTCCGGCACTGACAAACGCCCCTGGGGCAAATATTTCCTCCCCACCCCCACCCTTTTAGAACCATTGAGTTAAAGTATTACTCTCTGTAGCAGCCCTAAAGGACTGCCGCCCATTTGGCCCAGAAGCTCCTTCCCCCTTCTTTTTCCTGCCAGCTGGGCGAATTTCACTTTCACTTCTCAGCCAGCTCCTGAGGAGGAACTACTTCTTGCTGACTGAGTCCCCGTTTGGAAAATGAATCTTAACCAGGCCTGTCTTTTCCTCACCTCGTAAACCAGGAGCCAAGACATCTCCACTGGTACCTAAAGGTGGGTGGGGGGTTTATGGAGGGCAGAGGGTGAGAAACTTCCAGAGAAGAGTACTTGGTGAAGTTAGCTGAGTTTAGTTTGTGGCCCAGATGTGCTCTGAAGGGAAGAAAGCAAGCTTGCAGGCGTCCTGCTGTGAGTGCAGACAGATGGCAGCACTGGAGAGGGGTAGCCTTGAGAGAAAGGAGTGTTCAAGAGGCAGAGGGCCTTCTTTGTTTCCTGCAGGGGCCCTTATGTTTCCAGGCTGAGTTCATACCCTTCCTCTCTAGTTTTGATTGTCTGTCTTGCTGAAAGGAACTGGAATCTCTGTTTCTGTATCCGTCTTGACCTCTCTCTCTGTTAAGAAGGTAAATAGAAAGTCTTTTCTGCCTGACTCCATTCTCTTTGTGAAAGAGGTCCCTGTTTTACAAATGTGTGAAAGCCCAAGCTCAGATAGAGTGGAGACTTAAGGGCATGGCCAGGGATAATACTGAACCTGATTCTTTAACTGCCCTCCTAGCAACCACCAAGGAGCTGTCTGTGGCCTTCCTGACATAACCTCAGCTTCTGGCAGCCCTAAAGACAGCAGGCTGAGTGATTTATCTTCTGCCTGCTTGCTTCTTATGCTGTCTTTATCCTCTGACCTCCTGAGCTTCAGTCTCAGGAATCTACTTGTACTTTGCTGTATAGACCTGCTTGCTTCTACTTCAGTAGCCCATTGACACTGGTGTCCTCACCTGCCTTAGAGGTCTTAGACACACCTTTACATTGGTTGCTACCTCTACTGCTTAGCATTTTTCTTTGGTCTGAGCTAATTAATAGGGGTTGATTATTGCTCAGAAGGAGCCCCAAGATTTCACAGTCTTGCTAAGAAGTTTGCTCTGACACTAATTATGTCCCTTCCTAAGCTCATTTGTGAGCAACTTGCACACCATTGATATGTTACATATTTTCCAACACATGCCCATTCTGTCCTATAATCCCACTTTTCAGAAATCAGTGTTACTACCTTCCTGGGAGTCCATGCCTACAACGGAGAGGGTACATATCTGCCCAGATATTGATTGTCTCCCCTGGGTCAAAAACAAGGCCCAACGCATAACATGAACAGATATATTAATTTATTTTAAAAATTTAATTCATATGAACTAAAGCAGGCCATTGCTATGAAAAAGTGCAATGACTACCCATTCAACATACAAGTCAAATATGTATAGGAGCTCACATTCCAGTTAAGGAGAGATCATAACAAACAATAATTGATACAGTATACAAGAAGGTGACTAAGATTATGAGGTAATGTTTTTAAAATGTTAAATGAGGGTGAGGGATCTGCAGTGATCTACAAAAACCCTTGCTAGAGCAGTTGGGTAGAGGGTCATTAATGTGAGGCGGATTTACCCTTGGCCTCTAAGGGGTGGCTGAAGTATGGACTCTGAGCCTGGAAGAACAGACAGGGAGAGGTGCAGTGTTTCTGAGGTCCCCAGGTCTCTGGATGCCAAAAACAGGTTCTATTTCACCCATTGGCAGTTGCTGACCCAGGAAACCAAGGAAAGTATCCAGGATGTCTAAAAACTTCGAAGGACATCCTTCCTGCACTTTACTTCCAGAAGACACTTTCATTTTATTATAAAACCTGCAGAGAAGCATACCGTTTGCATTATCATGAATCCAGACGGTAGGAGAAGACTCAATTGTTGGACACAGTTTTCTAAAACGTAGGGAAGCCAGCTGACCTGACAGTTCTATCAGGCAGATACTGCTTGTGTTCTTTTCTCTATCTCCCTGACTGCTGCTTTGCTCTTGGGTCACTCTTGGACATTGGTGGCGTTTCTGTTCATGTGTGGGGCTCTGCCTTCTTTGTTTCCTTCTCTTTCTGTGGTCATTATGGTGGCAGCTGCCTTGACACCAACTCATAGCCCCACTCTAATCTGAGGTCCTCTACCCCACGGGAGAAAGCATGTTCTATTCCTCTCTCCTTTATAGGTTCTTGATATTTCTCAGCATTGTTTGAATACTGAATACAGAGAAAGACAATGAAACTGCATGATCATGGTTGGCTTAGAGCTTCAGTTTTAAGCAGGGGTAGAAATTACCATTTTGTGTAGACCCCTGGTTTAGCTAGTCATTCGAGCCTGATCTAATCAATTGTCACTGAAGCCAGGGTTTTAGACAAATTTTAATAGCTGTGCTATTGGATTGCCTACTAACCCACATTCATGGGACTCTTATTCCTCATTAGGATCACTTTATGGATCATTGGAGAAGTAGGTAGACTTCTAGGCCTAAATGTAACTCCACACAGCACTCATTACCCCCATCTTTTCTTTTTAGAGCAAGGGGAATATTTATATTTTGTTACATGCCTCAGATTTTTTACTGTCAAATCTTTTCAACTATATTAATAACCTAAGGCTGCTGTAACAAACTTCCATGAATTAGATGACCTAAAAGAGCAGTAATTTATTCTTTCACATTTGAAGAGACCAGAAGTCCAAAGTCAAAGCAGTGGTAGAGTTGGTTTCTCCAGGAGGCTCTCAGGGGGAATCTGTTCCATGTCTCTTCGTTTCTGGTGGTTTCCAGCCACCTTGGGCATTCCTTGCCTTGTTGCTGTATTACTCCAATCTCTGCTACCATTGTCACATGGCCTTCTTCCCTAAATGTCTGTGTACCTTTTCCTCTTCTTATAATGACTCTGGTTATTGGATCTGGTTATCTACCTAACGTCTTCCAGTATTACCTCATCTTAACTTGATTACATCTGCAAAGACCTTATTGCAAAATAAGGCTATATTCACACAGGTAAACATATTTGTGTGAGGAACACAACTTCAATCCATTGGAAGAATTATCAAGGTAGTTATAGCCACTGAGATCTTCTCCCCCTCCCCGACAGTTCCTTGTCTATATTTTTCCCAGGTTCTAAGAGTCATCCTCACCATGTGACCACTCTGTGGCGTCCTCTGACAGACCACTAGCAATAGTTTCAGGTTGGATTTGCCATTCCCACTTGGTGACAACAGGACATAAACCAGTCAGGTTTACTTAGCTTAACAAAGGCATATAAGATAGGAGACACAGCATATTGTCACGACTGCCCCAGCTGAGCTCTAATGAGGGTCCATACAGGGATATGGGAAGGACAATACTTTATGTCCCTCATGACAAGAGACTGTCACTTTTATACCATTTAGGATGTGTCACATTTCAAGCCCTTTTAGGCTACTATAGTGCAAAAGACCTAGCAGTTCTCTGCACACCAACCACACTGGCATTCTAAAATTTGTAGAAGATACTGTGTCCTCCATCAAAGGGGCATTCTCACATGTGATTCCTTCTCCCTAAAATATTTTCCTTTTCTCATTCCATATTCCATCTTTTAGCTTTTAGCTCAAGCTTTACCTATTCAAAGGGGTTATCTTTGATGTTCTCCTATTTAATTTCCCCAAAATATATCCTCTGTATGGTAGTGTTTATCACACCTACCAGACCTCTGAAAGAGGACCCTGAGGACATTATATTCACCCTAATTCAACTTACTGAATTGAATAATCTTTGTAAGTCACTTGATTCAAGTAGACACACTGAATAAAGGGAGTGTTCTTATTTTTCAAGGACATTTATGTGAGGAATAAATAGGCCACAGTAATATATAATTGCAACTGGTTAACAATTGTTATGGATAAGATTACTTCCCTATAGTGGTCCTTGCTGTTTCTGTCGGCATATCTGGGGAGTAAATATGAGAAGGCTCTGAAGGCTCTGTATAATTGCAATATAAATTGCAATTATATTAGGAGGTAAATGCTTCTTCAGTGAAATCCATTTCTATGATTTCAAAGTTCACCTATTGCTGAACAACTAATTAATGAAAAAAAGTCTAATTACCTATGAAGAAATGAGGAGATTCTTCACACATTTATCCAGTATTGTGTTCCTGTGTTTTTGCTGCTCAGCAATGAATAAAAACAAAGTGCCTGATCTATGTGTGGGTTACATTTTAAGAGCAGGGCATTTAAGAAAGGATATCATGTATTATATAGTGGTAATTAGAAAAAATAGCAAATAACACTCCTAGTGATGTTTTAGTGATTGTGCTATAGAAAAGTTTGTCATATTAGGCCCGTCTGCTGAGGAGACATGTAAGAAGGGAGTTCAGTGAAGTATGAGAGGAAGTCATACAAATATCAAAGGCAGGATCATTCCAGACTGAAAGAGAAACAAAAGCTCTGAAGCATTAATGGCTGACCAAGTCACTGAATTCAATTTCTGGGTTTTTTTCCCCCTCTTCTTTTTTATCCATCAATATTTCAGTCTTGGCCAATTCTTAATGTCAACATGATTAGCATCGTTTTTATTTGTGCCATTCTTACACCATCTCCTTCCAATCTGCCCATTCATCTAGGAATCTTTAAGCAAGAAGAGCCTAAGGAAGAAACCAGGGGAGCAGCTACCATGGCTTTAAAATTCCTGGTGAACATAAAAGAAAAGGTGACTTGTCCCATTTGCCTTGAGGTTTTGATAGAACCCCTAAGTCTAAACTGTGGCCACAGCTTCTGCAAAACCTGCATCACTAACAATAAGGAGTCAAAGATCGACCCGGAAGGGGAAAGCAGCTGTCCTGTGTGCGGTATCAGATATTCACCTGGAAACTTATGGCTTAATCAACATCTGGCCAACATAGTGGAGAAGCTCAAAGAGGTAAAATTAAGCCCCGAGGAGGGGCAGAAGAGAGATGTCTGTGTGCACCATGGAGAGAAACTCCAATTCTTTTGTAAGGAGGATGGGAAGGTTATTTGTTCACTTTGTGAACATTCTCAGGAGCACTGTGGTCATCAGATATTCCTAATGGAAAAGGTCATCAAGGAATGTCAGGTAAGGCCCATGATGGAGGGGGTGGGAGGAAGGTAGTACTTGGTGGAGAAATCTTTCCATCCTGCTTTACTCACCAGAGCATGATATATAGTACTGAGTCCTGTTATCTCCTCCCATATATGTCTCTTACCCTGTTCTCACTGTCCCATGCCTGAAGGACATTTCTGTGTATTCCTTCCATTTACATAGAGGATGAGCCTAGAGTACAGACTCTGGCCAAGACTGAAAGATTTTCCTACTTTCTTTTTCGTCACATGGATGGAAAATTTCTCTCACAAGTTGAGCTCTCATTGCTCCTCTGAGCAAAATGATTTCCGTTAAACATTGTGGATTGGATGTGGAAAGAGTTTCAACAAGAGAATAGGGCTTTCCTTGGCTGTAGCAGGATCAATACTTACTCTAAGAAGAAAGAAAATCAGGCTATATTTGGTGAGGGAATAGTGACTTTCATCACCCAGGAGTAAAGAAAACATTCACCTCTTCAGATTTTCTCTCATGTCGTAGATTCTAATCAGTTTCTGTAAACCAGCCTCTTCTGAGATCAGCCTTATTTATTCCTCATTTATTCTCTCTTTAAGTACTGAGAAAACCCATGGCTTGACTGTGTTGTGATTCCTCTCTCACAGGAGAAGCTCCAGAAATCTTTGGACAGACTGAGGAAGGAACAGCAGGAAGCTGAGAAGTTGGGCGCTGACATCAGAGAAGAGAGGACTTCCTGGAAGGTATGAAGACACTCTTCCTGAGGAATTTCTGAGACAGAAATCTTGGCAGGACCTTCCACATCAATCACAAGGCAGTCCCTTTCTCTTTATTCCCTGACATTGGATGAATCCAGAAGCCATTTGATTAGTTCTCTTCCTTGTCCTATCTCTGTTGGGGTGGGGACAGGAGAGTAGATGTTACAAGTAAACATATTAGAATACAGATGTTACAAATACACACAGATACTTGGAATTGAGAGCAAAGACAGACTTTATGGTAGGGAAAGGTAAAGAATTCTGTCTTCCATTCCTCTTTTCCAGCAAGGCTCTGACACATCCAAGTGGAAGGAACACACTGGGCAAAGATTTTCCTCAAGGTCCCAGTGTGAGAGTGTGGTCATGCAGGAAGGCATCAATGTCCAGGACAGCTGTCTACAACCTACACCTTACTCAAGTTTTACATTTGTTCCAGGGTTGGCCTAGATATGACAGTGTGAGGCCTTTTTGGTTTGTATAGAAGGGAAAATACCACAAAATAAAAACCAGCCTTCCCCAAAATTGTTCCCATGTTTTCACTCCTCTCCTGGTTAGAACTCCCTGAAAAGATACTTTATTTTCCTGGCACCTAATCACTTGCATAGTAGGCTCTCTGGCTGATAGAATCATTACTTCTCTCTCTTGTTCTACCTTGCAGAATCAGATACAGACTGAGAGACAAAGGATACAGTCAGAATTTAGTCAGCTTAGAAGCATCCTGGATAATGAGGAGCAAAAAGAACTGCAGAAACTGGAGAAAGAGGAGATGAAGACCCTGGATGACTTGGCTGAGGCTGAGAATGAACTGATTCAGCAGAGCCAGTTGGTGAAAGAGCTCATCTCAGATCTGGAGCATCGCAGTAGATGGTCAGCAACAAAGCTGCTGCAGGTAAAATGGGTGACCTTAGTTGAGATACCCCAAATACAGTCTAAATTGCTTTCTCTTCTGTGTCTTTGGACTCTAATCCTGATGCTAGCCCTAACAGACAGGTTCCTTTGGCCATGTGGAAGGTCTAATAATAAAGTCAACAGTTAGTGAAGAAAAGAAACTTATGAAACACAAAAAGCCAAGGATTTGAGCTTCCAGATCCACCTGTGACTAAAGTGGTATCTCTCTAGCCATAATCATCATCTTCTTCTTCTTCTTCTTCTCCTTCTCCTCCTCCTCTTCCTCCTCCTTCTCCTTCTCCTCCTCCTCCTTCTCCTTCTTCTTTTTCTTTTTTTTGTTAAGGAGATTTTAGTTGATTTCTTTGTCATGTACAACCAATTATGCTAATACAGAGAGCAAAACATTCCTTTAGTTATAAACCCAGCCAGAAGTATTTAAAACTAAGCCCAAATATATTGAAACATAGTGTTCAAAACAAGCAATCTATACAGTGATGATATGGAAATGCAGACCACCAAAAGAAGTTAAGGATATGGAAGGTACAGGATTGGTTTGAGACAGGGACTAAATATATATTGTTACCATTTTTGACAAGTGGGCATAAGAAAAAAAACAGTATGGTTATAGGTTATACAGGTTATATTTTTAATATATATATATACAGGTTATATATAATTCATGTTATATTATATTTATATAATATATAAACATATAATATAATATATGTTATATATTGATGTATAGTATACTATATAATATACTAAATATATATTTAAATAATATATAAATGTAACATATTTAAATATTATATAAAATATAATACAGGTTATATTTTAGATATTCTGGATTGCTGCTATGTTTCTTATTTGTTGTGGAATGTATTATCCTGGATACATGACAGAAATGCCAATGATTAGATTTGTAAAGTTTGGAATTAATAGCACCTACGGTGAGCTAAATTTTGAAAAGTGGAAGAAGTTTTCTGTATATAATATGATGTATTCTGCAAATAAAGATAGTTTTACTTTTTTCCCAACACAGATGCTTTTTTAAAATTTCTTTTTCTTGCCTAAACTTCTTTTTCTTACATGCTGATGTAAGTAGTGACAGCAGACATCCTTGTTTTGTATTCAGTTTTTCATGATTCCATATGATGTGTGGGTTTTTCTAAGATGCCTTATTAGACTGAGGAAGCCCCCTTCTATTCTTATTTTGTTGTTATTGTTGCTGTTTTGGTTTTATCATTAAAAAGTTGGATTATATATCCAAAAAATTGGATTTTATCCACTTTTTTTCTGTCTTTTAAATCATCATGTGGTTTTTATGTTTAATTCTATTAAGATGGTGTTTTATATTGATTGCTTCTCTTATGTTAAACCAACCTTGCATTTCTGGGATAAAACAAGTTTGACATGCTATATAATCTTTTATACTTTGCTGGATTCAACCTTGTATTATTTTGTTGCAAAAGTTTGTGTCTATATTCATAATGACTGTTGGCCTATAGTTGACTTTTTGTGTGTGTGATGTCTTTGGTTTTAACATCAGAATAGTCCTGGTGTATAAAATAAGTTGGCAAATGTGCCCTCAATTTTTATTTTTTTGAATGATTTAGGAATTATTTGTAATATTTCATCTTTAAACTTTTAGTAGATATCCCCAGTAAAGCCATCTGGGGCTGGACATTTCTTTGCAGAACGATTTTGATCTCTAATCCAATTTCTCTATGTTTTAGGTCTATTCAGATTTTTTATTTCTTCTTGAATCAATATTGGTAGTTTCTGTGTTTCTAGGAACTTGTCCATGTAATCTAAATTACCTAATTTATTGGCATGCAATAATCCCTAGCCTTTATAGTCTTTAATATCTATAAAGTCAATGGGTAATAGCTCCTCTTTCACTTCTTAATTTAGTAATGTACCTCCATTCTCTCTCTTTTTTTTCTTGGAATGTCTAGCTAAAGCTTTGTCTATTTTGTTGGTATTTTCAAATACCGTTTGATTTCTCTGATATTCTTTATTGTTTTTCTACCTTTCCTTTTATTAATCCTCCTTTTATATGTATACTCCTTGACTTGTATTTTTTTTCTTCTTCCTAGGACATGAGTGGAATCATGAAATGGTGCGTATGGGTGATCAGGAGTGGTGCATTTGTGTTATAAAGAACGGTTTGTAGTCACAAGAGTTATCTGGTCATCAACCAGAATAAAAAGTCTCTCAAAGCAAGAAAGCTTAGATGTAGTATTATTTCAAATTGCTGATCATAGATGAGGATTTAAGAGTTCATATCTGTTGAGAATGAACCAGATTCTATGGTAGTGAATTCAATGGTTGAAATTCACCGAGTTAGATCCGGTGAAGATAATAGGGATAAGAGACTTCACTATTAGACTCTTATGACTTCACACACTTAATTCACTCTCTCCTTTCTCTGGTTCCTATATTCCATAGATACTTGTGTTTACCACATGCAGGGCCTCATCAAGCTCTAAAATAATTATGGGGCAGCACCTTTACTCTTATTTTGCTTAAATAGAAATAGAGGATACCAGCCATTCTACAAGGTTCTCTTCAGATTTCCAAAAAAAGACTTGAGCCTTGTGGTTTGTGGCTTTGATCCTTGTGCCAATAATTAAACTCTCCTGTTCACATACTTTAGAAGCTTATATAGGGAAGTTTAGCCTTTGTGTCTAAAGTTGACAATCTACCTAACAGCTTCAAATTCCTTACAAACACATGAAATTCTAACCATTTTTCGCTCAATAAACAACTTCCTCCTTGCCAAGTGTTTTTAACTTTTCCCAGAACACCTGAAGTCTCAAATGTTATTTGTGGGTCACACCACTGGAGATCAGGGTTTGGACTAGGGCATAGGCACAGGGCTCAAAAAGAGACCCATATCACAGCCAGGATCTACACTCTTACCACTGATCTGCCTGAAAGCCCACATCTGTGGCCTCTTTTTGGCAGACTCACTTGATGTGGAAAACCCCAGATATCTATAAGGTATCAAGGGAAGAGATAATTATTCTATTTTTAGAAGACAAGACTGTTTATTTGAGGTGCAGACCTGCCCAAGGTCACACAGAGGGTAACTGGGAAGGAAGAACCTTTTTCTGGTTCCAGTAGCAGGGCACTCCTTTCTCCCCATCAGGCTTCTCAGGGAAGAAGGGTCAAGTGTATTGATGGTATGGAAGAAGAAGAAAGTGGTATTAGGGGGACACAAAATAAGAGACCTGGGGTCAATATTTTTTGTCATCCCTAGGAGTGAGGTGTGGACATTGAAGAAACCAAAACCTATTTCCAAAAAACTGCAGCGTGGATTCCATGCTCCAGATCTGAGTAGAATGCTTCAAGTGTTTAAAGGTGAGGAGAGTGGCAGGAGTGTGGATGTGGGACTAAGCTGGAGATGCTATAGTTCCACTGTGAGACTAGAAGGGTGGATGTTCAGAAAAGAGGGGATATTGCTGACAAAGATGTGGTTAAGGGAAAATGACTAGGTTCTGATTCATCCTCTCATTCATCACTTCATAGCCTCATGGTAGTCTTCTCCCCTGCCCCTACTCTAGAGGAGAAATAGCTATCAGTATTTAATGTTTGATTCTAATCAACATTATTAAATCTTTTATCATTTCAGAGCTAACGAATGTCCAGTGCTACTGGGGTAAGAAGTTACTGGGTCTCCAGATCACTTTGTTCTGATCCCCTTTCAGAAGTTTGTGGTTTCGTAAGATTTGATGATCTCAACCCCCTGTGTTTCTCTCACAGCCTAAATTTAATACGTTTCTCCAGTGTTTTACCCCACTTCCCAAATCCATCAATACAAGTCCTTCCTGGTCACTTTCCAAGTTCCCTCTTCATGTCACCCCATAAACCAACCTGTAGCTGTCACCTAATCATATCTTTTCTCTTTTTTTTTCCTGCAGTGGATATCACATTGAATCCATTCAACCTCAATCTGAATCTTGTCCTTTCAGAGGATCACAGACAGTTAGCATCTGTGCCAATTTGGCCTATAAAGTATTGTAATTATGGTGTCTTAGGCTCTCAATATTTCTCATCAGGGAAACACTACTGGGAAATAGATGTGTCCGAGAAGACTGCCTGGATCTTGGGGATATACTGTAGAATACGTTCTAGTAGTATAAAGTTTGGTGTTAGACGAAGCACAAAGTATCAAAATGCTTACTCCAGATACAAACCTGAAAATGGCTACTGGGTTATAGGCTTACAGAACGAATCTGAGTACACCGCCTTTGAGGACTCTCCCACCTCAGACCCCAAGGTCCTGACTCTTTACATGGCTGTTCCTCCCCATCGAGTTGGGGTTTTCCTAGACTACGAAGCAGGCACTGTCTCATTTTTTAATGTCACAAATCAAGGATCACTCATCTACAAGTTCTCTAAATGTCACTTTTCTCAGACTGCTTATCCATATTTCAATCCTTGGAACTGTCCAGCTCCCATGACCCTGTGCCCACCTGGCTCCTGAGCCCTCTCCTTCCCTCACCCACTCCTGCATAGCAACTTGTCCTGGGGCTCACCTCCTGTCCCTGAGCTCACTGCTCCATTCACACCATCTCTTCCTTGCCGTCTCCCTTCTTTAGGACTTTTAGTCATTTGGGGATTTGCACTGTTTCTGATATAAGTTAGAAGGGAAGCTTATTTGCTCATTTACCATTTTCTGTATTCTCAGTGAGAGACATCTAATCCCTCTTAAAGATAGCAATGTTAGTATAACATCTCTGCACTCCCATTTTTCCTTATTTTCCATTATCCCTGATTTGAAGAGTCATGAATCACCTGTCTGCCACCAGCCATGATCTCAGGACAGCACACAATCACCCCACCCAACCTCACCAACTGAGGAGTATCTGAGTGTATGTCTTTGTGTTGCCCAGCATACAGCAGCAGGCTGTTCAGAGGGCTGAGAAAAAATGAAAACCAAATATATTTACCCAGAATGAAAATTTTATGTTCAGAGTGTTTGAATCCTGTTTCTTCTCTTACAAGGTGTGTAACAATCAATAAATTTTTGTTTCTCCCCATAAAATACAAATTGAAATTTTAAACTGCACCACACTCTTAAGTTCGTTGTCTAAAACTGTCACCCAATGTACAGCTTCTATTTATGTGTCCTGCAGGATATAGTGAATATTTGCTCTTGTGATCACTGAAGAGTATAAGTTGTATAAGTGACCTGTGTAACAGGTCTGTGTCCTTCCTTCAGAGAAGCAGTAAGTGCTTCTGCTGCAGCCTCATTTGTCAGGTTCCAGGTTCTGCTGTCAAGACCAGCCCAGTCCCAGTCTTCAGTTGCAGACCTTTTTACACTGAAACTGGGAATGGATCAGAAAACACAAAAGTATGACATGCTTTCAGGTACAGCCTTTTGATGTTCAAACTCTCCTGTGGTGAAACATCTGAGTATAACACCCTACATATCATCCCATGCACTTTTCCCCCCTTACTTTTAAAATCAGTTTCAAGTTATGATAAGGAATAGACTTCCCCAGGAGAAACAAATTTTTTTTTAGAGAAGCATGCATTATAAATTAGGGCAGGGTACTGCACAGAATGCAAATGAAGATATAAAGGGGTAACAGTGGAAGGAAAAAGAGAATACGTGGCTTGGGAAGATATGTACATGCACACTTATACTTACACACATACACACATAGGTATGTATAAACATAAATATATGTATAACTACATACAGTTTTTTATCCAAGTTAACTTTCAAAAATATAAAAATTCCTATCAGGGAAGTAAAGGAATTTGTAAACTTATGAGGTATGTTAGAAAGTTCCATAGCTAATGAGTGGAAGAACCAAGATTTGAACCAGGTCTGTGTATTCCCAACACAGGTGCCATTCCTGCAGAGCTCACTCCCCAGGAATAGGTATGAGCCAAATTCCCTAGGATGGGGGTAAAAGAAAAAAAAAACAGGAAATGCTTATTTACAGAAGGAGCCTGGAGCATCATGGGAAAATCTTGGGTGCCAGGAAATATTAATTGATGTACTCAATCCAGTAGCCATTAATGAAGCAGGAGCTGCTCACAGTAGTGGTTGAAGCCAAGCCAAATACTTAATGATGAGGGTGCTCTTGCAGGTGTCATGTTGTAGAGTGTGAACACTGGACAGTCCAGAGCCTTGACTTTGAAGTTCAATAGAATTTCATAATCACATTGATGCTGCTACCTACTGGTCCATATTCAATTCAATTCAATTGGATTCAGCTTCTCATCAGAAATAAAAATACTAGGAATAACATAAGAATATTATAAGAATTGAAAAATAGAACGTTTGCACTAACTTTCTAATTTCTTAGCACATAAGCAGTGGTCCAAATTGTTGACTAAATCTCTCTGTGATTTCAAATAGTGAATGTTAGGAATGTAATATTAATTTACTTTGGATATTAATGACTGTTATGCTCTGAAAAAGAATAACAATTAAGGAACCACATCATCTTTATTCTTATAA
Organism: Phyllostomus discolor; assembly: GCF_004126475.2. Lineage (NCBI taxonomy): Eukaryota > Metazoa > Chordata > Mammalia > Chiroptera > Phyllostomidae > Phyllostomus > Phyllostomus discolor. The sequence goes on from NC_040908.2 coordinate 124,201,120, forward strand.
CAAATATTTCTGTTATTTAAAAGTTCGAATATATGTTATCTTGTAGATAGTTTTCTGGTATACAATTCTAGGTTGTAATCTATTTTTTAAACATTCCTGTTGGCCCTGGCTGGTGTGGCTCAGTGGGCTGGGCACTGGCCTGTGAACCTAGAGGTTGGTGATTAAATACCCAGGTAGGGCACATGCCTGGGCTGTGTGGGTCAGGTCCCCAGTTGTGGGTGAGTGAGAGGGAACTGATTCATCCATCTCTTGCACATTTATGTTTCTCTCCCTCTCCTTCTCCCTCCCTTCCACTCTCTCTAAAAGTAAACTAATTAATTAATTAAATATTTAAACATAAACATTTTTTTGAATTTGCAAGTTAACAGTCTATCAATCATATTGTTTTATTTTTATTGTGCTAAAAACACTATGGGACCTAACTGCTTAAATTTTTAAAGTGCTGCAGTTCAACAGATTTAAAGCTTCAGTTATGCAAAGTGAGTAAGTTCTACAAATCTTTTATATAACATTCTGCCTATAGTTAACTATACTGTATTATGCATTTAGTGATTATTTTTTATTTTAAAATAAAGTTTTATCTTTTGTTGTAGCTACCTACTCTTTTATTTGAATTACTGGAATAGTTTTTTTTTCCTTAATCTAAGTGAATATACTAGACATAAATTGATTTGACACTATTTTCTATTCCATAGTAATTCTCTTTTCTAATGAAAGCCTTTTCTGTTTTTCTGTGTTCCCCAGATATATCTCTATGTCTCATTATTGGTTCATAGTATGACTTAGAGTGATAGAGTCAGGGTCAGGAGCTCTGCACGGCCTCCCTCAGCATTGGCTTATGTAGATCAATGTCTCCCTTTCCTGGCCAGCCTCACTCTTTCCAGGGAGCTGAAAGGCTGAAGTTGTCCTCAGGAGTGAGAAAGCAGAGGAATGATAGTTCCTGCAGCACAGGGTGTTGTCACCGTGTCTTTGGCATTTTCATTTCCCGCTCTTCCCAACCTACTTATTGGCCAAGAGAAATTCATAAAATGGGCTACTTGGCCGGTGTCTGCTCTGGTCCCTGTTTCACAAGAAATTCTTTGGTTCTCCATTTGTGGAAGACCTGTCATGGGAGAGGGATTCCAAGATAGCTACTTTCAACCCACACACACTCCTCTCTCATAGACACTGAGGGAAACCCATCCTTATAGTCCCTTTGACCTCTGCTTTCCTGTCACCCTATTGCCACAATGACTGAAGCTATAATTCATGAAGAAACACCTGTACGCTGTGGAGTTATATAACAAGTGTCTCTCCAGGATATTCATGGGTTTGTGTTCCCTAGAATGTCCAGGCTTCCAGTTCAAATGTGAAACAACTTCCAGAAAAGTACCTGAGTTAATCAAACACAAAGGAAAAATTCTTCACACTAGGACATCTTTAGAAAAAAAGAAAAGAAAAAACAGCATCCATGCTCCCAGCAGAAACCTACTCCTTACAGAGTGTGAAGCTTGTACATAGCTTTAATATACTTTGCTTCTCAGAAAATGTCATAAGAACAGATTCTTATGACAGATTCTGGATTCCAAATGAGAAGTTCACTGGGCATCAAGTGTGGGTTTTCTCATGAGGCAAGGTACTTTGTCTCGGGTTTTTCCTTCTCTCTCACCTCTGAACTTCTACACTGTTCAAACCAGATGTAACAGCTGCTGTGAAGTCCTTGTGTACTAAATACAACAGGCCCTCTGCCCAGACCCTCAATCCATTTTACTGAGACCATGGATCTAAAACCTGATCTTATCTGGAAACACCACCTGTACAGTCAGACCCAGAAATAGTGTTTAATCTGGGAACCCTGTGGCCAGTCACACTGACTCATAAAATTATTCATCACAATTACTTCCCTTTTTGCTTTTTATTATGCTAGCACTATAGAGATTATTGGTTAAATAGTATTAGATGACATTGCCCAATAAATGTCACTTCATTTTGATCTCTTTAGTTCACTTAGGGAAAAGTGTCATTTTGTCCCTATTGAATCCAGGTTCTGAAAGTCAGCATCACCATGCTATCAGTGTGGGAGAGCCCTTCTGACTGACCACCTGAGGTAATTTCAGATCTGAGCATCCATTCCCTCTCACATGACCTAACAGGACACAAATGGGCAGATTCACTTCCTTCAGCTGGTGGATGCAGGACAGGAGAGAGCTGCCAGTACCACTGCCTCAGGTGAGCCTGCAGAGTGGGTCCTCACTGTGGTAAAAGACAGACTTGATTCCCTCCTCAGAGCACCTCGTTTGTAAGGTGCCATGGTGAGGTTGATGTGTGGGACAGTACACAGCTTAGGGAAGCCTAATTCTCCAAAGATGAATTACCCTGAGAGCCTTGAGAACAGCTTCAGGGAGCAGAGCTCAGCTAGGATTAAAATGTAGTTGCTGGACCCTTTGACCCAGGCACAAAAGCTTGCTATTTTAAGGGCCCTATGTGAATGTCCTTTATTGGTCCACAGATTGTCTCCTCCCCTTGCCCCTCCCCTAAGAATTTAACTTTCATTTTCGCTCTGCTATTCCGGAGCTTCTTGGCCCTTGGTGTGGAGAGTGAATCCTGTCCACGACTTCCCCTCAGGCTGGAATTCCGGAACAGATAGACCTTGTTCCCAGGAAGATTGGGGGTGAGTTTCCTTCTGCTCTGTGTGCAGTGCCTGGAGGGTGGCAGCCTGCCCAGAATACCGTGTTCCTCTGTTACAGATCTTGGGCACAAAACCGCACCCCCTCTCACCCCAGGCACCCAGCCAGGCTCTCAAAGGGTGTCCCGTGAGGGCTACCAGGGCCTAAAGGCTCCGATGGGACCACAGTGGCAGGCCACCCTGTTGCGTTGCAGTGGTGGCGCAGGGGTATGGCCCTGGGAGCAGAAAAGAGTGGGGCTTGGGCACTCCCCAGTCTGCTCTCGTTGCGCGGCTGTAGCGGAGAGATGGTGCAGGTATAACCAGTGGCACCTATAGGTTAGAAGAAGATACAGCCCTGCGCTGGCTGGGTAGTGCCTGGATCACCGATGTCGTACTCACCACACATCTCTGCCTCGGGTGACAGTCCGTCTGGCTTCCGCTTCTCCTGCAGGAGATAGATCTCTTTTGTGGTCTATGTACTTCTCAAACTTCTGCTTCTGCCCCTCTCCTGGAGCAAGTTCTGTAAGTCTTTTAGATATTGTGCAGGAGAGCCTTAGAGTTCTCCTGGGCATAAGCCTTGTTCATTTTTGAAGGCAAATGTTCTGTAGGTTCAGCACTCTGGCACGAGTCCCCAGGTTAGAGAGCCTGATGTAGGGCACAAACCCATAGGTTCTCAGGGATGGTCTAGGCATTTGTGATATCTGTGCAGCGCGGATACCACTCACATTTCCATATCTACCTATCTCCTTGCTTGACCTGGAGCCCTGGCATCACTGCTCAGGCTATGGAGGGTCAACCTCCATTGTGAGGACTCAAGCTCCTAAGCACTTTCCTCTTCTGTGTCCTGTAGCAGCAGGTGATTTGACCTTAGATCCTTGTAGCCACACTATAAAAATAAATTCTGCAGCCCCAAGGCTGAATGCTTGATCTGCACCTCCCTTCTCTATTAGCTCTTCTTGTGTCTGAGGATTGGTTGGATCTTGCATGGGATGAGAAATAATTGGATGTCCCTACCCCATGTTTGGATCATGCTTCAGTTGTAAACAGGGGTAGACTTCATTTAATATTTACCCCTGATGCAATGCCTACTTCCGTCCGATATTGCAGTTCATCAGAGCCTGATCTGGACCACAGTCTCTGCAACCAGGGGCTAACCTCATAAGGCCTCTGAACTGTTTTCAGTATCTGGACATCTGCTGTAATAACTTCTGGTTCTTCTTCAGCCTTGTTTCTTGTCAGGTTGGTTCCCTTCGTGTGTGATGGACGTGGCACCAGTGGACAGTGTTAGTAGATCTAAATTCATCTTCGTACAGCCTTTATATTTCCCTTCCTAGCACAGAGCTAAGAGAAAACTTACTCTCATATTGAAAATATTTCTTTTACCTTCAAAGTTTGGCAACCATCAAGACATGAATATCTACTGAGACCTTATCTTTCTTTTTTTATTTCTTCCCAGTCCCATTTACTTGGAGCTCCTGAGAGAACTCCTGAGCCTAGACTGTGGCCACAGGGCCATATTAAGTCCAGGTGGGAGAATGAGCATCACTGTGCTACCACTCATGCTGCCACTCTGATTCCCTCTCTGATTATTCTTCTCAGTTTGGATTATCATTCCCCTTTATGTGACCTGATAAGATATAAACTTCCAGGTCACTTAGCTGAGGTAGGGATACAGGACAGGAAACAGAGCATGTCAGCAATGACTGCCTCAGGTGAGCCCCCAGTGAAGGTCTTCACAGTGCTGTAGAAGGTCCTTTATTCCTGTTATTTCAGACTTTTAAGAAGCCAGACTTAGTGGACAGGTGTGAAACCACCTTAGGTTATGTTAGCCCAGAGCTACAAAGTACTAATTACCTTGTGGAAGCTCATAAGCATAGCATCCAAGGGCCTAAAAGAGACAGTGTCCATGAGAAAAGTCACAATCCCCTTATGAAATGAAGTCTAAGCTTTTTAACTGGCAGTTGAGTTCTATAGGAAGTCCTCCAAATGCACTTTCCACGTCAGGCTATTTTTGTTATCAATCATATGGCCTGGCAATGAAGCTGAACTTCCCCTTTATTGTAGCCTCATAAGATTCTCGGAAAACACAACCAAAACCAAATACCCAGCTTATTAGAAGAGTAAGCCAATATTATCTGTACATGAAGAAAGAGCCTGATGTTGGCTTTTTATTCTCAGGTGCCTAATCTAACTGCCATCTTTTCCTCTTATCTCACCCTGTGTCTCACTCTCTTCCCTGCTCTACATTTTTTTCATTACCTGTTGTAAAATCTATCTTCTCTCCCCTGAGCATCTGTGCATGCATCTGACTCATCTTCCTATTCCACACTGGATCCATCCAACACAACACAACCCAAGTGCAAAGGTAATTATGTCCCTCTTTCTCAGAGGACAAAACATGGGTAATTCCTTTTACTCTTAGAAAAGACCCTAAGCCTTGGCTGGCTTGGGTCAGTGGATTGAGCTCGGGCTGCGAACCAAAGTGTCGCAGGTTCAATTCCCAGTCAGGGTACATGCCTGGGTTGCAAGCCATGACCCCCAGCAACCACACATTGATGTTTCTCTCTCTCTCTCTATCTCCCTCCCTTCCCTCTCTAAAAAAAATAAATAAATAAAATCTTAAAAAAAAAAGAAAAGACCCTAAATGTCACATAATTGGGGAAGTGCCATATATCATGGTCACTGCAGGCTTATGTGATACAAAAAGCCTAGCAGTTTTCTGCACACCTGCTACACTGCCATTTTCAAATTCAGATAAAGTGGTACAACTTTAATGAACAGGTCATTTCTTCCCCTAAATTATTTTTCTCACTCGTATGCCATATTTCCTTCCCCTTCTTCAGCTTTCAGTTCAATCCTTTTATTTTCAGGTTGGACTTGCTGGACAACTGACTATCTGTCCCCATTGTTTGATTTCCCAATAGCATGCATGTCTCTCTAGTAGTGTTTCTCACATCAGCTTCTCGGCTGATTATTTAATTTACTGTTACTTTCCAGGTGAATGTCAGGGTCATAGTGGTTTAAACTCTCTGCTTAGACTCATCATTTTGTTTGTAGGTATTAGTTTAGTTCTTAGCATGTAATTCAGTTATTAAAATTAGTTGAATGACCTTTCCTAATATTTGAGACTTCTTCCCCAGGACAGGCATTCATTTAATCTATGTTCTTATTTTTCTAGGTACATGACTTGTGTGATCCTATGAGTATATTTATGTCATTTCCCTCCCCACCCTCCACATACATACACACTTTCGGGTTTCTATCAATGTTCTTGGCATATTTTCTAGGCAACCACGAGATTTTACCATTTATTCACACAAGACTTGCCAAATCCTTCTAAGTTACCTGTTATGTCTTTGATTAATTCAGTATGGTAGGGTCTGACCTCTGAAAGTTCATCACAACTGTGCATGTTGAAGATAATAATCTTTGTAAGTCACTCAGTGTCTCTATGTACACATCTGATAAAGGATTAGTTCTTGCCACGTACAAAACACATTGTCACATATTTTGTCATGATAAGAGAAATCATTTCAAACATTCAGCAAATGATGGCAGTGGTTACACTGTAAATAAGCAATCAGAGGAGGTCTTTCTGATAAATGAACATGTAAGGAGAGATTAACAGAAGGAAGAGAGTGAGTCCTACTTACACTAGGGGCCGCATTGCGCGCTGAGAGAAGAGCAAGCATAAAAGCCCAGACACATAAGAGGTGTGGTGCTTTTTTTCTTCTAGGGTGTGTTTGCACATGAGAGAGAAGAAGCAGGAGAGATATGGGGTCACACATATCTGTTCTGTAAAAGTAAAGGACGATAGCAACCATCACACAGAAAAAAAATGAAATTAGTCATGTCAGATGAACTAAGAGTATTAAAAATTGTTATGAATTGTCCTTTTTACAAGGTTGCTTAGCTCCTTTACTTGTCTCTCTACCTTTTCTTTTTTGTCCTTCAATATGTGTTCTTGACCTGTCCTTGATTTCTACACAGTTAGCATCATTTATTCTTACCTTTCTTACTCTGCTTCCTTTCACCTTTCGATTCTCGCAGAAATCTGTGAGCCAGAGGAGCCTCATATCAGGACAGACAGGGGCAGGGGAGCAGCTGCGATGGCTTCAGGAATCCTGGTGAACATAAAGGAGGAGGTGACCTGCCCCATCTGCCTAGAGCTCCTGAGAGAACCCCTGAGCCTAGACTGTGGGCACACCTTCTGCCAAGCCTGCATCACTGCAAACGACAAGGAGTCCATAGTCAGTGAAAAAGGAGAGGGTCACTGCCCTGTGTGCCGTATCTATTACCAACCTTGGAACCTTCGGCCTAATCGGCATGTGGCCAACATAGTGGAGATGCTTCAAAAGGTCAAGTTGAGTCCAGAGGAGGAGCAAAAGACAGATTTCTGTGTGCACCATGGAGAGAAACTCCTGCTCTTCTGTAAGGAGGATGGGAAGTTCATTTGCTGGCTTTGTGAGAGGTCTCAAGAGCACCGTGGTCACCATACATTCCTCATGGAGGATGTTGCCCAGGAGTACCAGGTAACAGACTAGGATGGAGTAAAGACAGGGCAAAAAATAGTACCTGATGGGAAACTTCTACTTTGCATTCATTCTAGCTACTTTGCCACCCAGCCCTGAGTACTATGATCACTTTTCTTCCTATGCTCAACTTCTAAGGCTGGAAGGGGATTTCTGTGCATTCCACACAGTCACAAAATGATGAGCAGACTCAAAAAAGAAGCAGATATTTTTATAACTTGTGCTAATAAGTGGAGGTTTGGTGCCCAACCAAAGCTGTCTTTGCCCCTTTGGACAGGAGGGATAAGTGGGCAGCTGGGTGATTCATACCTAAGTTCTTTCCATACTATAGGATCAGGTTTCTTCTTCTAGAACAAAGAGAATCAGTCTTCTACTGGCATGGGAATGGGGTCTTCTATCACCTGAGTCTCAGGGAAAACATTCACCACATCAGGCTCCCTCAAGTCACAGATTCTAATTTTTGTTTCACAGTTTAGATTAAATGAACTCTAATCCCTTTAGAGAGCAGCCTGATTTTTCCCTATTTGTTCTCTATTCTGAAAATCAGAAAGCCCATAGCTTCACTCTGGTACAAATCCTCCTTCACAGGAAAAGCTGCAGGCAGCTCTGCACAGGCTGAGGGCTGAACACCAAGAAGCTGAGAAGTTGGAAGCTGATATCAAAGAAGAGAGAACTTCCTGGAAGGTTGGTGGAGACTCTTTCTGAGGGAGTTAGACAAGAATCAGGCAGGACTGTGGGTATTGGGCCCAAGAGGCTCCCTTCTCCCTTTTCCTAACAATCAATGTCTAGAGTTATTGATTAACCATTCTTTATCCTTTTCCTGATAGGGATGGGGCTGAAATAGAACCTATAAAAATTAACAAATATTTGTAGGTTAGTGATTCTCAGAGAGACTATCTGCTGAGGATGGCTAGTAAATTCTGTGTTCATTGCTGTCTTTATTTTGAGCCTTTAACTTTCCAAGGGAAGATAATTTCCAGTGGTTCATGGGTCTGGCCCTGGTACTGTATGTTAGGTTGAGGGTAGGGGTGAGGGTCAGGAGTAATGCAGGGAGGCATGACTGTCCTGGGCAGCTGTGGGAAAACTGAGCCACACCCAGGTGTCCTATTTTGCTTCAAAGTTGGCTTCAGTAGTGCAAACTTGAGGCCATTACTTTGGAATGTGTTGAAGAGGAAATAATAGGAAAAATCAGCCTCCCCGAAAATTGCTCCCCTGCTTCCATTTCCCTTCCCTGTGAGAACTTCGTAATCAAATACTTCTTTTTCTGGCTCCCAGGCTCTGCTTAGTTGCCTGAGTCCCTCTCTGTTTTTCTCATTCCTGAAGAATCAGATACAAAAGGAAATCCAAAGTGTCCAGAATTTTTTTAAAAAACTGAAAGGCATCCTGGACACTGAGGAGCAGAAGGAGCTACAAAAGTTGAAGAAGGATGAAGGAGATATTCTTCATGACCTGGAACAATCTGAGAGTAAGCTGGTCAAGCAAAGCCAGGTGTTGAGAGATCTCATCTCAGAGTTGGAGCATCGGTTGAATGGGTCAATGAGGAAGATGCTGCAGGTAAGATGGGAAGAACCCTCAGCACCTGAGCTTGAGGAAAATGAAGACTTAAGTTTCCTGCTGTGCTGTGTGGCTGTACTGTTTCTGGTGGTGACACTGAGGTTCTTAGAGTCTTGTAGTAACATTTTCCTGCATCTATTTCAGAGGTTATAGGAATAATTGAATGCATGAATAATAAGGAAAATCTTTTTTTATTAATGTATCAATTACAATGCAAAAATCTGACTGTGGAGAGAAGAATCTTTGTGTCGAATTATATGATTCTATAGGCCCATATGTCTGTGATCTAGCCTAGAACATTTTTCAGATACCTCCCCATGTCCCAAGAGTGTTGGTTTAGTTTTTTCCTCATAGAATGAGTTGAGATTTTTCTCCTCTGTTTTCTGAATAAGCAATTGTGAAAGATTTGTGTTCTTTATTCTTTATTTATTCAATAAACTCACCAGTGAAACCAACTTATTGGAGGCCTTTCTTTTTGGAAAGGTTTACATTTTTTTTTATTCTAGTAGGTTTTCTTAAGCTTTTTAACATTTCTTGAGTAAATTTTGATAATGTACATCTTTGTAGAAATTTGTCCATTGTAAGTTGTCAGTTTTGTAAACATGAAGTTAATTATAATTCCTTATAATCTCTTTCATTCCTCCACTAGTACTCAGTAATGTCCCCCCTTTTTATTTGTTTTTATAAGTTTCTACTTTTATTAGTTTTAGATTATGTTTCCTTGATTATGCTATTACAGTTGTCCTAGTTTACCCCCCTTTACCCTCTTCTACCCAGTACCCCCTACTCCCTCAGGCAATCCCCGTGTCACTGTTCATGTCCATGGGTCATGTGTATAACTTCTCTGGTTACTCCATTTCCTGTACTGTAATTTACATCACCATAGCTATTCTGTAATTACTTATTTTTACTTCATAATCCTCTCACCTTTTCACCAATTCCCCCGTAACCCCCTTCCATCTGGCAACCATCAAAACACTCTCTGTATCCATGATTCTGCCTCTGTTTTTTTTTTGTTTACTTAGTTTGTTTTTTAGATTCACTTGTTGATAAATAGGCATTTATTGCCATTTTATTTTTCATAGTTTTGATCTTCTTTTTCTTGAAAAGGTCCCTTTAACATTTCATATAATAGTGGTTTGGTGGTGATGAACTCTTAGTTTTTTCTTGTCTGTGAATCTCTTTATCTGCCCTTTGATTCTAAATGATAACTTTTTTGGGTAGAGCAATGTTGACTGTAAGTCCCTGCTTCTCATGACTTTGAATATTTCTTGTCAGTTCTTTCTAGCCAAGAAAGTTTCTTTTGAGAAGTCAGCTGACAGCCTTATGGGAACTCTCCTGTAGGCAACTAACTGCTTTTTTCTTGCTGCTTTTAAAGATTTTTTTTTATTTATTTTATTTTTTTTAGGGAGGGAAGGGAGAGAGAGAGAGAGAGAGAGATATCAATGTGCGGTTGCTGGGGGTTACGGCCTGCAACCCAGGAATGTACCCTGGCTGGCAACCTGGGACACTTTGGTTCCCAGCCCGCGCTCAATCCACTGAGCTATGCCAGCCAGGGCTTTTTCTTGCTGCTTTTAAAGTTCTCTCTTCATCTTTAATCTTTGACATTTTAATTATGACATGTCTTAGGGTGGGTATCTTTGCATCAGTCTTATTTGGGACTCTCTGTGCTTCCTGTACTTGCATGTCTATTTTCTTCATCAAATTAAGGAGGTTTATTTTCATTAGTTTTTCAAAGAGATATCTAATTTCTTGCTTTCTGTTTTCCTTCTCACACCTCTATGATGCAAATGTTGGAATGTTCATTACACTGTCTTTATTTTTTTTATTCCTTTTTATTCCTGTTGTTCTGATTGGTTGTTTTTTGCTTCCTTATGTTTTCAATCATGATTTGATTCTTGGCTTCACTCACTCTAGGGTTATTTCCCTATAAATTGTTCTTTGTTTAAATTAGTGTATTCATTGTTCCTGACTGGATCTTTTTCATGCTATTGAGTCCTCACTAAGTTCCCTGAGAATCCTTATAACCAGTGTTTTGAATAGTGCATCTGATAGATTGCTTGTCTCCATTTCACTTAGCTCCTTTACTAGAGTTTTGATTTGTTCTTTCATTTGAGCAATGTTTCTTCATCTCCTCATTTTGGCAGCTTCCTTATGTTTGTTTCTGTGTATTAGGTAGAGTTGCTATGACTCTCAGTCTTGGTAGCATGGCCTCGTGTGGTGGGTGTCCTATAGGGTCCAGTGGCACAGCCTCTCCTATCACCAAGCTGGATACTCAGGGTGCACCCTCCGTGTGAGCTGAATACACCCTTTCCTTGTAGCTGAGCCTTGATTGCTATTTAGGGCCGGTGGACATTCAAGAGATTTTTAGGAAAGTTTGGAGTATGGGCTGGCTGACCAGTTGCTTGGGTGGCTTACCCTCTGAAAAAGATTCAGTCAGAGGCTTGAATTGGGTGCAGTGGGGTCTCTTACAGAATCACTAAAATGGGGCAAGAGTGGTGTTAACATGGTTAATGGAGACTCAGATTTGGCCCTGGCCTGTACTGCTGGCTGTGTGTGGACAGGGCTCCATAAGAGAACAGTGGAGCTTGACAGCACTTTAGTCCCTCGGAGAGTTGCCCTTCCAGCCCTCCACCTGAAGCCATCCAATTTAGTTTCTCCCTGTATGTCTCTAGGGTTGTGCAAACTTCTGTCTCTTCTCTGGAGCTTAAGACAAGTGTTTGTGAGAGAGTGACTCTGTGCTAGGTTCTTTTAAGAAGATGCTAAATTTTGTAGCAACCCTCCATCTCACCTGGACTGAGTCCATGCTGGTTTTCACAGCCAGATATTGTGGGGACTCCTCTTCTCAGCACTGTACTCCTAGCTGAGGAACTAGATATGGGGCTGGGATTTCTTGTTTCTCAGGTGATACCTATGCAGTCAATACATTCCTACTATTTCTTACCCTCTACAGAGGGTGTGGTACCAGCTAGTTTTATCTCAGACCCTCCTACCAGTCTTGAGGTGGCTTCTTTTTTATAATGTTAGTCATAGGAGCTCTGTTTATCTCATCTTCATGTGGTTCTTAAGGGTGGTTATTCTATAATTTAATTGCAGTTTTCCTGTGGTTATGGGAGAAGACAATCACAGCATTTACCCACTTTACCATTTTGACCAGAATTCTATCTTTACTTTTCCCATATTTGTATCTTTGAATCCAAAATATGTCTCTTATAGCTAGCAATAATTGAAATTGCTTTTCCTCTAGTCCAAAAGTCTCTGCCTTTTAATTGGTGGATTCAGAGAATAACATTGAATGCAATTGTTGATGTAGCTCTGTTTAATTTATATTGCATTATTTCCTTCTATATGTTGCCTGCAGCTTTCTTTTTTTTAAGATTTTATTTATTTATTTTTAGAGAGGGAAGCGGGGGAAAGAGAGAGAGAGAGAGAGAGAGAGAGAGAGAGAGAGAGAGAAACATCAATGTGAAGTTGCTGGGGGTCATGGCCTGCAACCCAGGCATGTACCCTGACTGGGAATCGAACCTGCGACACTTTGGTTCGCAGCCCGCACTCAATCCACTGAGCTACACCAGCCAGGGTGCCTGCAGCTTTCAATGTTCTCATTCTCATTGACAAGTTTCTTTTGAGTTAAGCGGCTATTTTTAGTATAAAATTTGAAGTTTTACTATTTTCTGTGTTTGTGGTGGTTACTCTTCTAATTAAAATATGCATCCTATTTCATTATGGTCTACTTCAGATTAATATAAAATTAATTCCAGTAAAATCTGGATATTTGCCTCCAACATTGCTTTCTATATTACAACAATAACATGGCGATGCTTTAATATGGGCATTTGATCTAATGTAGGCAAGTGCCATGCTTTCAGAATTATTTGGCATAACAGGGAAGACAAGTTCTCTTTTTTATGGAATTTATGGGAGAAGAGTCATGCTTTCTTCATGCACTTAAAGTCAACATGCAGGATAAAGTCAGCATAGAAAGCATAAATACAACTTGGAGAATAACATAGGTCAGATCCTGATGACAATGTCTGAGCTTCAAAATTAAGCTTTGATTAAAGTTAGAATTGTCCTCCAAATTCCCTTTCTGTTCTTCATCCACTTAATTGTTTTTAGTCATACAGCAGCAAAACCTAATACAGAGAGCAAAGCAATTGTGTGTAGGTGTATGTAAGCCCAGCAGTTTGCCTAGTTTTTGGTGTCATGGAAGAAGTTAGTCTGCGATAGAGAAGACCAAATATACTGGTACATATGTATTCAAAGAAATAAATTTGGTGACTTCCGGCAAGATGGAGGCATAGGTGGATGCACCGTATCTCCACACACAACCAAGATTAGAACAACAACAATTTAGAGGCAGAATAACACCCAAAACTGACAGAGAATTTATCTGAATGGAAGTCGGACAGCCAAGAAGTTGAAGTAGACCCGTTTATCCAGACCGGTAGGAGGGGTGGAGAGGAGCAGCCAGGCTCGGGTCTCGGCATGGGTTGCAGCGAGGAGAGCAGAGAGAGTTGGGCGCTAAGGCAACTGGGGGCACGTAAGGCATCTGGGGTGTGCAAGATCGCAGTGGGTAGACCCTGAGTACGCAAGCAGCAGCTGGCAGACCCAGTGAGGCGGCAATTGTGGACCAGGGCAGAGCACACAACCCAGGATCCCAGAGAAGGGACTGAGGTCCCAGAAGAATGGAGCTACCACCATTGTTTGCCCCTGCCCCCACCCCCACATACAACGTCACAATGTAGCAATTGGGGTGCCCAGCCCTGGTGAACACCTAAGTCTCTGCCCCTCACTGTAACAGCAGCGACCAGACCAAAAAGAGAGAGAGAGAGAGAGAGAGAGAGAGAGAGAGAGAGACATGTCTCAAACAGAAGAACAGATCAATGCCCCAGGACTCATCATTTTAAGCGACCAAGAGATAGCCAATCTATCAGATGCACAGTTCAAAACACTGGTGATCAGGAAGCTCACAGAATTGGTTGATTTTGGGTGCAAATTACATGAAAAAAATGCAGGTTACCATAAAAGAAATGAAGGAAAATGCACAGGGAAACAATAGTGATGGGAAGGAAACTGGGACTCAAAACAATAGAGTGGACCAGAAGGAAGAAAAACAACCAAACAGGGAAGAATGGAGAAATAAGAATTCAAAAAAAATGAGGAGAAGCTTAGGAACCTCCAGCACATCTTTAAACGTTCCAACATCCGAATTATAGGGGTACCAGAAGGGGAAGAGGAAGAGCAACAGATTGAACACATATTTGAACAAATAATAAAGGAGAACTTCCCCATTCTGGCAAAGGAAATAGACTTCCAGGAAATCCAGGAAGCTCAGAGAGCCCCAAAGAAGTTGGACCCAAGAAGAAACACACCAAGGCACATCATAATTACATTAGCCAAGGTAAAAATGAAGGAGAGAATCCTAGAAGCGGCAAGAGATAAGGGGACAGTCACGTACAAAGGAGTTCCCATCAGACTGTCAGCTGATTTCTCAAAAGAGACCTTACAGGCAAGAAGGGGCTGGAAAGAAGTATTCCAAGTTATGAAAGACAAGGACCTATATCCCAGATTACTCTATCCAGCAAAGCTTTCATTTAGAATGGAAGGGCAGGTAAAGTGCTTCTCAGATAAGGTCAAGTTAAAGGAGTTCATCATCACCAAGCCCTTATTTTATGAAATGCTAAAGGGACTTATCTAAGAAAAGAAGATTAAAAAAAAAAACATGTATAGTAAAAGGACAGCAAACTTACAATTATTAACAGCCATACCTAAAGCAAAACCAAAAGAAACTAAGCAAACAACTAGAACAGGAACAGAACCACAGAAATGGAGATCACATGGAGGGTTAGCAACAGGGGAGTGGAAGGAGGAGAGAGGGGAAAAGGTACAGAGAATAAGTAGCATAGATGGTAGGTAGAAAATAGACAGGGGGAGGGCAAGAATAGTATGGGAAATGTAGAAGCTAAAGAACTCATAAGTATGACACATGGACATGACTAAAGGGGGGATGTGGGTGGGAGAGGGTGTACAAGGTGGAGGGGAGTGAAGGGGGAAAGTGGGACAACTGTAAGAGCATAATCAATAAAATAAATTTAAAAAAGAAAAAAGAAATTTGTGGCGATGAAGAAGTTCAGATGACTAAAATCTGCTAATGGTGTGGACTAAACTGCTTTGGTAGGGACTGAAATGCAGGTAAATACTGTAGTGTTTAGGACAGTGACTGAGGGGATATTATAACATGGATAAAGGAATATGAGGGAAGAGACAATTTGGTGAAGAGAAAGGTATATGTGAAATATCCTAAGTTACTCATTCCTGTAACTTATTTACTAGGGAATATATTAACCTGCATTTAAGAGACAACATTGAGTAAAAATAAAACTTGGAAATCAATTGCATATGTTGAATTTTGGGAGTGGATGCAATTAGTTATAGATAGTGTATCAAATGAGGAGAGACTTGAGAAAAGCCTACATTAATACATTTGTTTGTTTGTACTCTCAGCAGAAGTCATGTAAACTTCTTGAGTAATACTCTAACTATTCATCTTTGATTCTCCCAGTCGTGGCATAATGCTTGACAAGTAAAAGTATATCACTTTATATTCATGTTGAATAAATGAACAAGCCATGAATTATTCAAATCATTTCACAAGAGCCTTATGAACATGGGGAAAATATTATGGGTCTCATGTTTTCCTCCTAAGTATACCTTATGTCCAGGTAGAAGCCTCACTCTACTTCCACAAGGTGAAAGTTTTTTCTACCTTTTAGCAAACCTGAAAATGTCACATGAGCCTTCTTGAATGGTTGACTGGGCCTTTTTTTACTTTTTGGTTCTTACATTGGGACCATCGCTATTCCCACTACATCAAAGGGTGGTGGGGATATGATGAAGCTTTGTAAGTGAGAAGGCTTATTACTACTTGACTCATGTTTTCTCTTTTCTCCCTAGGATGTGAATGGCATCATGGAAAGGTGTGTGTGGGAGACCAGAGATGGTCATTTTGTGCTGTGAAAAGAGGTTTAAAGCCATTAAAGTTACCTGGTAGTTAGTTAGAATACAGTACTGCTCAGGGCAGGAAAATTCGGGTGTACTTTTATCTTAAATTTATGTTCATAGATTATTTGAGTGTCCTTTAAGTATTGACAATGTACCAGTTTATATAGTTGGATGTTTAGGTTGGGAGGTGGGAATTGCAGAGTTTGAGTCAGCAGAAGTTAGGGATAAAATATTGCAGTATTATGAAGCCATGTGATTTCATAAATTTATTGACTGAGCATGCCTGTATCTAACTAACTCAGGTTCCCATATTTCAGAGCTGCTTGATCTATTGTGGGTGGGTTGTGTCTTCTTTACCTGCCAAGCACCCAGAATTGGAGACAACTCTTTGATATTAAAATTTCTTCTTTAGGACTAGAACCAACTCCCTTCCATACAGTTCTCTTTATTTTTCAAAAACAGACTTGAATTGCAAAGAATATTTTGGCCCTGGTGCAAATAATAGGTCCCTTTTGACCATGCACTTTTTTTTTTTAAGATTTATTTATTTATTTTTAGAGAGGGAAGGGATGGAGAAAGAGAGAAAGAAACATGAATGTGCAGTTGCTGGGGGCTGTGGCCTGCAACCCTGGCATGTACCCTGGCTGGGAATTGAACCTGCGATACTTTGGTTCACAGCCTGCACTCAATCCACTGAGCTACGCCAGCCAGGGCTGACCAAGCACTTTTAAAGCCAAAATGAGTAGGGAGCATCCTCGTGTCTAAATCTGTATACCTACTTGGCTGCAACAATCTCTTCAAACACATAAAATTCAGATCACTGTCAATGTGATATTCATAATGTCTTCTTTTCCAAGTGTTAAAATTTTTCCAGAGATTCTGAAATATCAAATATTATTTGGATGGCCTTCCCACGGGGGAACAGACTTTGGAGGTCTTGATCCCCTCCAGACCATATTCCTTCACTTGATATAACTCAGGCAACCAGCACATTGATTTTGCAACCTCACTTGCATGTAATATCTCTTTATATCCATTCAGTGAGTTTTCCTTACATGATTTTGTTTTAAGGAACCAAAGTTTCTTCTTTATAAAAAAATTCATTTCATGGTTTTTATATAATTCCAGTGAGTAAGAGAAGTACAGGTTAGTTTTCACTTTGGAAGGAATAAACTGTGCTTCTGAGAGGTCAAGTCCTTCCTAAGATCACACAGAGTATATTGTAAAGTTGGACATGAGCACAGTTCTTTGGCTCCAAGGTCAAGAGTCTGCTCTCTCCTTTCTCAGGGGTCCATGGAAGGAGGCTCAAGCACTTAATGGAGTGAATAGACAGAAATCAGTTTTTGAAGAGACAAAAATCAATGGTGTGGGAATCTTTTTTCTCACCCTAGGAGTAAGACCTTCACTCTGAAGAAGCCAAAGATTCTCTGCAAGGAACAAAGAGGAGTGTTCCGAGTTCCTGACTTGAATGGGGTGTTGCAGATGTTTAATGGTGAGGAATGCCAGAGCTGGTGGGTGGCTGTGGAGTTTTTGTGTTGGTGGGAGTAAGATGGAGGAGTGTTCAGTTCTTAGGTGTGGATAAAGGAGTAAAGGATGGATCTCATGTGCTGATGATGTAGCCATATAATGGCTAACCAACAGCTATCTTTTTCACCCCTCATTCTTCTGTTTACTACCCCACATATGCCCCAGTATTTCCCTTGATCTGGAGAGGAAATAGATTCTAGTGCTCACTCCTTTTCTTATATTTCATTTGAATTTTTATCATTTCAGAGCTGAAAGATATATGTTGCTCTTTGGGTAAGGATAAATCTCTGTATCATGCAGTCTCTTTCCTCATCTTCTTTCCTATTTTTGTGTTTCATATTAGGTCTCTTGTTTTGACATCTTCATTCCCTTTCCAACACACACATTCACATTATGCTTCATCAGTGTTATACCTATTCCCAAGATTAGAACTGAGTTATTCCTAGTTTCCACTCACATTATTCTCAAGATCCTATGGCAATGTCACAAATAAAGGTACATCTTATCTCTGACCCAACCCTGTCATTTTTCTTACAGGGCACATTACCATGGACCCTCCCAAGGACAAACCAAATGTTGCCATTTCTGCAAATCAAAGAAAAGTGAGATATGAATACCATTTCTACATGTATAATACAAATTAGAACAATGATTATGCTGTACTTGTCATACTGGTTATTACATCAGGGAAACCTTACTGGAAGGTGGATATTTCAGAGAAACAGGCCTGGATCTTGGAAGTATATGGTGAAAAACTTCCTGGTCTCAATCAGTTTCATGACTGCAGTCTGTTTTCTGACAAGAATGGGCTCCCTGACTTCAATCACCTGAATTTCGGTACACAATTTTATAGGATGCAACAAATAAACAGTGGTTGATCTCTTAACTCTAGTTATCAACCTACAAATGGTTATTGGGTTTTTAGGGTTAGAGAATCATGATGTTTTATATAATGATGTTTTTGGAAACTTTCTCCTCTAATCCCTTGAAATTAACCCTTGGCCTTGCAGATCCTGCAGCTCCTGAATGTCCCATGCCAATCCAAGACCAACCTTACCATGTTCTAAGACATCACTGCTGACAGCGAGCCATTGGCCATATCTCTTTTGAGCTGTTTTCAGATACAGTTCCAAGACAGCAAAAAAACTTTTGTGCTCTGACCACAAGAGAGAAAGAATTTGGTTATAAAGGTTTGCTTTCACAGAATTATTCTGGGATTTATGTGCCATGGTGGTGACTTCAGACATCACAATGGTATAGGCAACAAGCCCATCTACAGGAAGAAAAGTGATGAGAATTTAATCCTGAAGCAGCTGGCTTCAGGGACAGGTAGAGGGACAGGTAAATATACTTGCTTCCTTGCACAACCTCAAAACAAAATACAACCAGAACTGCCAGAAAATCTAACTGTATGGAAGTCCTGTACTTGTAATTGTTCTATAATCTTTATGCTCTCACCTTACCTCACTGGGTTCCATGTTTTCCTTATTCCTTCCAAGTCTACCTGGGTTGTGTAGTTAAATTTATGATTATGAAATAAAAACTATGCAAAAAACACGAAAGCAAATTTAATCATTTCCTCAACTATTCTTCCTCATCATGTTGGAGTTTTCCTAGACTACAATGCTGGCACTGTCTCATTTTTTAAGGTTATAAGCCATGGTTTTCCATCTGTAAATTCTCTTCATGTTCATTTTCTCAGAAAATTGATCCATATTTCAGTCCCATGACATGTACTGTCCCCATGACACTGTGTTCTCCAACCTTTTAAATCTCTTACACCTTCACCCTCTGGTCTTGGGTGCATCTAACACACGGAGCTGATCTGCACCATTCTCACCAACTTTTTATTGCTACCTCCCTTTTTGTTTTATTTCAACATCCTTCATTCAACAATAGAATGTAATGTTTAGTGTAATACAGAGTAAATAGAATACTCATGCCTTGTGTCATGAGTATTATTCTCAATGTCTTGTTTGCATTAGTAAAGAATCATAATTTGCTATTTTCCATCATCCCAAAGAAAATGACTAATGCTCCACAAAAAAAAATCGTGTGTGGAGGTGACATCTATGCCAAATTTTTACAATTTTATTTCCTTTGCCACTGAGAAGAAGAAGGAAAGGTTTTCAACAACTTTTTTTTTATCTACAATTCAAGGTTTTGTATAGGAATCATTCACTGTAGAATGAGTCTTCAGGAATGTGTCAGTTTACTCATTATGCTCCTCATTCATTAAGGAGTGAAGGAGAATGTCATAAATAGTATGTACTAAATGGAAGTTTTCTGTCCAGACTGAGTACAAGTCCAAGTCTCTCCAAACAGGTGCAGTGTAACCTTGAATAAGATACTTAAATGTTTGCTTCATTTACTTAAAAATAGTCCTGGTATTTAAAAAAAAAACACCATAGTTAGGATCATCGTGATAAGAAAAGTGTCATGAAGTATAAAACCTGTAAGAATCTCAATGTAATAAACATTTTCTCTTCTAATTACTGAAAAATATAAGCTGTGTCAGTGTCTCATGAAACAGATTTGTCACTTCAGGGGCACTACGGTGGTTTTAACTGAAGTCTGGTGTTTCAGATGCCGGATGCCTCTGTGCTACCATCAGGGCTCCTGCAGCTCTGCCTGTGACAGATGAGTGTGTGTGTGTGTGTGTGTGTGTGTGTGTGTGTGAGAGAGAGAGACAGTGAGAATTTTATTATAATTCTGGTTTGCTACATATTAACCTTAATCAAATAATCTAAATTCTGTGGGATTCAGTTTTTCATTTGTAAAAAAATTAATGAAATTTACCTTGTACTACTGTGTAAATTAAACGACAATATTTTCAATGACTTCTGTCATTTTTTAGCACAAATGAAGTAATGATTACTTCCGTATGCTGTCCATTTGTTTTTTGTTTGCATCTCACTATGACTGAAATAAATTATGTTAAGAATACATGTTAGTTTATTTTCAACATTGTCACCCTTGCTTTGTTTTAAGAAATAAAACAATGAATTATAATTTTCATTAGATTTTAGCTATTGTAAAATAAATGTTTATACCATTTCTAGCTACCTAGTCTTTTTTCCCCCATTTCTTCTGGAGTAATTCTATTTCACTGAAATTGGACTTATATATTTGCTTTGTTTGCTCAGCTTTAAAAACTTATTATTCACAGTGATACCATGAGTTGGAAGTACAATTGTGGGATTTCTTTACAATGGTGCAGGGAAGTGTTTTGTTGTCCAGGTCAGTCCTACATTTGCACTGAGTGGAAAGTTCTCAAGAACAAAGAGAAAAGCCCATTCTCCTTCCAATGAGATAAGAAGGGAGTATGTTCATTCAGAAATTGGTGAGATCTCAATGTGTTTTTGCATTTTATTTCCAACTCTTCCCCAGTCAACATCAGAGATAAGAAAAAAAAAGTGCTTTTTGTCAAGTACTGTTTTCTCTCAGTCCTGTTGTCTCCAGGAATTCCCAACTTCCTCACTTTGGATGACCTTTAATGAGACAAATGATCCCAACCAGGAAATTGCCAGTATCTCTGTGTGTATGCATGCACATGTTTATACCTTTGCGTTCATCATGGAAAGTGGAGGAAATTAATCTCTAAATTTTTCCTGTTGCAATTTTCCCCATATGCAATGTTTTATAATAAATTTGACACAATAAGGATTTATATGGGTCCCTCCCTACCTTTATAAACCTTAATGCTTTGGGGTGCAGGACCAAATGAAGAGGAATACACAGTGAAAATATCATGTGATGAAAAAGATGATAAAGGAAAAAGGGCCAGCTTTTGGAATGCAGTTACTGCAAAATTCACGGTTGTCATTGCACCTGCAAAGTATCCAGTTTATTTGTTAGAAATAACTTCTTTTACACCTTTGAAACTAAAACTGTCAAAATGGCTCAGCAAATTTGCCTATATTAATTCCATTTCCTGCCTCACAGAGGTATGTAAATACCAAAATATCCGTACTTTTCTTAAAAACATCTATGATTCAGACACCATGCATGTCTCATATCAGTTAATGTATGAAGATGGCCGAGCTGTGAAACAGTCAGTCAGGGACCCCCGTCTGGAGCTTCCCCATCTTATAGCTGCACCATCTGGAACACATTCTCAGAAGAACAAGATGGATAACAGGACATGAAAGCACGTGTAGGAAATAGAAATGTTTCAGCTCTGCTTTTTTAAAAGAATAAATATTTATTTTTATTTTATTGTTACACTATGTCATGCAATATTCTTACCTTTTACATTTATTCTTTTTAATTTTTAATTTACTTCAGTTCTGCTTTTGACTCATGGTGTAAAAAGGACCATGGGAAATGGGGAAATTGCATGATTATAGAGGTGTGTTACCCAGAGAAAGGCCACACTTGAAGAGCACCATCTGCTTACCTCCTGGTTGCTGATAATTTGTCACTGACACAGTTGTGCCACCATTATGTCTGGAAGACTTCCTCACCTGGCCTTCCTCATGTGGCCTTCCTTGGCCAGGAGGAAAAGCTGGTAATTGACAGGTGGACCCCTAGGATTCAATGCTGTTGTGGGAAAATTTTCTCAGTAGGCTCACAGTGAAGAGCCTTATCTAAATTTTATTTTTACCTGTCACAATGACAGCTGTCACCACTGAGCTCAAATTAACAGAGCTCTTTCCCTGATTATCTTCCCCATCACACTCTGCATTACAAAGGGCAGGTCCCCAGACTTTCTGGATCATGAGTTCATCCCTAGTAAGTTGTTTAGGACTTGAATACAGAGAAGCTTAACTGATAGTTATAGAACTGAATTGAAATTCTGAGAATTCAGTCAAGCTGAAGACTATATCATTGGAATTCACATCCTCCCTATTCAAATATTCTTGCTAGAATAATTTGCAAAAGGGAGAAAACCACAGTGAGAGCTGTGCTGGGGAAGGTCCTAGAACTTACTGAGGCATTAACTTCCCCAAGTCTCCCACTAGGTGGCATTGTTCTTAAGTGTCTCTTCTGCTCCCTTGGTTTCATTTCCACTCCTAAGAAGTTTCATTTCTCACCCTTTTCCTGTCGGGAGCTCCTCTGTGGAGAGCTGATCTCTGGCTTGGTGAGTAAATGTTGAGCAGGCCTACAGCTGATCTTCTCCACTGGGGTTCAGGACAACTGTACTTCTCCTGAAGGTAAGTGGGGCAGTTTCTGAGGGCAAAGGACAGGAGGCTTTGGGAGAACAGATTGAATGTGTTTGGTGACTTAAATTGTGGTTCTGAAGCTGCTCTGCTTGTGGCTGTCTCCGCTGAGGTGGCAGAAAAGAGGAACATTCTGAGAGTGACCTTCAAAGAAGGGAGGTTTAAAAGAACAGAGTCTTGTTTGTTTCTCGGAGGGACCATTATTTCTCCAAGGTGACTTACCTTCCTCTTCCTCTTACTCGGAGTTTTGACATTCTGCCTTGCCAAGGTGAGCCAGATTACTCATACCCTCTGTTTTTACCCAGGCAGATAATCCCTCCTTTTTTCTATTGAAGCCTGTGAGGTGGAGCCCTCATGTCCTGCTTCATCTAACCCAAGCTCCTGGTGAGGGCCAGGAGATAATAACATCCTTTACCTGGGTACACATGGGGGGAGGGATTTTAGGGGCCCTGCCATGGATGAGACCCTATTGAAGCTGAATCCTTTACTCTTTTGTTAAGTTATCAATATTTTTTTATAAAAGCTTATTCATAAATATGCAATGAGTTCCAAGAGAATTCATTTTAGCTATAAGTGGCAGCAGATGTTATGACAAGGTATCCAGATGTTAACAGGAATGAAATGAAGGATCACCATTTCTCCAGGCACAGGAAACAGCTCACTTCCAGCTAGATTTCTTGTCACATGTGTCCTGGGGGACCCTTCCCCATGGCCTTTGCTTTCAGCAACTTGAGTTTCCTCTGCTCCTGTTATTTGTTTCTGTTTGAATATTTTCCTAGTCTATCTTCTTGGCCTGCTTCTTGGGCTGTTTCAGGGGCTTTTTCTTCCTATCTTTAGACCACATGTGTCACCTGGTGCCTCTTCACTAGACCATGATACTTTTAGTGTTGTCTTGGTAACTTGTGGGAATCTGTGCACACCCTTCCTGATCAATGGTCAGCCCTTTGGCAAGCCTGGATGATCAGGTTGCTGCACATCTCTGTGGCTCCCACCTGGTCACTTGTCTCTTTGGGGATCCAGTAAACCATGGAACTTGGGGTTCTTCTCCTCTGAATTCCATGGCTTACACTTACCGCAGTTTGTCCCATGACCCTTTGCTGCCTGCTTCTGCTTCAGAATACATTCTGCATCATCTAAGACATGCCCTTCAATTGTTTATTACCTTAACCGTTTACTTAACTTTTCCCTAGCATGGAGCTAAAAAAAGGAGTTGGTAGCTTTTTCAGAAAGAGCTCCATCTTAATTTCCCTTTTGAACAATTTGTACCTTAATCTCTCTGATACATATATTTTGATGTGATGTGTACTTTCCTTTCCTCCCTGTTCTGAGAGAACATGAGTCTGTGTCTAACATGTACAAGGTTCATAACTGGTATACAGTAATTGAATTCTCAAGGGTTCTTGCAGGTCACCCCAACGGAGGAAAATAAATTACCATGCAATTTGAAATTTTTGTTAAAATCAAAAGACCAAATGCATGCAGCTCTGGTAAAAAAAAAAAAAAGGTGTATTAACTTCTATTGAAATTATAACAAATATGTACTTACAAAATTATGTTTTGGGACAGAGTGAACAGGTATAAAACAAAAAAACTAATTTATTATAAATGTAAAACAATGAGACAAAAATAATAAACCAAATGGGCTATAACAGGGCATGGCTTGTATTGTTCCCTCATAAAGATCTTTGCAATTTTAAATACATTTCAGGTTTGTTCTCAGTGTGAGAAGGAGATTTTGGTTAAAGTCTTCAAGAAAATGATATTTTTTGTACTGATTGATTGAGGAACAGAAAGGCAGCCAGTGTGGGTTGGAGGGAAGGTGGGTTGAGAGTGTGAGACAGCAGAAGGGGATGCGGAATTGGACCCAACTAGACCATGATGAGATCAACTCACTGATGATGTGCATCTGAACAAAGGAGTGACACCATTAATAAATACTTTAAAAAATCACTTTGGCTGGTGGTGATCCATGACAACAGAAGACTGTATGAGACCAGGGACAGTATCAGGAAGACTAGTGGGAAACCATTTCTGGAATCCAGGTAAAAGACTGAGAGTTGGATGAGACCTAAATTGAAGAAAGTACTGCAGGGTTTTGTGATGAACTGACTGTGAGAGAAAGTGACGAGACTAGGCTGCTTTCTGAAGAAGGCCTCTGTTACCAACTGACTTCTTTGAAACAAAATGACCTGAGAGGTAGAGCATTGTGGGGAGGTTCATTAAGTGGTTCAAATTAAACCCTGGACTTGAAGAGGGTGGGGGTGAAGAAAAAACAATGAATACAGAAGAATGGGGAGGAGTTGCAATGTTCCTGAGGTTTCCAGGCCTCCAGGTGCTTCTGGTGAGAGCCAGGAGATATAACAGGCTCCCCTTCCCACAGGTAGTCTGTGAATCAAGTTGCAGGAGAGGTTTCAAGGATGTTGGCTAAACCCCTCATAGGACTTTTTCAACATTGTGGGGATGCTTTCATTTTCCTTGTCCAAACTGCACAGATACAGAAAGCCCCTGTGCAGACTGTTAGGATATAGTGAGATAAGAAAACTGACACCCTAGTTGGCCCTTACCTTACTCTGTAAACCTCATACATTGGATTATCTCCAAAAGCAGGAATACATTTTGTCTCTGTCTGTCTGTCTTAAGTGGAAGGGTTTCAATGGTATAATGCTTCTTCAATTATAGAATACAATAAAGGAATAAAAGAAAAATAAAAATGTATTTAGTTTTCTGGGGATGCCATACAAAATGTACTATAAAGTAGGTGGCTTAACCAAAATTTCTTCTCACAGTTCTGGAGGCTAGAAATAAAACATCAGTGATGTTGGCAGGGCTGGTTCCTCTCAGAGCTGTGAGGGAAGCAACAGTTCCTGGCCTCTGCTGGCTGCACTCCTGATAGTTGGCTTGCACTCACTGACATTCCTTCTTATCTAGTGAATCACTCTGATGTCTGCTTTTATCTTCACAGGGCATTCTCTAAACATGCATGTTTATCTGTATACAAATTTCTCATTTATAAGGACACAGTCATGTTGGATTAACACATATCCTAATGATGTCATTTTAACATGATCACCTGCAACAGCGTCTTTTTGAAGGACACAATTCAATCCATAATAGCACTTTACGTGCTTGGAACAGGACAGTTTATTTCTCCAAGACATGGTATCCTTACATATTGAGTCTTCCCTCTCCTGACTGATAGACGCCTCATTGGAATTTATGTCCTTCAGGTCTCTGTTGTATGTGTGATCCTGAACACACCTCTCCTTTCCTAAAAACACACACATTTATGTGCCTATTGACACGTTGCCTTATGTCCTGGCTATGGTATAGGCCCCAAGTGTACAAATACAAAACTCCCCAGAACTACCCGGATGGTTTTGTTCTCTCTGTTTCTACACCTCCATAGCACTGGGTATCAATCTAGTTCATGCAACCTCTACCTTTACTTGATCTGTGCAGTAATGGAGAGAACACTGAATGGCACTATTGAGGATAGTATGTTTCCCAACACCACTACCCCTTTTAAAAGAATGACCTTGAACTTTGTCTTTTATTTTATTTACACATCTAAAGAATATTTTTTAATTTTTAAATTTGTATTTTATTATTTGTTTTAATTTAATTTTTAATTACAGTTACATTCAACATAATTGTGTTTTAGTTTCAGATTTATAGCATAGTGTTTAGACAGTCATATAGTTTACAGAGTGATCCCTCTCCCACTGACATTTCAAGTACCCACCTGGCACCATACGTAGTTTTTTACCATAGTATGGACTTCATTCCCTATGCTCTACTTTTACATTCTGGTGTTGATTTTGTGACTATTTTATGTAATCCTTAATCCAAGAAGGCAGTAGTTATTTATCAAAAATTTCAAATAAGAAATAAATGGGTCAAGGTAATTTCTAAATTACAACTGGTTATAAAACCGTTAGTAATAAAGTGACCTCTCTATTGTGGTCTTTGCTGTTTCTGTAGGTTTCTCTGGGGAATGAGTTTCAGGGCACGGGGATGCTCTGTTGGGGACAGGTGTGTTAGCAAGGAAACAATTCTCAGGTATTGGAGAACTGCTGATTATGGTATAAAAATGAAGAGCTCATTCAAAAGTTCCAGTCTTCCATGGAGAGATGGGGAGCTTCTAGTTTTCTATATTCATCAAACATTGTGTTCCTGTGTGATGCACTCTTCTAGGTATAGAGGACACATCAGTGGACAGAATGGTGCCCAATCTATTCATAAATTTGTTTTTAAGAAAAAAAAGTAAATGGTTAAAGAAAGATGTTATATATTTTATAGTAAAATAAGAAAAATAGAGGAATTTATAGCAAATGCTAGTATTGACAGTTTTACTGTAGATACGCTGGACCAGGCCCTTCTGATAAAAGGCCATATAGGATGGAGACTGAATAAAATGTAAGAAGAAGGCATGCAGACATCAGGGAGAAGATCATGCCATGCAGAGACAAGAAGTACAAAATCTCTGAGACAGCAGTGGGTTTTCTGATTTTAATATTGAGGTTATGTTTTTTTCATGGGAGAAAAAGGCAGGAGCGATGAATCTCAATGACAGATGCAACGTGGAAGAATTCCAACTTACAAGACCATATGATTTCACTGTTACAAATTTACCAGTAAAAGTAAATCTATAAAAACACAAGTGATATTAATGGTAGTCTGAGACTTGGGATCAGAATGGGAGTGACTGCTAATGGCATTAACTTTGTTTTCAAGAAATAAATATGTTCTAAAATGAAATTTGATGATAGTTATACCATTCCATAAATTTACTAGAAATTATTATACTCTTAAAACAATACATGTGATGTAAATATAACTCCATTGAATTGTTAAAATAAAATAAGTAATGCAAGTGATAGGTTTAGGACTATTCCATTCAGAGAAGAGCAAGTATAAAAACCTAGCAGGCTGCAGTAACGTTACTGTAACATGTTGGACGTATTTAGGTGAGGGGAAAACTAAATAAGACTCATGATGGACAGGCACAAAGCTCTTGGTAGGAAGGGGCTCAATTTGTCCTTCTATCCAATAGAAACAGAGAAAATAGCAATCTGTCATTGCCTCAAAAGGATGAAATTTGTCATATGACATGAAGTAAGAGTAAAGTATTTGAAAGTATTACCAAGAGCCCTTTTCATCCTGTCACTGACCTACCCTTCTTCTCTCTCTCTTTTCCTTTCCTAACTGAATATCAATGTTTTGTCCTGTTCTAAATCTCTGTACATCAGTGTCCTTTCTCTTCCTGCCATTCTTATTCTTTCCCCTTTGGTATCACCAGCCCCACAGAAGTTTGTGAGCAAGAAGAACCTCTGGAGTCAGGACAGGAAGAAGCCAGGGGAAGTTGGCCATGGATTTTTCATCACAAGAGAGCATAAAAGAGGTGACCTGCCCCATCTGCCAGGAGCTCCTAAGAGAACCCATGAGCTTGGACTGTGGCCACAGCTTCTGTGAAGAGTGCATCACTACATACAGTGAATCAGGGAGCCCCCAAGATTTGGAATGCTGTTGTCCTGTTTGCCAGAGCAGATACCAGCCTTGGAACCTCCAGTTTAACTGGCAGCTGGCAGAGAGAGTGAAGAAATTCAGGGAGGTGGACATGAATTCACACCAGCCAAGGAGGAGAGATCTCTGTGAACACCATGGGGAAAATTATGATATCTTCTGTAAGGATGATGGGAAGGCTATTTGCAGGCTTTGTGTCCAGGAGCACCAAGGTCACCAAATGTCCCCCATAATGGAGGTGGTCAAGGAATGTCAGGTAAGACACAGGGTGGGTCATACTTGAAACTGAACAGGATGATACCTGAAATGAAATTTTCACTTTTTAATCCTATTCATTCCCCTTGTCATCATAGAACTAGCCCTGCATTCTCTATTTGTACCCTTGGCTCAGCTTCTGAGGCTTGAAGAACATTCAATGCATTCGTTCACTTTCTTCAAGCATAAGTGTAGACAACATGATCCTAGCAAAAAGAAGTTGTATGACTGAGAGTTGCTTCCTAAAATAAGCTCTGATTGCCCCTGTGAGCAGGTGGGATTTTTAGGAACATTTACTTATAGGAGAGAAAAGTGTCCATGAGAGGAAAGGACTTTACTTGCTGCAGGATCAGGTCTTCCTCTAGGAAAATAGAGATACAAGGTACTCTTGGTAGAGGGGTGATAACTCACATCACCCAGGGAGAAAGAACTTGTATCACCTGCTCAGATTTCTGTCTACATTCTCAGTTCTAATTGCGGTTTATTTCTAAAACTTTAGTCTTCTCTGAGGTGAGCCTGATTTCTTCTTCATTTATCCTTAACCCATGTTCAAAGAAAGCTCATAGCTTGACTTTGGTGATTTCTTTCTGACAGGAAAAGCTCCAGGAAGCTCTGAAGAAGCTGTCACAGGAGCAGCAGGAAGCTGAGCAGTTGGAAGCTGACATCAATGAAGAGAGAGCTACTTGGAAGGTAGAAAAACATTATTCCTGAGGGAGTTCTGACATAGGAAACTGGGCAGCCTCTTTGTCTAATTACAAGGAGGCCACTTCCTTCTTGGTACCTCACAATTAATGAGTCCAGAAGATATTTGATTAGTCCATTTGATTAGTGTTTCCCTGTTGAGGGTTGGAGGCTACAGAGTAGATATGTCACAAGTAAAGCCACTGTTTTGGAGGCAAATACCTAGAGGGAAGCAATGTAAAAATTATTCATGAATTCCATGACCCATTTCCGTTGTCAAGTTTGAGGCTCTGATACTTCCAGAAAACTCATTAAGGAAGGCCCAGGATTCCATTTTGCAGATATGGGTGGAGAAGTTTCATATACAGTATGGCATAATTGTCCAGAACAGGTGTCTACAATCTAAGCCACATCCACATAGCACATTGTGTCCCCTGGTGGGCCTTGGGAAAGTAGACTTGAGTGAATTACTCTAGGAAAAACTCAAGGGAAAATAGTAGGAAAAATGGAATGTGAAAAAGCCTGGAATGGCTTTTTTTCTTTTACCTCCTAAGTGCCTTAAGAAAATATTTGTCTTGTCTCCCAAGGCTCATGAAAGACTGACAACCTCTTTCTCTTCTCATCTCCAAAGGAACACATGCAGACTGAGAGAGAGAGGATTCTGCAAGGGTTTGAACAAATGAGAGGTATCCTGGACAAAGAGGAGCAGAGGGAGCTGCAAAAGCTGGAGGAAGATGATGTGAATGTGCTGGACAACTTGACTATGGCTAAAGACCAGATGGTCCAGCAGAAGCAATATATGAGTGAGCTCGCCTCAGATCTTCAGCGTCATATGCATGAATCAACTATAGACATGCTGCAGGCAAGACTTGGGATGGGGCTCCCAGATATAATGAGATTCAGAGAAAACAGAGAGATTAAGTTATTTTCCCCTCTGGGTCCCTGCACCTTCTTTCTCATTAAAATGTTCCATTGACCACTCAGAGCCCCTTATCTGTCATTCATTTCAAGGGTCATTGGGAAATTCAGTATACAAATGGCAAGAGAAATTCCCATGGCTGTTATTTATAAAGGACTGGACAAAATTTGAGAAAAGAGTCTATAGGTTTCTGTTATCTGTGATCTAGCTGTAAAGAATTTCTTCACTGACCTTAGTCAAACAACTGACTTCTCTCTTTGTGTTTGACTTTTTTTATTGTTTTAAGGAGTGGCAGATATAATGTAGACTAATACTGGGTAAGGGATGAGCACACATGAATATGCTTGTGTTTATGTGTTTGCACTGGCTAGGGAAAGATTGGGGGAAACCTATAGAGACTTGATAAAGGGATGGTACTTATTATGAATATTTAACTTTTTTCATGAAATTAACTGTACGACTGTGATCTTAAACTATGAAATGTATGGAGACTCTTAGGAAATTTCAGATTTTCTCTGCTTGACTTTTAGCCATTCTCTCTTGCTAGCTGAACAAGGATTTCAATTTATTTTATTGTTGATCAGTTAGACTTGTCTTCATTTTCCCCCCATTACTTTCCCCCTGCCCTACCCACCCCAACCTCCCAAATTCCATCCTCTCCCTCCTATTGTCTTTGTTCATGGGTCCTTTATACATTTTCCTTGATGACCCCTTCCCCTTCTTTTTCCCATTATTACCCTCCCGCCTCTCCTCTGGTCACTGACAGTTTGTTCTTTATTTCCATTTCTCTGGTTCTGTTTTGCTCATTTGTTTTGTTGATTAGGTTCCACTTATAAGTGAGATTATATGTAAAATTTGTATTTTACCACCTGGCTTATTTCACTTACCATAATGCTCTCTAGTCTCATCCATGCTGTCTTGAAGGGACCTCCTTTTTTCTTTCTGTGGAATAGTATTCCATTGTGTAAATGTACCACACTTTATTGATCCACTGATTTACTAATGGGCACTTAGGCTGTTTTCAGCACTTGTCTATTATAAATAATGCTGCTATGAACATAGGGGTGCATAGGTTCTTTTGAATTGGTGTTCAGGATTTTTAGGGTATACTCCCAGGGTGGAATTGCTGGATCAGAAGGCAATTCCATCTTTAGTTTTCTCAGGAAATTCCATACTGTTTTCCACAGTGGCTGCACCAGTCTGCATTCCCACCAACAGTACACTAGGGTTCCATTTTCTCTACAACCTTGCCAACACTTGTGTGTTGATTTGTTTATGATGGCCATTCTGACCTGTGTTGAACAAGAATTTCTTAACTTTGGTTCGAGTACTGGAGTAATCAATTTCTGTCAGTTAAACCTTTACTTCTGCCTTAAAAAGCATATTTCTTAAGGTATAAGTTACACATAAAATCACCCATTGTAAATATGCAATCCTAAGATTTTTAGTAAATATATCGAGATTCTTTACTTACTTGTTGTTTTGTTATTCTATTACAGTTTTCCCAATTTTTCTCCCTTTGCCTTTCCCCATCCAGCCCACCCCCCACTCCCACAGTCAATCCCCACACCATTGTCCATGTCTGTGTGTCATTCATACATGTTCTTTGACCAGTCCCTTCTGTTCTTTCCACCATTATCCCTCATCCTACCCCTCTGGCTGCTTCCAGTGGTGTCTGTTATTCTCTTTTTCTTGTTAGCTTATTTTGGTCATTAAATTCTTCTTATGAGTGAGATCATATGGTATTTGCCTTTCACTGACTGACTTATTTCACTTAACATAATATTTTCCAGTCCCATTCATGATGTTGAACCATGAAGAAATTCAGTTCAACATTTGTTGAAAAGACTATCCTTTCTCCCCTGAATTACTTTGGCACTTTTGCCAAAAATCAATTTGCTCTAAAATGTAAGGATATATTTCTAGATTATCACTGTCTTACATAAATGTCTATATTTATCTTTGCACTGGCACTCTAAACTTTTGATTACTATGGCTTCATAAAAATTTTGAAATAGGGTAGGATAATTCTGTTTAGTTCTATGGTAAAACAATTCTATGCTAAGCCAGTTCTCTCTGGAGACCATTTAAACACCCCTGCAGCAGGGACCATTTGGAGAATTTTACTACCATTGAATGGGTAGAGGCCAGAAATGCTGCCAATTCACATGCAAAGCACAAGGCAGGCACCACTGCAAAGATTTATCAGGGCATAATCCAAGTAGTGTCAAAGCTGAGAAACACTGCCCTAGGTCCATTAAATTTTCAGTATCTTGTTAATTTTTATTAAAACCCTTGTGGGATTTTTATAGGGTGAGGAGATGGTGTCAGCTAAGGGATGGACTGTATAGGACAAGTGTTTGTCTATCCAAACTCATTTAATTACTTTTTTTCCTCTTGATTACCCTTTGAGGAACCATCTCTACTTTCACTCTATGTAGTTAATTAGGGTTGATAAAATCAGTAGCTTTAGCAATATATGTGTCTATCAATTCTAGGGAAATCAGCCTATTCAATTCACATAGTTTTACCAATGTTGCAGTAATTATTTTAAGATATGTACTTGACCCAATTCAGGGCAATGATTTGTGTGCTTAAAATATTAGAGTTATGTCTAGAAAGAGAAATTCTCTTTTCTGCTAGGTAATATATCATGAATTATTTAAACCAGGATATTCATGTTGACACCATATAGAGTTTGAAATGAAATTCCATATATTGAATAGAAAAAAAGATTTTGAGAAGAAAAAAACAGATCCTGATGACAAGATTTTTCCCTAAAAATCTAGCTATTACCAAAGTGATATGTGCTTTCTGAGTTTCTCATTTTTTTATTTTAAATTTAAGTCAGTTTTAGCTGTTTTTACATATACAATAACAACAAAAAACTTAATGCAGAAAATTAAGTTTTTCGAGGATGTGCAGCCAAGGCTTTGTTTTTATAAAGGCTTTAGAGTAAAGAGGGGGAAACCAAATACATTGGTGTATTTCCACTAAAAAAATAAGGCTAATAATGTTAAAAAGGGGAAAAAAGATGGCTAAAAGAAGCTTATCACATGGACTGAACTGGCTTAATATCATATTAAAATTTATAAATTATACTATTTAAGACAGTGATGAAAAGATATTGATCTGGATACTGGAATGTAAAAGGTTGGAACTCAGTCAATTACATTTGAGACTTTTCTGCTGCTGGTTTCTATGGCCTGTTTCATATGTAAAACTTGATGAGTTTCCCTTCAGGTAGTGTGTAGGAGGTACATGGAGTGAGGGGAGGGAAGCCAGAGGAACATTTGTTTGAGGGGCTAGTTTGCTTGTTCCTGCAACAAAAGAAAATATACTTCCTGAGGAATTATTATTTATTTTTGATAACCCAGAAGCCAGAATGATGTCTGATAAATAGAAGATTTTACCTTTGTCTCTATAATAAAGAAAAGTATAATGAATTAAGGGGTTGGTTCATCAATGTATATTTCAAAAACTGTGGGCTGATTCTCTTCCTTTTAAATATTACATCTCCAGACTCTTGAAATGTCTTTCTAACATCCTCACATGAGCCTTTGGGAGGCTTGGTCTGGGTGTTATCTCTAAAGTTTGTCCCCATTTATTTATTCTGACAATCTTCTTATTCACACCATAGGCAGGGGTGCTAGGGGTGTGAGGAGGAAGGTGAGTAAAACTTTGTGAGGTAGGAGGGCTTATCACTCCTTCAAGATTTGCCAGACAAAATAAGGAATGTATAGTTAAATTTGAATTTCAGGTAAATGACACATCATTTTTTAGCAGAAGAGTCCTAAAGAGTCCTTAGGTAAAGAGTCTTTACCTAAAGAGTCCTTTAGCAGAATATCCTAAATATTGTAGAGGTGATGACTGTCCTAAGACATACTTGGAATTTATCTACAATTAAATTTTAATTAGCTATGTTAATTTTCTAAATGTGGAAACCTTACACTTCACTTACATATTCTCTCTTCTCCCCAGGATGTGATTAACTCCTTAAGAAGGTAAGTGTTCCATACCAGGCATGGTCCTTTTTTGTGTGAGGAAAGAATTATAACAGTAAGAGTGATCTCAAATCAATCATAATTTTAAAAAGTTTGTGTATTACATAGTTTCAAATTGATGATGACAAGTGAAACTATTTAATGGTAGGGATGTGTGAGGTGGGAGATTACAGAGTTTGGGTAAATAGAAGCATTGGAAGTATGGGATTGCAGCATCAGAACTCAACGACTTCACTCATTTTAGTCAGACCTCAGCCTCTGCCTTAGCATTTGTTTCTATACTTCGTAGGTGCCTATCTTGTCACAGGAAGGCAAGTCTTCTTGCCTTCAGGCAAGGATCATGTCTTCTTTATCTGGCAGGCCCCCAAGTTTTCTGCAAGGAGAGTTTTGCACAGACTTTTTAGGTGATGTTCTTTGGGTTGCAATAGATAGATAAGTAAATAAATAAATAAATAAATAAATAAATAACAAGTCTCAGGGAATAATGCCTTTAGTCCTACTGTCAATGATTAACCTCTTTTTGCTTAAACACTTTGGCATCTCATAGGGAAAAAAATGGTTTTTCTTTTTCCTATAAGAAAAAATGGGAAGAACAAGGGCTTTCTGAGAAGAGGTCCTTCCCCAGGTCACTCAGATAGTGACTGGAAAGGCAACCACGAAGACATTTCTTCAGGCTGCATTGTCACTGCCCTCACCTCTCCCTCCCTCAGGTTGTTCAGCAAAGTGGAGTCCAGTGAGGTGGCATCAGTGGAGGGAAAGCTAAGGGAGACATTGGTCTTTGAGAGACACAATGTCAGAATTGTGAGCAATCAATTCTTTTCTTCTCTAGGTGCGAGATCTACACCTTGAAGAAGCCAAAAATTGTTTCCAACAAACCAAAGAGTGCATTCCGAGTTCCAGATCTCAGTGGGATGCTGCAGAAGTTTAAAGGTGAGGGGAGCCAGGAGAAGGAAGTCTAAGCTTACTAACTGGCATTTGTGTTCTAAGGAAGTCCTCCAAATGCAGTTTCCACATCAGGCTATTTTTTGCTGGCAATAATATGGCTTTTCAAGTCAGCTAACCTTCCTCTTTATTGTAAAATAACCTTATAAGTTTCTCAAAAAAATCCCCACAAATTAAAAAATTAACACCCAACTTATTAGAAAAGTAAGCCAATATTACCTCTCCAGGAAGAAAGAGGCTGATGTTGATTCTGATCCTGTGTTGATAATCTAAATGACAATCTTTTCCTCTTACCTCATCCTATGTCTCACCCTCTTCCACTGCTCTCTATTTGCTTCATTACCTTGTCCTGAAAGCTATCAAAATCTCTCCCCTGGCAACTGTGCATGCATCTGACTCATCCCATTTCCACACTGATCCATCTAACACACCATTACCCAAGGACCAAGCTAATTGTATACCCCCTTTTTGAGAAGAAAATATGGATAATTTCTTTTGCTTTTGGAAAACAGCCCTGAAGGATTACATGACTGGGAAAATGCCATATATCATGGTCACTGCAGGCTTGTGTGTTACCAAAGGGCTAGCAGTGTTCCGCATGCCAGCTACGCTGTCATTTCTAAACTCATACAAGGTGGTACGTCTTTTCTGAACAGGTCATTTCCTCACCTACTACATATTTTCCTCACTTGTATGCCATATTTCCTTCATGTTCTTCATTTTTCAGTTCAGCTCTTATGATTTCAAGTTGGACTTGCTGGACAACTGATTACCTGCCCCCATTGTTTGATTTCCCCCAAACATGCACACCTTTCTAGTGCTGCTTTTCATATATATGTGTGTGTGTGTGTCACATACATACATACATATATATATATATGAAAAACATATGTATATCTGAGAAATACACACACACACACATATATTTGGCTGGTTATTTAATTTACTGTCACCATATTTTTCAGACTATAAAGTGAACTTTTTCCCCAAATGAGACGGATACCAGCCAGCAGTATCCATCGCTGCAGATGCTCGTCAAAACACGAGAAAAACATACACATGGACAACCGAGTCCTGTGGAGAAATAGGGACGAAATAGCCACTCTCTCTATGGAGAGCACCCTGAGTCACCGCCTGAGTAGGCTTTTATTAAGAATACAGATACAGTTTGTGGGTTATAGTCTGGCTGGGAAGATAAATCAAGTAGGTAGTTTTCAAAGGGTCTGGCAGATCTCCCACTGGGATTCTGGGCTGAGATTTTGGTATTTTATCACTTAGAAAGACTACAGGGCCTAAAAGGCTAGTTTCATTTCCTGCCTGTGCCTTCATATTCTAATTCAAGAGCATCCTCCAGCAAGCAGATCTCACAGGATCTTGCATATTCTATGTCCCAGGCCTGATTACCCAGGGGCCCACTGACTCTGGTCTGGACTGCACCACCCCTGTCATTTCCACAGGCCTGAATCGGGCAGAGGAGACAAAGGCAGCTGGGAGACTTGAATTTCTCACAACTAAGAGCAAAGACTCAGGTCTTGACAAAGCCGAGGGGGCAGGGGCCGATGTCGATCACCCCTTCATTTCCACAGCCCCCCAAGTCCTTCCCTGAGGCCTCCACGTGATCATGCCTGTCTTAAGTGATTCCCTCCTTGGGAAATCTTACCCGTCATTGGCTAACTGATCAAGCATTGGGGACCGGCATAGAACAGGCAGCATTCATGACAGAAAAATAAGTTTTTGTCTCCTTAGTGTCTCCTGGTTCGGAGGTCTCTTACTTAGCCTTAACCACAGGAGGTTACAGCTTCCTGAGACCAGGCAGGGCAGATCCCAACACCCAGATTTGGGAGGAAAATGGGGGTGCATCTTATAGGCCTGATGTAGCTTACCTGGCTCACTCAGAAGGTGGGGTGGCAGTAGAGAGGGGTCACAGGAGGCAGGAGCAGGATCCCCGCTGCAGGAAGCTGGAGGCGGCAGGAGTGGGGCCATGCTGTGGGTCCTGGGCTGGGAGGAGGGGGTATCCTGGCAGTGCGAAATGAGGGAGGCAGAAGTGGAGTCCCCACTGTGGCATACTATAGTGCTAGGGAGGAGGGTACAGGCAGTGCAGGTATGTTAGGAGAAGAAAGCCTGCAGTGCCCATACGTGCCTCCATCATGTCACTGGTTTGTCC
This sequence comes from Phyllostomus discolor, assembly GCF_004126475.2. Taxonomy (NCBI): domain Eukaryota; kingdom Metazoa; phylum Chordata; class Mammalia; order Chiroptera; family Phyllostomidae; genus Phyllostomus; species Phyllostomus discolor. The sequence goes on from NC_040908.2 coordinate 124,238,032, forward strand.
CCCATTAACATTAACATAGGCAAATTCCACTGCAGGGTCACATGTCAATTGGCCCTATAACTGTTGCAAAACTATAACCCCCATCATGCTTGGACAGGTTGGGATGATGGGAGCTGTAATTTGGCAACAGCTGCAGAGCCACACAGGTTGTGCAAAACTGCTGTCCCCATACAAGAGTGTTGCACAACCTTTGGACCTCCAGCAGCAGATCCCCCCATAACAGTGTCAGCAGCAGATCTCCCATAGCAGTGTCAGCAGCAGATCCCCCATAACAATGTCAGCAGCAGATCTCCCCATAACAGTGCGTCATCCACTGATGTTCTCAGCTACAGTGCCCCCATAACTATCAAGGACACAGTGCTGATAGTTCTGTCATTATTGCATATTATTGTAGAAATATACATTAGTGTACCATAGTCTTCTGCTGAATCTACTATAATTATGGAAAGATGTCAATACAGAAAAAGATTTTTTATAAAATCCCTTTTAAACTGAAGGTAGTGAAGTACACCAAAGAACATGGCAACAGAGCAACAGAGAGACACTTTGGGCCACCTCCCACTGAAAAAAATGACACGGGAATGGAGGAAACAGGAGGATCAACTGCAGACAGAGAAAACAAAATAATTTTTTGTTGGCATGCTGCAAAATGGCCACAGTTAGAAGTGGATATGAAAGAGTGGATCACACATCACGGGAACAATGGCTTTTCAATATCTACAGAAATGATCATATGTGAAGCCAAATGTCTTGCTTCAGAGAAAGGCATTGAGGACTTCACTGGATCACCATCATGGTGCCACAGATTTATGAAGAGATGTGACCTTGCTATGCACACCAAAACTAGGGTTGCACAAAAAATGCCTATAGAATATGAATCCAAGGTTGTATCTTTTCAGAAATTTATACTTTCTTTCTTACTGAATGTAAGAAAGAAAAATGGATTTGAAATAAGGCAGACTGGGAACATGGATGAAGCCCCATTAACCTTTGATGTTCCATCAAACAAGACTGTTGATGTGAAAGGTGCCAAAACCATAACCGTCAAAACCTCAGGGCATGATAAAACCCATTACACGGCTGTGTTGTCCTGCTGTGCAGATGACACCAAACTGCCACCAATGCTGATTTTCAAGAGAAAAAAACATGCCAAAAGAGGCAATCCCAAGAGGAGTTATTGTTCATGTTCATGACAAAGGATGGATAGATGAAAATGGCATGAAGGTATGGATAGAAAAAGTGTGGTCCAAATGTCCTGGAGGGCATCTGAGAAAACGTGCTCTGTTAGTGCTTGACCGGCTTAGGGCACATATCACTGAAGCCACGAAAAAGAGATTTAAAGAAGAGAAAACCCATCTAGTCATAATTCCTGGGGAGCTTACCAGCCAGGTGCAGCCTTTGGGTGTTTCTATCAACAAGCCTTTTAAAGTTTTCATGAGAGAAGAGTAGAACAAATGTATGGCTGCTGGAGATCATGATCTGACACCAACTGGATGAATGAAGAGGCCCACTATTACCCAAGTTTGTGAGTGGGTGAAAACCTCATGGCAGTCAGTTAAGGATGAAACCATTGTGAGGTCCTTCAAAAAATGTGGCATCAGCAATACCTTTGATGGCTCTGAAGATGACATCCTCTATGAACAGAGTGAAGACAGTGATACTAGTGATTCTGAGGAACTGAGCTTCATAAATGTGGACAGTAGTGATGAGGAGTTCTTGGGGTTCCCTGATGATTAGAGGAGTTTCTGTAGAGAAAGCATAGTCAGTAATAATGGTTATTAATGCTACTGCTAAGTTCTGTTTACATTTACATTGGTGAAATATTATGTTATTTATGTTATTAAGTATTTTACCACATTTTTTGCTTCAAAATTTTTTTTCCTATTTTCTTCCTCTAAAACCTAGGTGTGTCTTATGGTCCAAAAAATACAGTGCTTTCCAGGTGAATGTTGTCAGGGTTAGAGTGGTTTAAACTCTCTATTTCAACTCATTGTTTTGTTTGTAGGTATTAGTTTAGTTATTAGCATGTAATTTCTAGTCATTAAGAATTAGTTGAATCGTCTTACCTAATATTTGAGACTTCTTTCCCAGGACTGATACTCATTTCATCTATGTTCTTATTTTCTGCAGTTATTTGACTTCTGTGATCCTATGAGTATATTTACACTCTCTCCTTCAGCACCATCCACACCTTTGGGCTCCTAAAATGGTCCTTGGTATATTTCCAGGCAAACATGACATTTTACCATTTATCAACACAAGACTTCTCAGAACCTTCTAAATTACCTGTTTTGCCTTTGATTAACTCATTAAGGTGGGAAGAGACCTCTGAAGGGGCACCCTGAATACATTAGGCTCATCTCAGCTCTGTGTATTGAAGACAAATAATCTTTGTAATTACTCACTGTGTCTATGTACACATCTGATAAAGGTTTTTCTCTTGCCACGTACTCAAATACATTGTCACATATTGTGTCATGATGATAAGAGAAGTCATTCAAAGCATACAGTGGATGATAGTAATGGCTACACTGTAAATAAGGAAGTCACAGCAGGGTTTTAATGATAAATGAATACATAAGGAAAGAGTTAACCAAAGGATGAGAGTGATTTCTATACTAGGGGTAGCACTGTGTGCGGAGAGAAGAGCAGGTATAAAAGCCCAGACACATAAGTGTTTTGGTGCTTTTATCATCAAGGATGTGTCTTCTTCATGGGAAAGAATAGTAGATAAGATTTTGGGTCACAGAAACATCTTGGTAGAAAGAGCCTCAGGTCATCCTTGTAAAAGTAAAGGACAACAACAACCATAGCACAGATAAGAATGAAATTTGTCATGTCAGATAAACTAAAAGTATTTAAAATTGTTATGAATTATCCTTTTTACCAGGTCACCAACTCCTTTCCTTGTCTCTTTACCATTTCTTTTTGTCCTTCAATATGTTTTCTTGCTATGTCTGTGATTTCTACACAGTTAGCATCATTTATTCTAACCTTTCTTACTCCACCTCCTTTCACCTTTCGATTCTGGCAGAAATCTGTGAGCCAGAGGAGCCTCACATCAGGACAGATAGGAGCAGAGGAGCAGCTGCGATGGCTTCAGGAATCCTGGTGAACATGAAGGAGGAGGTGACCTGCCCCATCTGCCTAGAGCTCCTGAGGGAACCCCTGAGCCTAGACTGTGAGCACACCTTCTGCCAAGCCTGCATCACTGCAAACTACAAGGAGTCCATAGTCAGTCAAGAAGGGCAGAGCAGCTGCCCTGTGTGCCGAATCACCTACCAGCCTGGGAACCTTCGGCCTAATCGGCATGTGGCCAACATAGTGGAGACGCTCAGGGAGGCCAAGTTGAGCCCAGAGGAGGAGCAAAAGAGAGATCTCTGTGAGCGCCATGGAGAGAAACTCCTGCTCTTCTGTAAGGAGGATGGGAAGTTCATTTGCTGGCTTTGTGAGAGGTCTCAAGAGCACCGTGGTCACCACACTTTCCTCATGGAAGAGGTTGCCCAGGAGTACAAGGTAACAGGATGGAGGAGAGACAGGGCAGAAAATAGTACTTGATGGGAAATCTCTGCTTTGTATTGACTGTAGTTACTTTGCCACACTAGCCCTGAGTCTTGTGATCACTTTTCTTCCTATGCTCACCTTCTAAGTCCTGAAAGACATTTATGTGCATTCCACACAATTAAAAAATTATGAGCAGACTCAAAGAAGAAGTAGATATTTTTATATCTTGTGCTAATAGGTGGAGGTTTGGTGCCCAAGGAAAGCTGTATGGCCCCTCTGAACAGGAGTGCTAGGAGGGCAGCTGGGTGGATCGATACCTAAGTTTTTCTCTACTGATGCAGACACCGGCCCGCAGTGTCTGAGTCATTATGGATGAAATGAGACATTCACACGGACTTCCGAGTCCAGTGGAGGAAAAGGAACAGCACAGCTTTCTCTCAAAGGGAGCAAAAGCCTTGGCCTTTGCTGTGACCGGCCTTTATTGGGTTTCTCGGCACACTATATGATGGTCCTCATTTACTATCTACGGGTTTGTAAAAGGTGGTTACCTTTTACAGAAAACAAAGGAGCCAATGCTGCTAATCACACCCTAGAACAGGGATATTTGCAAATGAAAAGGCAAAAGTGGGTGAACCAGTTACACTCATACTTGAAAGGTTTAGCATGGATTTTAGGAATTTACTTTGCAGTAAATGTCCTCAATTCAGGGTGAGGGAATTTTTTAGCAAGAGCAAGACTCAAAGTGGCCTGGGCACATTGTAAGCCTTGATTCCCCACGGGAGAACCTATCCATGGGCGTGGGTCTTGTGCATCTCAAAGTGGAAGCTGGGCCCATGCCGAGCAGAACGGTCTCCTACACCGTACTACAGAATCAGGTTTCTAGTACAAACAGAATCAGTCTTCTCCTGACATGGAATGGGGAATTCTACCACTTGAGTCTTAGAGAAAACATTCACAATATCAGGTTTCCTTCAAGTCACAGGTTCTAACTGCTTCCTGTAAACTCTAGTATCTCCAGAAGTCAGTTTGATTTTTCTGTCTTTGTCCTCCATTCTGAAGCTGAGAAAGCTTATAGCTAGGCTCTGCTTTGATTCCTCCTTCACAGGAAAAGCTGCAGGCAGCTCTGAACAGGCTTAGGGCTGAACAGCAGAAAGCTGAGAAGTTGGAAGCTGACATCAAAGAAGGGAGAATTTCCTGGAAGGTAGGAGGAGACTCCTCCCAGGGAGTTAGATAAGAATCTGGGCAGATCCTTGAGTCTTAGTCCCAAGGGGCTCCTTTCCTCCTATTCCCTGAAAGTTGATATGTCCAATCATAGGTTAGGCATTCTTCATTTTTTTCCTGATAGGGGTGGGGCTGAAATAGAATTTGTCATAAATTAACACAGATATTTGTAGTTTAGTGATTCTCAAAGAGACTATCTGGTGAGGATGGCTTATGAATTCTGTGTTCATTGCTGTCATTATTTTGAACCTTGAACTCTTCCAGGGGAAGACAATTTCCAATGTTACAGGACTTTATACCCCAGTGCTCAAAGTTAGGCTGAGGGTGGGGGCTGAGTTCAGGAGTAATGCAGCGAGGCATGACTGTCCTGGGCAGCTGTGGGAAAGCTGAGCCACACCCAGGTATTTTATTTTCCTTCAATGTTGGCTTCAGTAATGTGGACTTGAGGATATTACTTTGGAATGTGTTGAAGAGAAAATAATAGGAAAAATCAGCCTCCCCGAAAATTGCTCCCTTGCTTTCATCTCCCTTCAGTGTGAGAACTTCCTAATCAGATACTTCTTTTTCTGGCTCCCAGCCACTGTCTGATCAAGCCTGAGTCCCTCTCTCTTTCTCATTCCTGAAGAATCAGATACAAAATGACAGCCAAAGTGTCCAGGAGTATTTTAAAAAACTGAGAGGTTTTCTGAACACTGAGGAGCAGAAGGAGCTGCAAAAGCTGGTGAAGGAGGAAGGAGATATTCTCCATGACCTGGAACAGTCTGAGCGTGAGCTGGTCCAGCAGAGCCTGGTGTTGAGAGATCTCATTTCTGACCTAGAGCATCGGTTAGAGGGGTCAATGAGGAAGATGCTGCAGGTAAGATGGGAAGAAGCCTCAGCACCTGAGCTTGAGGAAAATGAAGACTTAAGTTTCTTGCTGTGCTATGTAACTGTACTGTTTCTGGTGGTGACACTGAGGTTCCCATGGTCTTGCAGTAACCTTTTCCTGCATCTATTTAGGAGGTCATAGGAATAATTGAATGCATGAATAACAAGGAAAATCTTGTTTTTATTAATGTATCAATTGCAGTGCAAAAATCTCACTGTGGAGAGAAGATTCACCATTTCAAATTACATTCTATAGGCCCCTATATCTGTGACCTAGCCTAGAACATTTTTCAGATACCTCCCCATGTCTCAAGAGTGTTGGTTTTGTTTCTTCCTCATAGAATCAGTTGAGATTTCTTTCTTTATTTTTTAATATATTTTATTGATTATGCTATTACAGTTGTCCCATTTTCGCCCCTTCACTCCCCTCCACCCTGTACACCCTCTCCCACCCATATCCCCCCTTTAGTCATATCCATGTGTCATACTTATAAGTTCTTTAGCTTCTACATTTCCCATACTATTCTTACCCTCCCCTTATCTATTTTCAAACTACATTCTATGCTACTTATTCTCTGTACCTTTCCCCCCTCTCTCCTCCTCCCACTTCCCTGTTGCTAACCCTCCATGTGATCTCCATTTCTGTGGTTCTGTTCCTGTTCTAGTTGTTTGCTTAGTTCCTTTTGGTTTTGCTTTAGGTGTGGTTGTTAATAATTGTGAGTTTGCTGTTCTTTTACTATACATGTTTTTTTTTTTTAATCTTCTTTTCTTAGATAAGTCCCTTTAGCATTTCATAAAATAAGGGCTTGGTGATGATGAACTCCTTTAACTTGACCTTATCTGAGAAGCACTTTATCTGCCCTTCCATTCTAAATGAGAGCTTTGCTGGATAGAGCAATCTGGGATGTAGGTCCTTGTCTTTCATGACTTGGAATATTTCTTTCCAGCCCCTTCTTGCCTGTAAGGTCTCTTTTGAGAAATCAGCTGACAGTCTGATGGGAACTCCTTTGTACGTGACTGTCCCCTTATCTCTTGCTGCTTCCAGGATTCTCTCCTTCATTTTTACCTTGGCTAATGTAATTATGATGTGCCTTGGTGTGTTTCTTCTTGGGTCCAACTTCTTTGGGGCTCTCTGAGCTTCCTGGATTTCCTGGAAGTCTATTTCCTTTGCCAGAATGGGGAAGTTCTCCTTTATTATTTGTTCAAATACATGTTCAATCTGTTGCTTTTCCTCTTCCCCTTCTGGTACCCCTATAATTCGGATGTTGGAACGTTTAAAGATGTGCTGGAGGTTCCTAAGCTTCTCCTCATTTTTTTGAATTCTTATTTCTTCATGCTTTCCTGCTTGGCTGTTTCTTGCTTCCTTCTGGTCCACTCTATTGTTTTGAGTCCCAGTTTCCTTTCCTTCACTATTGGTTCTCCAAGCCTCTTCCTTCATCTCTCTTAAGGTAACCGGCATTTTTTCATGTAATTTGCGCCCAAAATCAACCAATTCCGAGAGTTTCCTGATCACCGGTGTTTTGAACTGAGAATCTGATAGACTGGCTATTTGTTGGTTGCTCAAAAGGATGCATCCTGGGGGACTGATCTGTTCGTCTGTTGGAGACATCTCTCTCTCTCTCTCCCTTTTTTTTTTTTTTTTCCAGTCTGGTTGCTCTTTTTATGGTGAGGGGCAGAGCCTTAGGTGTTCAGCTTGGCTGGGCACCCCAGTTGCTAGATTGTGACGTTGTATGTGGGGGCGGGGGCGGGAGGAAACAATGGCAGTAGTTCTGTTCTCCTGGGATCTTGGTCCCTTCTCTGAGATCCTGGGTTTCTCGCTCTGCCCTGGTCCACAATGCCGCCTCACTGGGTCTGCCAGCTGCAGCTTTCGTACTCAGGGTCCACGGCTGCAATCCTGTGCCTCCTGGAAGGCTTACATGCTCCTGGTGCCTTACGCGCCCAGTTCTCCCCCATCTCTTGAGCTGTGACCCACGCCGCTCCTCCTCTCAGCCCCTCCTACTGGTCTGTATGAACGCGTCTACTTCAACTTCTTGGCTGTCCGACTTCCATTTAGATACATTCTCTGTCAGTTCTGGGTGTTATTCTAGCTCTAAACTGTTGTTGTTGTTCTAATCTTGGTTGTGTGTGGAGGTACGGTGCGTCCACCTATGCCTCCATCTTGCCAGAAGTCGAGATTTCTTTCCTCTGTGTTTGAATAAGCAATTATGAAAGATTGGTATTATTTATTCCTTAATAATTCAATAAATTCAGCAGTGAAACCATCTCAGTCTGGGCCTTTCCTTTTTGGAACAGTTTAAAAATATATATATCTGTGTATACACACACACTATTTTACTGAGTATGTAAATTTATATATTGAATACATACATATATAAATACAGGAAAAATATATATAGTATTGAATGTGTAAATTTATTTATTGCATGTAAAAACATATAAATTCATGTTTTTTCCTGTATTCAGTTTTTTAACATTTCTTGACTCAGATTTTGATAATGTACATCTTTGTAGAAATTTGTCCATTATAAGTTGTCATTTATAATCATGAAGTTAGTCATTATAATCCCTTAGAATCTGTTTCATTTTTATAGTATTCACAATGATGTCCTCTCTTTTATTTCTTATAAAGTGATTTGCTTTTCTGGGAGGGTCAATTTGGTTAATTTTACTGATGTTTTTCAAAAATAAACTTTATTATTTTATTTATTTATTTTTAAAGTTCCTCTATCATTGACTTCTGTTCTTTATTATTCTGTTTCCTTTATGATCCTGTATTTACACATGTGAACTGAGCGTGTGTATGCACGTGTGGTACTGTGTTTAATTTGCTGTTATTTTTCTAGTTTCTTAAGGTGAGAATTTAGACTACTAATTTGACACAATTTTTCCTATATCAATTTTAATGATATAAAAACAGTGTTTTTGCTATATTCTATACTTCTGGATTATTTACTTATCATTTGGATTCAATTAACTTATTTTCAAAATTTCTTTTGTGATTTTTTTCTTATTCTTAAACTCTTGGTATCTTTGAAACTATAGTTTAATTAAAAATACTGGGTGATTTTATACTTCTTCTTCTGAATATTTTACATTTAATTCCTTTCTAGTCAAAAAGCATAACTTTTATTATTCCAATTTTTAAATATATTGACACTTGGTTTATAATCTAAAATGTTGTATATATAAAATTTTTATATAAATTTGAAAAATGCGTATTGTGCATTCATTGTGTGAAAGGGTCTATAGATACCATTATAATTTCTTTTCTTCTCCTTAAGTCCCTTTAACGTGTCATCTTTTTCTTATCTGGAAATCTCTTTTGGTCTCTTTCAATTCTAAATGATAGCTTTTCTGGATAGAGTAATCTAGGTTGTAGGTCTTTGCTTTTCATCACTTGACTAATGCCAATCCCTTCTGGCATGCAAAGTTTCTGTTGAGAAATCAGCTGATAGTCTTATAGGAATCTTACAGGTAAACAACTGGTTTTCCCTTGCCCCCTTTAGGATTATCTCTCTGCATTCTTCATTCCTCACTTAGTTATTTTTATGCTATCTGCTTCATTATGTTTCCTGTTTCTTTGTTGAAGTTCTCACTGAGATCATCTATTCTTTCTCTAAGTTCAGTGAGCCTCCTTATAAACACTGTTTAGAATTCTGCATTGGGTGGATGGATCCTTGCATCCATTTTGTTTAATTTGGAATGTGTTGAACATAAAATAATTTAGAAAAATGTATTCCTCCTTCCATCTGTTTTCCCTGTAAGAACTTCCAAATCAAATACCTCTATTTTCTGAGGTTTTATCCTGATCTTTGATTTGGGACTGTGTCATTGTCTTCTCATTTCTGTTGCCTCCCTATGTTTATTTCTGTGTATTATGTACATTTGCCATGTCTTCTAGTCTTGGCTGAGTGCCTTATGTAGTAGTAGCTTTTGCTGTTTTTTTGTTCACATGAGCATTGGGCTCTGGGGCGGGGGGGGGGGGTGGTCCCTAGTGTGGGTTGTATATGTTCTCTTGCTATAGTTGCACCTTAATTACTTTCAGCACATCTGAGGCTAGGAGTGACCCTCGGGCTGAGTGGCTGTGAGTAATACATTGGCTCCAGTGAAGAAGTTGACTCCGTGGAGTGGGATTAACAATAGTGGGGCTCATGTGCCTACTGTGTCTATCCTTGGGTATGTCATTTGTGGCCCTAATTGAGTGGCACTCTGGTAAGTTCTGAAACTGGCCACCAGGTGTATCAGTTCTGGGTCCTCTTGGGAGGGGCTCTAGTGTAAGCCAAGTTCAGCCACTTCCTTTGTCTCAGCACCACCTATTAGGAGCAACAAAGTGATCTGTGGTTGGGTTAGTTGCCTGTGCTGTGTTTGGAGATGTCTTGGAGATGCTATGCAGTTCACTAGGATGAGCTGACATAACTGCTACCCTGAGGCCACTTAACAAGAGGGAAAGTTCACACTAGGTCAGCCACTGCTTGTTTGGGGTTTGCGGAACTTGAGAGATTTTAGGGAAATTTGCAGCATGGGCTGACAGGCCAGCTGCTTGTGTGGATTATTCTCTGAAAGAAAGTTGGTCAGAGGCTTGAACTGGGTGCAGTAGGGTCTCTGAGAATCAGCCAGATTGGGCAAGAGTGGTGTTAGCCTGGTTAATGGAGACTCAGATTTGGTCCTTGCCTGTGTCTGGTGGCTGTGTACGGAAGGGCTCCAGAAGAAAAAGATGGAGCCTGTCAGCACTCTAGTCCTTAGAAGTGTTGCCCCACCGGTCCTCCACTTGAAGCCAGACAATTCAGTTACTCCTCATATGTCTCTGGCACTTTTCAAGTTTCTGTCTTTTCTCTGGAGCTTAGGGCAAGTGTTGTGAGGGAGTGACCCTGTGCTAGGGGCCTTTAAGGAGGTGCCAGGTATTTCAGTAGCCCTCCATCTCACCTGGTCCAAGTCTGTGCTGGATTTGACAGCCAGATATTGTGGGGAGTCCTCTTCCCAGCACTGGCACTCCTGGCTGAGGAGCTAGATGTGGGCTGGGACTTCACATCTATCAGGAGGTACCTCTGTATCCAAGATATTCCTACTAATTCTCAACTTGCACAGGAGGGGGTGGTAGCAGATGGTTTTGTCTCAGCCCCTCCTACCAGTATTGAGGTGACTTCTTCTTTATATCTTTAATTATAGAAGTTCTGTTCTGCTCATCTTCAAGTGCTTCTCAAGGGTGATTATTCAGTAATTTATTTACAATTTTCATTTGGTTGTGGGAGGAGATAATCACAATATTTACATATTCCACCATTTTGACCAGAATTCTATCAATTTATTTTTGCCCTACTTGTGTCTTTGAATGCAAACTGCGTCTCATTTCACTAACATTAATGAAATTGTTTTTCATTTAGTCCAAGAATTTCTGCCTTTATTTGGTGTATTAAGACAATAACATCTATTGAAATTCTCATGTAGCTCTATTTAATTTACATTGTAATTTGTTTCAATAAGTTGCCTGCAATTTTCATTGTTCTATTTCAGATCAACAAGCTTCTTTTGAATTAAAGAGATATTTTCAATATAAAATATTAAGCTTAGTAGTTTCTATTTCTGTCGTAGTTGCTCCTTGGAACACAATATGCATCCTATTTTATCACGGTCTACTTCAGATGAATATTAAACTAATCCCAGTAAAATATGGATACTTGCTTCCAAAATTGCTTTCTATTATTATATGAACAACATAGTGATGCTTTAATATGGGCACTTGAAAGACAGTGTATCAAATGAGGAGAGACTTGAGAAAAGCCTACATTAATACATTCATTTGTTTGTACCCTCAGCAGAAATCATGCAAACTTCTTGAGGAATACTACAACTAGTCATCTTTGGTTACCTGGTATAATCCTTGACAAGTAATAGTACCTCACTTTACATTCATGTTGAATAAGTTAATGAGCCATGACTTATTCAAATCATCTCATGAGAGCCTTATGAACATGGGTAATATGTCATAGGCCTCATGTTTTCCTCCTAAATGTACCTCATGTCCTGATAGTGGAAGCCTCATGCTGTGGTTGCACAAGGTGAAAGTTTGTTCTACCTTCTAGGAAGCCTCAAAAATTCACATGAGTCTTCTTGAATGATTGAGTCTCCTCTGTACTTCTGGGTGTCATTTTGAGACCATCTCTGTTCCCCCCGTACCAGGGAGTGGTGGGATGTGATGAAACTTTGTAAGTGAGGAGGTTTATTACCACTTGACTCATTTTTTTCTCTTTTCTCCCTAGGATGTGAATGGCATCATGGAAAGGTATGTGTGGGAGAACAGAGATGGTCCTTTGGTGCTATGAAAAGAGGTTTAAGGCTATTAATGTTATCTAGTGGTTAATTAGAATACAATATTGCTTAGGGCAAGAAAATTCTGGTTTAGTTTTATCTTAAATTTCTGTCCACATTTCATGGTTTGAGTGTTCTTTAACTACTACTAATGGACCAGTTTGTGTAGTGGGGAATTTAGGTTGGGGGAGGTGCTGAGTTTGGGTCAGCAGCTTTTAGGGTTGAGATGTTGCAGTATCAGATCCCTGTGATTTCATAATTTTAGTCACCCAGAATGCCTGTATTGAATTCAGGTTCCCTTTATTTCTTAATGACTTTATCTATTGGGCATAGGTTGTGTCTTCTTTACCTGCCAAGCACCCAGAATTGGAGAGGACTCTTTTATATTTAAATTTATCCCTTGTGGATAGAAGAATCCTGGTCCCTTCCATAGAGTTCTATTTTTTTTTCTTCAAAAAACAGATGTGAATAGCAAAGAATATTTTGGCCTGGTGCAAACAACTGATCCCTCTTGACCATGCACTTTCAAAAGCAGAATGAAAGGGCAGCATCATTATATCTACATTTGTATGCCTACCTGGCTACAACAAGCTGTTCAAACATAAAAAATGCCAACAACAATTAGTATGGTACATGTAACGTCTTCTTTTCCAGGTGTTATGTTGTCCCTAGAGAAACATAAATCTCAGATTTTATTCTGAGAGTCTCCCTTCTGGGAAGCAGACTTTAAAGTCCTGATCCCCTCTAGACAGTAGTCCCTCACTGGGTAGTGGTATCTGTCAAATTACTAGGAGCCAGGTTCTGCCACCTCTCTGTCATGAAATATCTCTCCACATCCATTTGGTGAGTTTTCCTCACATTATTTTGTTTTAAGGAACCAAAGTTTCCATTAAAAAACAAAGCCATGTAATTTTATATGATTCCTAGTGGTAAGAAAAGTGGAGGTTAGTTTTCATTTTGAAAGGAATTAAGTGTGCTTCTGCAAGGTCAAGGCCTGCCTAAGAACACACACTGTGTACTGTAAAGTTAGCCAGGAGTGTATTCCTTTGGCTCCAAGGTTGGAAGTCTGCTCTCTCCTTGCTCAGGGGTCCATTGAAGGAGGCTCAAGTGCTTAATGGGGTGAGTAGGCAGAAATGAGTGGTTTTGGAAAGCCAAAAAGTCAGAGGTGTGAGAATATTATTTTGTCATCCCTAGGAGTAAGACCTTTACTTTGAAGAAGCCAAAAACTGTCTCCAAGGAACAAAGGAGAGTGTTCCAAGCTCCTGACCTGAGTGAGATGCTGCAAGCGTTTAATCGTGAGGCATGCCAGAGCTGGTGGGCAGCTGTGGGTGTCTGGTGATGTTGGGAGTTAAAGAGGGAGGAGGGTTTGGTTTCTAGGTGTGAATAGAGGTGGCAAAGGAGAATGGATATCATGTGGCGATGATGTAGCCATAGTTAATGGGGAGTGACCAGCTATCTTGTTCACCTCTCATTTTTCTGTTTACTATCTTGTATATTTCCCCAGTCTTTCCCCTGTTCTGTAGAGTAAAAATATTGTAGTGCTGACTCCTTTGTCTATATTTGCTGTTATGGATTTTTATCATTTCAGAACTGCCATAAATGCATCGCCATTGGGGTAAAGAGATATCAGTCTCATGAAGCCACCATGACCTCATCTTTTTATAAAACTTTATATTTTCTACCTGGTTATATGTGGGTTTCTTTTTCAATTTTTAAATTATTTTTTTAAAGAGAGAGAGAGACAAAGAGATACAGAGAGACAGAGACAGGGACAGCAATAGAGACAGAAATATTAGCTTGTTGTTGCACTTATGTATGCATTCTTTGGTTGCCTCTTGTATGTGTACTGACAGGAAATGAACCTGAAACCTTTACATATTAGGACAATGCTCTAGCTGAGCTACCTGACTCGGGCTGGGTCTTGTGTCTTAAGATCCATGTTTTTCCTCCCAAAACACATATATTTCTTCAGTTTTGTACCTTTCCAATTCCCACTCACATTACTTTAAAGATCTCCCTTACAATACCACAAATAAAGGCACATCATAGTTTTTCTATACCCTGTAATTTTTCTACAGTTCACGTGACTCTGTATCCTCTCAAAGATGGATCAAAGGTTGTTGTTTTCTGTGGATCAAAGACAAATAAGAAATCCTTCTTCTAGATTAATTTATAAAGGGTATAATAATGCTTATGATCAATTTGGTGTCCTGGGCTCACCATTTATTACACCAGGGAAACATTACTGGGAGGTGGATGTGTCAGAGGTGCATGCCTAGGCCTTGGGGGTATGTGGTAAAAAAATCCCCTGACTCAAACATGAAGAGTTTTGTTAGACATGGTAGCAATTGTCAACATGTTTACTTTAGATATCAACCTAAACATGGCTTCTGGGTTATAGGATTAGAGAATCAATTTAAACATAATGCTTCTTTGGAATCTTCCTCCTCTGATCCCTTGAAATTAACCCTTTCCCTGACTGTTCCTCCCTGTCGTGTTGGGGTTTTCCTACACTGTGATGCTGGCACTGTCTCATTTTTCTACAAAATGAACCATGGGTTTCTCATCTATAAATTTCTTCATGTTCTTTTTCTCAGAAAATTTGTTTATATTTCAATCTTACAAAATGTGCTGGCCCCATGATACTGTGTTCTCCAAATTCTTAAATCACTTACACCCTCAACCACCTCTATGCAGTGCCACTGGCCTTGGATACATCTAGTGAACTGAGCTTATCTGCACCATTCTCTCATCTTTTTCTTGCTGCCCCTCCTTGTTTTCCCCATTGATCACCCATCATTCATCATGAGGGTGTACAATTTGCCTCGGGTCACATTTCTTCAAAATCTTGTATGCATTAATAGAGAATCTTAATTCATCCTTTTTTTCTCTACTCTCAAAGAAAATGACTATTGCCTCATAAAAATGCAGTTATAGAGGTGACATCTCTACCAATATTTACAATCTCATTTCCTCTGCTGTTGAATGGCAAGATGAATGAAAAGTTTTTAAGAATTTTGTATATGATTAAAGGCCTTGTATAGGAGCCATTCACTACAGAATGAGTCCTCAGGGGTGTGTCCCTTATCCATCAAGGAATAAAGGAGAATTTTTAGAAATAATGTGTACTAAGAGTGTAGTTTTCTGTCTACAGTGTTTGAGTTCAAGTCCAGTCTCTCCAAATACACACAGTGAACCTTGAATAAGATACTTGAATGCTGATTTTACTTTCTTAAAAAAATCCCAGTATAGAAATTACACCATAGGTAGGATCATTGTGAGAAGAAAAATGCCATTAAGTATAAAATATATAAATGTCTCAACTTAAACATTTTCCACTAATTATTAAAAATATTTTCCCAGCCAGGGTACATTCCTGGGTTGCAGGCCATAACGCCCAGCAACCGCACATTGATGTTTCTCTCACTCTCTCTCTCTCTCTCTCTCCCTCTCCCTCCCTCCCTTCCCTCTCTAAAAATAAATAAATAAAATCTTAAAAAATATATAAGCTGTGTCAGTGTCTCATGAAACAGGTTTGTGCCTACATGGACAAAGGGTGTTTTTTTTTTTTTTAAGATTTGTATTTATTTATTTATTTTTAGAGAGGGAAGGGAGGGAGAAAGAAACAGAGGGAGAGAGAAACATCAATGTGTGGTTGCTGGGGGCTGTGGCCTGCAACCCAGGCATGTGCCCTGACTGGGAATCAAACCTGTGATGCTTTGTTTCACAGCCTGAGCTCAATCCACTGAGCTACACCAGCCAGGGTGGGTGTTTTTTTTTTTTTTTAAATCAAAGTCTCACGTTTCAGATCCCACATCTATCTCTGTTACTGTCAAGACTACTCCAGCTCTGCCCATGGTAGATCAGTATGGTTTTTTGTATGTGATGGTGAATTTATTATTATACTTCTGGTGTTACTACACATTAGCCCTAATCAAGTAGAGTAAATTCTAGAAGACTCAGTTTCTCAGTTGTAAAAAAAATTTTACTTGATTTATTAGTGTGAAAATTAAACAACAGAATGCTTTCAATAACTTCCATCATTTCTAGCACATAAATAGTGATCAGGTATACTGTCTATTCTTTTTTAGTTGGCCTCTCAGTATGACTGAAACAAATCATTTTAAGTAGACATATTAGTTTTCTTTCAACATTATTATCCGTGCTTTAAGAAATAAAATAACTTGTAAAAAATAAAACTTGCTTTAAATTTTAGCTAATCAAAAACTGAATATTTCTGTAAAACCATCTAGTCTAATTTTTTCACTTTTCTGTAGTAAATATATTTCATTATAATAGAATTTCAATTCAGACTCTGTTTGCCCTGCTTTAAAGAGTCATTATTTATAGTAATACAATAAGTATAAGAAGTACAATTGCTGGATTTCTTAACAATGGTATAGATAATCATTCCCCCCTCCCACCCTAGGTTAGCCTAACTTTTTCAGTGAGGTGAAAGTTTTCAGGAACAAAGGGATACGCCCATTCTTTTCCTCCAATGAGATAGCAGAGGCCTTATTTCTGCAATGGATCTTCCCAGCATTCAAGACTTGGTAGAATCCCCTTGTCTTTTGAAATTTTATTGTCAGCTCTTTCTTCAAAGATGTAGGAATTAAAATAACTAGGTAGATGAATAGATAGATATGTTAGCATAGTTAGTTAGCTAGTTATGAATATGAAAGGGTGCAAAGGTAATTCAACATTGAGCATAATAAACTAAGGAGCTGAATCAAATATGAAGCCTAATAAGCTGGGGAAACTAAATGAGATACTGGAACTGCTTCATTAGGAAGTCACAGTGTTACAGGGTGCAGCCAAGAGTGGGGGGGCCCAAATAGGCATTTGAAATGGGGTCCAGAACTTAAGGTGTCCAGGAGATTTTGGGAGGTCTCCATCCCCCCCACCCAGGGTGTGGGTTGAGGGAAGGAACAAATGGAGCAGGGCCAGTGAGAGCTGTTTAGCATAGCAACAGCCTTGCAGCTAAGCTCTGGCGTTGTCGTTTGGCATATCTATAACCTTTGACTGGTTGCATAGATATGTTAAGTAGCTGTGATCAGCTCTAAGCCAGGGGAATGGAAGTAACTTCCCCACCCAGATGTAAATGGGGGGGCAGGTCCCCTGAGTTACAGCGCCTGTGTGGGAGCTCAGAGAAGATTGGCTCCAGGACATGGGGCCATGCCTGCCCAGACCCACAATGGCGACCAGAAAAGTTGGAGAACACAGCAGATTGAGGGCAAGTGTGCCCAAGTGTGGGAGGAGTCGGAAATGAGGCTGCAGAAGAAGATTGGCGTGGGGGATTTAAACCCAGACACGGCAGCCATTGGGGGAGAACCATGCGCAGCCCTGAGAGAGGAGAGAACCATGTGGCTGTGGAGGTGCAGAGAAGATCATGGCCATTGGAGAGAGAACCACACAGCTTTAGCAGAGTGAAGACTCCCGCAGCCCTGAGAGAGGGAGAACCACGCGACCTTGACAGAGTGGGGACTCCCGTGGCCCTGGGAGAGAAGACCACCTGCCTGTGCCAGAGTGGGGACCCCCACAGCTTTAGAAGGGGGAACCACCACCTGGTTTTAGCAGAGATCCCGGCGACTCAGCCGAGGGTGCCGGGAACCCAGGGAGGTCTCCCAGTCGAGAGGGATTACTAACTGGGAAGAACCAGAGGACTGCCTGAGCCATGGACTTCTATTTCCTTTCCTGAGATACGGTACTCTGGACTGGGCAAAGGGGGAAGGAAGGAAGGACTGTGTCTGTTTGTGGGTGTTTTAAGGGACTTTGGGATTTGGGTGAAGACATTAGGTCACTACTTTAAGTTTGTATAGCATTAAATAAACATTTCCTTTCCTTTTCACGAATCTCTGGCATTGAGAGATGTCTTTCCTAGGGCGGCGGACATAACGGACCTGGGGCCTTCTTTCAGTAATAGTACATTATCCCAGGCCCCCCTTGTTGTGTTCTGTAACAACAGCATTCTAGTAAGGCTGATTTACTAGGAACCTATAGCATTAACAAACCCATTCACACACTCCAGGAGATCTCTGACTTCCAGACTTAATCCTCAGAGCTGGTAGGGAAATATCCCTGGGGCATTGATGGCCAGCTATCAGCGTTTGGGGGAAAAGAGTTGGGAGATTGTTCTGTTGGACAGATGCCCAGTACAAGTGAAAATGGACCAAGGCAATGTAAGCACATGCACCAGATGATGCAGCACAAATTCTAGACATGAGCCCTAGAAGTTAAGATGGTGACACAAAGAAAGAGAACTTAGCCTGAGAAAATAATCAGAGTGGAGAGGAGGTGCAAACCTCAGTGGGTCAAGGAAAGGGATTTGTTAGGGGGAGGGCTCCAACTGGGCCAGGGAAAATCAGAAGTGGATTAGATGACAGCTTTCTCATTACAGAGAACTAAGAAAACATACAGAGGTTTATCAGGATTCTTGAGGCACTGACTGCTGGACCCTGCTTGCCCTCTACATCTCCAAGGGTCTATTGTTTTCCTTCACCCCCTCAAAATCTTACCACTATATTTACTCTTTTCCATGTGCCTGCCCTTTTCATGACACCACAAAAGAACCCATTTTCAGCAGCACAGTAAGGCTGTTTCTAGTAACCTAGATGGTATTGGAACACACAATCGCTGTGGAGGGTACCGGTTAGCAGTATCCATCTTGCCTGCGGATGCTCGTTGAAACATGCTAAAAACATACACAGAGACAACCAGGTCCTGTGGGGGAATAGGAACAGAAGGTCCACTCCACATGTGGGGAGCACCTAGGCCACCCTCTCTCCTGGAGGGGGCCAAGACCACTCCTCATGTGGGGAGCTCCTCATTCCCCCTCCGGAGAGGCTTTTTATTGGTTTTGTTTGAATAAGAATTCAGGTAAAAGCTCATTACTCATTGATAGGAAGTAAGAATCAAACAATAGATAACAAGGAAGTCTGAGGGCCTATTTTGAGTCAGGGTCAAAGAGCTGTAAAACTTAAAAGAACAAACTTACTTCTTCCTTGGACCCTTATCATTCAACTGAGAGCATTCTAAACAAAGCAGGTTTCACAGGATTTTACATATTCTTTCTTAGGCCTGATCACCCGGGAACCCACCCTTTTCAGCACAGAGCTGCACCGACCTGTCATTGTTTCAGGCTTAGGTGGAGCAAGGGAACTAAGGCAGCCAAGGGATAAGGAGATTTTCTCCCAGACAATGAGGACTCAGGCTATGTCAAAGCCGAGGAGCGAGGGTGCGTCACCCCCTTTTGCTGTAGCCTCCAAAGTCCTTCCTTGGGGGCCTCCCACGTGATCGTGCCTGTCTTAGATCATTCCCCCCTTGGGGAATCTTACGCGTCATTAGCTAACAGACCAAGCACTGGGGTTCAGTTATGAATGAAGCAGCAGAAGCAGCGCTCCTGCCAAGGAGATAAGCTTTTGTCTCCTTGCTGGTTTATGGTCCAAGGCCACGCCCTCAGCCTTAGCCCTGGCCGGGGTTACAGCTTCGGATACCAGGCAGGGCAGTTCCCAACGAATCCCCAGACAGATAGATCATAAAAATGAATGAATGAATGAAATGGGTTGTCTTGGTCATACCTGCATGTCCATAAGAGTGTAAATAAAAAATTAATTAAAAAACCCAGTTTCTTCATAATTATCCAGGGATGAGAAATGAATACAACTTGTTGAAGATTTTCATAAATATTCATCTCATCAAGTAAAAAGGAACAGATTCTTGTCACTTGGGAACCAAAGGTAACCCAAGTCCATTCCTCACTTGACTGTCTATTTTAGCCTAGAAAATAGATAACAATAAATAAATATAAAATTTAAACAAAAGTTATTCAAGGGCCATTTCTGGACAAAACAGTAAGTTATTTATTAGTAGAAGCTTCCCATCTGAAGTTCCTCTCAGCGCATCATAGTTTAGATTTCTCCAAGATTATAGTGAAAGATGTTGAAACAAGAACTCACAGAGCAAGGCTTCTTCCTGCTATTCCAAGCTGCAACCTCAGTTGCCACAAACCACATGCACCTTTGCAGACATCTCTTGGAAGCAGTTTCATATACAGGCACTTCCTCAGCTCAGCAGCATATACACTCGTAAGATTGCTGAGGGGCCTCAAACACTTCCAGTGAGAAAACCCTGTCTATGCTTGTTGCCTGAGCATTGGAAAATAACTTTCAGTAAGCAGAGGTAGTTGAAGAGGGAACAATTGGTCAGATGAACATGCTTAACAGTCCTCAAGGATATTAATGTCAGAAAAATGTAATAAAATAATACCTAGCCAATTGCTGTTTGAATGAAATACTTTCAACTTTCCAGTCTCTTTATTGAAATTTTTTAACACCATGCTTGCATTTGGCCAAGGAAATAGTATTGGTTCTAAGTACATGTAACATAATTAAAGTAGCAATATAGCAAACACTCTGGGCTCAGATCTTAGATGTATATTCATTTTCAATCATTCAGTTTTTCCTTAAAACAAATATTTTAAAGATTATACCCATATGCTTAGTCCCCAGGACATCAGAAGAAATATATACACTAAACTTATGTCGGATACCATGCTTTGTGTGGGGACATATCCCTGGATTAGGTGGACAGAGTCACTGCCCTCATGGAATTTATAGCTCACTTGCAGCAGGCAGCAGACATTACACAAATAACAGTTCAAATGAAGACATGATTATAAGTATGATAAGGGAAAGACAAGCAAGATACAAGATGCAGAGTGTATTAGTGAATCTGGAGATATGAAGCTTTGAAGATTTATGTTTCTTGTCCCAGATGTTTTATATCATCATATTTTCTCTTAAAATCTAAAGCATTAGAGACGATGCTAGAGTAGTTAAATGTCTGTCATGGCTAAGAAAAGAATTGTTCCATAGGGAAGATTTCTAGGAGGGTGAAGAACATTGGTGGTGTAACTTGAGACTTCTTTTGGCTAACATAGGAGGACAATCGTCACAAAAATTGCCTTAAACTATAATAGGTTACTTATCCTCATGGTTGGGAAAGTGAAGGAGAAAGAGTAAATATAAGATGTGACTGATTTGATAATCAATAGTTTTTTTGGGTCAACGCTTTTGGTGCTTAGAAAGTTATCATGATAATATTGCTGCATCATGACTCTGGTCTATCGGTAGGTCAAAGTGAGAACATAATAAAATGGCTAGCTGTCGTGATTGCTATTACTACAATAATAAATCCCCTTAAAGATTTGAAGAGAGAATAACGTGTCAAGGTGGTGTTTTGTGGTATGTTGAAAAACTATTACCTTAAAGGTAGCTGCACAGTGAAGGTGAGTGAAGTGATGCCATGATTATGATTTGTAAAATATTGAGAGATCTGCTCAAATAAAAGATAGAACACAGGTGTTGCTGAAAATCAACTAAAACAGTTCACGATAATTTTAAGTGTTTTGTACTTCTAAGAATTATTTAAACCTTCAGTCTGCCATTTATATGGAACTTTCTTAAATAATCTACTTCATCCAATTATCTTATCTGTAAAAAGTAGAACACTGTCCAACAATTCAAGCACACTTAATTGAGTCACTAGTTTTTATCTTCTTTGATTTTTCCCTTCCCTAGAATTGTGGTAAAGTAGCAACAAAGGGGAGATTTCCAATCCAACGTAAAAGGTGCTATTCAATTTACAGTTCACCAGTTGTCAGCCTCAGATGTAACAGTACATTGTTGAAAAGGTCATTAATAGTAAGTTTTGAAGTGCTGTAATTGCTGTAAAAATATTTGATTTCCTATCTAAAGAGAATGTTTATGTCTCTAATGACTTAGGACATCCCAAATTCATTCCAGTTCCCTACACATACTCATCATTAACAGTATCAAAACCCCTTGCTAATATTATATAATATCTGTATGACAGGGGCAAAGTAAAAACATTAACATTCTTCTAAGTACCTGGCGTTTACATACCCCCTTACTTTCACAAAGCACTGTCCAACAAATTATTTTTACTACTCACCACAATATCCTGAGGCAGGTGGCCATTGTTGTTCAAACACAGCGTTGCAAGACTTCGAGGTTCTGTCCGTGCATCTGCTTTCTTTAGGAAAAGTTTTAAAAAATTATATTTGAATTTTCTGGATACAAATCTCCTTGTGTGGGACCCAGGAATCAGTATTTATGTAAAGGTCTCCCAGGTGACTGTGTTTCAGACTATCCAAAGATTGAATTTAAGAATCACTGGTGTATTTGTTTTAGTTGTGGTTGTTAATAATTGTGAGTTTGCTGCCATTTTACTGTATATTTTTTATCTTCTTTTTCTTAGATAAGTCCCTTTAACATTTCATATAATAAGGGCTTGGTGATGATGAACTCCTTTAACTTGACCTTATCTGAGAAATACTTTATCTGCTCTTCCAATCTAAATGAAAGCTTTGCTGGATAGAGCAATCTTGGATGTAGGTCCTTGCCTTTCATGACTTTGAATACTTCTTTCCAGCCCCTTCTTGCCTGTAAGGTGTCTTTTGAGAAATCAGCTGACAGTCTTGTGGGCACTCCTTTGTAGGTAACTCTCTAAGAAAACAACTAGAACAGGAACAGAACCACAGAAATGATTATATGGAGGGTTATCAACAGGGGAATGGGAGGAGGAGAGAGGGGGAAAGGTACAGAGAATAAGTAGCATGGATGGTAGGTAGAGAATAGACAGGGGGAGAGTAAGAATAGTACGGGAAATGTAGAAGCCAAAGAACTTATAAGTATGACACATGGACATGAACTAAAGGGGGGAAATGTGGGTGGGAGGGTGTGTACAAGGTGGAGGGGAGTGAAGGGGGAAAGTGGGACAACTGTAATAGCATGATCAATAAAACATGTTTTTAAAAAGAATCATTGGTGTAGAAGTCATGAAAAAATAATTTAAAGATGATAAGATACAAGTTTTACTCAAAAATGAGTAGAACATATGTTTCAGTGTCAATGAGCATTTTAAGCCCGCTCTGTATGGGTAGTCCCCAAATGTGTTATATGTGAAAGTTCTTTTAAATTAAAGATACTAGAAATCATTTTTTAATTTTTTTATTTTAATTGTTGTTCAAGTACAGTTTTCTGCCTTTTACCCCATTCCAGCCCATCCCCCCAGCCCTCCCCACCTCCGTCCTGTTGCCACACCCCCTGGAAGTCATTTTAATTTTTTCCATCACTTATACCTTCTTCTACCTCAATCATCCCCTGTCACTGTAATGATCACACTGTTGATTGCTGCATTACAGTGAATTTCAGAAAGTGAAGAGAAAGAGTGTTTCCAAGGTGACAGACTCAGTATAACTAAGGAATTAAATGGGGTATGGAAACTAGGAAAAGGTAGGAGTAAAATATAATTCTGATATCCAGGTATCTGATATTTTATGATGCTCTTAAGAATATGAAATTGGGGGCAAGAGAGGTTTTTTTGTGTGTGGTTGTAAGGAGGCAGGATCTCCCTTTCAAAGATGTTCTAACACTTTCTAGCTGTTATGATAGCCCCGAATGATCATGTTCTTCTGGCTAGTAAGTCTGTATGTTGCAAAGTTATTACTGTCTACCTACTGCCAACCAAGGTGTGTCTTCACAAAAAAATGAAAACTAGGAAATGACTCCAACACTGTTCCTTTCTTCCAAGTGTCTATTTCACTGTAGATTCTGATTGCTTGTTTCACTCTCTGTGCCTTTAGGTTTAGTTTGCATTCTCTTTGCTTTTTAAAAAATATTTGTGCAATGTTTATAATGTTGATCTACAGGTTAAGGAGGTTATTTTGTTGAAATATGTACCTCCTGGAAATGGAACCTCACTTTTCCTTGCTTTGCATCTTATTAGCTGTAAATAGAATCACTGGATTTTAGGGTCTCTTTTATACAAACTGCCAGATTTTCCTCAAAGTGATCGTATCATTTTACCTTTCCTTATACTTGCAGAAGAGAACAATGGCTATATGGAGCATGGTGGTTAAAGCAGATATACGAACAGTGATGTAGTTTCAGGTCTATTATATGACTGAAACAGGGTTTTGGAGAGCTCAGAGTATGATAGTGCATGAATGACAAGCACAGCACAGGGTGCTGACTGCAGTGTTCAAAAAAAAATGAGCTCCCTTATCCCATGACCCCTCCTCTGTTCATACTTCTTCCTTTTCCAATCCTTCCACAGATCAACTGTCCATCACTTTACTCCTTTCCCTTTGAATCTCCGAACTGACCCCTCAACCTTGGTTGATATCTTGGAACTCTCCTATAAAGCATTAGATTTTCAACTGAGAAACTCAGGTCCTCTGAAGAAACCTGAAAATTTAGGCCAAAAGGAAACCTGAATCTGCCATGCTTCTCTCACCACATACACTTTTTCACCAGTGCTGATGATACTGGCACGCTCCATGTTCCAGTGCACTGTGTTCTGTGTGGCAGGGAGAATGAACCCTCCTTAGGCTCTGTATTTTCACTCTGTTCACGACATCTCTTGCTTAGTGAGGAACCTGATGAAATGTCTTCCCCTTTGTCCTCTGGATTTTTTAACATTTTCCCATTTGAGAAAACCCTGGGGCAAAGCAAAAGTTAAGGTGGTTGCAGTGTAGTATAGTAAAGGTTCATGTGATTGCAGTCATATACAACACAATTCTGAGAAAAATCTGAAGGAAAAAAACAGAAGATACGAACAATTTTTTGGTTAAAGATTGTACAAGGAGAATCATAGATATGTTAATAATACCAAAAGAATACCCGAATTTCATTATGAAGCACAGCATTGTGTTCATAGCAGGAACAGTATAATAGAAGCATAATTTATCACCCATATGCTCAATTCTGTTAAAACTACATATACAGTGATATATCTGTATACATATTTATCACCCTTATATGCAACACCTTCTAGTAGATATGCATCAATAAGCAACAAAAGAGCCCCCCAACCTGACTTCATGAAACTTACAGTTGTGGGTCTAAGGTGGGGTGGGGGCAAAGTTTACTAGTGAGAGTATAACAGTAAGCTCCTATCGCAGTCTTCTTATTTGCCCTCCACTTATGCATTTTTGTTTTCTAAGTCAGGTATACTAAATGAGTTCTGACTCTGAGAAATAATCCTTGTCTAGAGATGACTTCCTGAGAAACCCTGGGAAAGAAGTCCTAGAGAAGGAGTCTGTGGGGTCTCCACGGGCTACAGCCCCGGCTTCTAGACCAGTTCCGCACAGACACCAGCAGAGTTGGGAGCTATACTGGGCCCTGCTCAGAGATGAAAGAGATAATGTGGGAAAGAAAACAGAGAAAGTTACGGAGTTCATCAAAGCTTCAAACATCTGTAATTACTATGATGTAGAATTTCGGCATAGCTGTTCACATAATTTGCTAGCACACTGTCCTTTCTGAGTCTGTGAGCCTTAATGATGTGACAGCTTCTCTGCTCTGTAGCTTCTTTTGTAGTTACTAGTCCTTCAGTAATTCCAAGTTCACACTCTAGGATCCACTTCAGTTCCGGAAACGCATTAGTCTTGCTCATCTTCTTCTTAGGCCATGTCTGCCACCCAGAAACTGAGCTCATCTGAGAGATCAGGAGCAGGAGGAGGTCATGAAAAGGATTCCCATTAGGGGCATCTTTACAACTTCTCAGATGAAAAAGTGAGAAGCTTGATTGTTAATAATCTGAAAAGATAACAGAAGATGTGGCATGGCCCCAAGATCCTAAGACCCATGAGAAAAGAAAGTTAAAGTAGGGGTGTCTCTGTGTTTATATAACTACCTCTTCTTCTGTTAAAGGAACAACTATACCCATGACTAACTCAGATGGTAGATATATTCAAAGATTTTTTATTTTTTACTCTGGATTCTCCTCATCTGACCTGTTCTTACTAGATTAAGAATGATTTTGTGCATTATCACCTCTACAACATTCTTCTTGTACCCTTAACAGTCCCAACACACGTTTTGAAATTGCACTGTTCACCTGAGTCATTATCATTATCACAGTTCATTTGTGTCATTTAATACACAATTTTAGAAAATTTTAGAATTGTTTCATATTCTATTAGTCAGGGTTCTCCAGAGAAACAAACAATATGTGGCGTTCTGCTGGACATGGGTCCTCCAAACCCTTTTAATAGAAGGCTTATCTGGAGCCTCGGGTCAGAAGGAATGTGTATGGCTTTGGAAATAGATTGTAATTCCCTCCTCGTCTCCTTTTGGGAGAAGTTTCTGGTCCTGTGTGAGTGCTTCTTGACCTTTTCTCTTTGCAGGCACACACTGAGGTTTTGTAGTTTAGAGTCATGAACAAGACACATGCCCCCTTTGCCTGGGACCCCTTAAAACAAGTCTCAGACTCAAGGAGGGGCAGTTCTGCTTTGCACCACTGGTGCTTCCTGTAATGTGAGTCATAAAGGCCATGTCTGCTGCATTCAGTCATCCTTGTGGTTTTTTCCTCTTATCAGAATGAGTGGCTGATATCTCCAGGCTCCACCTCCTGCATCACAAATATTATATGTATCCCTCATACATATGAAGGAGATTGCTTATCATGAATTGGCTCATATGATTATGGCATTTGAATAGTTCCAGGCCCTGCTGTCTATAAACTGGAGACCCAGGACAGCTGGTGGTGGAACTTTGTACAAGTTTAGAAGTTTGAGAACCAGAGTAGTCAAGGGAGCATGTCATAGTTGAAGGGCAGAAGAAATGTTCACCTCAGCTCAAGCAGGCAGGCAGGAAGCAAAAGGAAGAGCTTCTTTCTCCTTCTGCCCCTTTGTTCTGCTCAGGCCCTCTATCTTACTGAAACCACAGATCTAAATTATAGTCTCGTGTGGAAACAACACCTGCATAGTCACACCCAGAAATAATGTGTGGAAGAGAAGGGTCCACATAGAAAACTGACAGGCTCAGGGGAGGCCTGCATAGCAGCCTTACACACTCAGAGACTGAAAGTAGGATGGTCTGAATTTAAAACTTATTAACTAAAACAGTGGTGGGTAGGCACATGCTAGGCTGATATTTTTCCCTAATCAAAGGTCAATATTTTCTTTAACTGACTCTATTATCTTTTTGCCTCTAGGATAACATACCTTTGGAATGTCAAAGTAACTTCCCTTTTTTCAAACTCCTTGGGCACACCCGCTACACCAGTGCTGAGCACATAAATCCCTTTGCTACAGAACACACCTGGAGGGGGTTGGGGGGTGCTGTGAATGATATACTATTACTGAATGGACCCACCCTTGTTCTCTGAGGCTCCCCCCTGCCCCCACCCTGTACTAGGTTCCCCTTGCCTGTTACCAAGGAAAGACATCTCTCAATGCCAGAGATTGGTGAAAAGAAAAGGGATTATTTATTTAAAAAGTTATACAGAGTAATGACTTAATGTCTTCACTAAAAATACTAGTCCTTTAGAACACCCACAAATGCACAATCCTTCCTTCTCCCCTTTGCCCAGTGTGGGGTACTGTCTCTCAGGAAAAGAAATGGAAGTCCATGGTTCAGGCAGCCCCTCGGTTTTGGCACCATCAGCTATATTGCTGCCATGATCTCCAGTTAGTCCAAAACCTTCTCACGTGGCACCTTCTCATGGCCCATTAGCAAGAGTCATTTTACCTCTTTTCTTCCCATGGCATCTCTCCTGCATTCTTCCAAACTGCTAAGAGAGTGCTTACATTGCTGCTACATCTTGCCTTTTGGCTTCCTAAGCTGCATTGCAAAGGGAGACCCGAAGTCATGCAGTTCTTCTCTTCCAAAGCCATGTGGTGTTTGTCATGGCTGCCATACCTGGGTTTAAATTCCAGTGCCAATCTTGCTCTGCAGCACCATTTCTGACTGCTCGCACAATCAGTTACACCTGCCAGCACTCCCATATTCTTCCAGCTTTACTGGGCTGCCATAGTGAGTCCAGGCTGGCTTGGGCCCCTGGACCCAATCATCTCCATGATTGGCAGAGCCAATCATCTCCAAGCTCTCACACAGGTGCTGTAACCAGGGGGAGTTGCCTCCCAGTTGCATCATGGGTTGAAGTCACTCCCATCCCCCTGGCTCAAAGCATGGCCACAGCTATTTAACATATCCATGAAACCAGTTAAAGGTTATAGGTATGTTAAGTAACCATTCTAGAGGTTATCTACAAAACTGTTGCTATTCAAAGCAACTCTCAATGGCCCTGCTCCTCACATCCCATCCCCCAGCTCAGACTTATGGGGGTGAGGACAACATATATTTTTTTTTCTAATATTTCCTGGACACCCTGAGTTCTGGACCTCATTACAAATCCCCATTTGGGGGCCCCCTTTGGCTGCAGCCTGTTACATTAATAGCTGTAATCATTCCTGGGGTAAGGGAGATGGGCATGATTTCTGAATGTATCCTGGGAGCTCACAGCACCTGCAAGAAGCAGAGAAGCAGTTCCCCTGTTACATCGCCTGCAGGAGAAGCAGGAAGGTGGTTTGCCTGAGTCACTAGGCCACACCTGCTCAGACTGATAATGGCAGCAGAGAGATTGTAAACTGTACAGAGAACTGGCAGAACATAGCTCATTGTGAGAGGAGTCGGAAATGGGTCATGAAGAAGTCTAATTTTGCATGCAAAAAATTAATTTAGGTCCCAAAATGAAATGGCATTTTGGCCATTTTAAATTGATATTATTTCTAGTTAAATCTTCCTGTTTCTGTAAAGTACCTGAAGTCAAGACTTCCTACCAAGGGTACTAATGAATGCTGGAGTCTGGGAGTCTCCAACTTTGGAGGCACAATTTCCCATGTTAATTTTAGTTTTATTGTGAGACTTGTAGAGTCTGCACTTCAGACTTTCTGAAAGCAATTCCAATCACAAAGCCAAAGTTAAAAACCTGCCACTCATTTTTTTTCCTTCCAGTCCTGTTTATCCTGGGTTCTCTCAACCCTTAATCTTAGTCCTGAAACTGGAATAGACCTGAGCCTGTGCTGCCTGTCACACACCTAACCCAATAAGCAGAGACAGGGATTGCATCTATAGGCACTTTATTCATATGGCTGGTGATCTGAGAAGACTATGGATTCATACCCTAATAGACTGTCTTAAATTCCATTCCAAAATGGCCCTTTTTATAAGGAGAACAAATTGCAAAGGGAGACCCAAAGCCGGGTGGTCGTCTCACCTGGGAGTACAATGGCTCAGAAACCATCTTGAATTGCTTGCAGCCCTCCTGAGGCACAAAGGTAGAACTGCTTATGTATGGTCTCCTGGAGTCAGGGTGGGGTTATACCTTCAGTTTCTGGAACAATAGCTTTTACATGCATTGATTACAAGTTTATTAGCCATTAGTTAAACTAAAAGTTTCCAACTCTTGAGTCCCCTATCAGTTCCACCCTGAGAATTTAAAAAGAAATCTCAAATAAAGACAAAGCCTCATACCTTAAAACAGGGAGGTCTGGAATTCCAATTGAAACTCACTCAAGTTCACCCTTTGCACAACAAGAAGCCTGTGAGGCATGATGGGCCCCTGCTGGTACCTAGCAGTAAGTCCAGGTTTGAAAAGTGGTTGTCGGTAGGCTTCCTTGTAATCCTGTTGCACTACACCAAGTTAGCATCAACGTAAGGGATATTTGAACCTGTAGAGAATTTGTGGTGGGTTAATTTGAGCCAAGCTGACAGCAATTGTCCAGAAGCAGCATATCAATGCATTGAGAGATGTTTTTGAGAATGGCAGCTTAGCACCTTATTTTATACTTTACCGGAGGACACCTAAGTGGGGTTTCATGAAATCCATTTGTGATTGATTAGGGAGGCTGGAGAAAGCAAAGTATGTGTGTGTTGAGCAGCGGGGTTGGGGGGGCGTACCTCTGGGATTGGATAAAGGCTAAAATAATCGACACACACTTTATTTAAATAGGTGGGTAAAGGTGGGTAAAGAATAGTTAACAGTAAACAATTAACATAACAAAAGTGAAGGTGTAATAGGGTGCAGCCAAAGGGGCCCCCAAATGGGGATTTGTAACGAGGTCCAGAACTCAGGGTGTCCAGGAAATATTAGAAAAAAATATATATATATATTTTGTCCTCACCCCCACAAGTCTGAGCTGGGGGATGGGATGTGAGGAGCAGGGCCATTGAGAGTTGCTTTGAATAGCAACAGTTTTGTAGATAACCTCTAGAATAGTTATTTAACATACCTATAACCTTTAACTGGTTTCATGGATATGTTAAATAGCTGTGGCCATGCTTTGAGCCAGGGGGATGGGAGTGACTTCAACCCATGATGCAACTGGGAGGCAACTCCCCCTGGCTACAGCACCTGTGTGAGAGCTTGGAGATGATTGGCTCTGCCAATCATGGAGATGATTGGGTCTAGGGGCCCAAGCCAGCCTGGACTCACTATGGCAGCCCAGTAAAGCTGGAAGAATATGGGAGTGCTGTCAGGTGTAACTGATTGTGTGAGCAGTCAGAAATGGTGCTGCAGAGCAAGATTGGCACTGGGATTTAAACCCAGGCATGGCAGCCATGTGGGGCTTTTTAGGACCATGCAACTTTGACAAAAGTTGGGACTGTGCAGCTTTAGGGGGCACCCTTTTTGTCATGTGGCTTAGGAAGCAGGAGAGACTTTGCCTGGAAGAAAAGTTGTGAAAGGCTTCTTGCTGGTGGGCCATGAGAAGGTGCCACATGGTTTTGGATTAACTGGAGATTGTGGCAGCAACACAGCTGATGGTGCCAGGACTGAGGGGCTGCCTCAACCACAAACTTCTACTTCTTTTCCTGAAATATAGTATGCTGGACTGTACAAAGGGGAGAAGGAAGGACTATGCATTTGTGGGTATTCTAAAGGACATTAGTGTTTTTAATGAAGACATTAAATCATTACTCTAAGTCTGTATGAACTTCTAAGTGAATAATCCCTTTCCTTTTCAGCAATCTCTGCCACTGAGAGACATCCTAACCTGGTGACAGGCAAGGCCAACCTAGTATGAGAGTGGGGACCCTGGAAGCATGAGGGTGGTCCCATTCAGTAACAGTATATCATTCACTCCCACACCCCTGGGTCTGTTCTGTAACATTAACATAACTATTAAACTTGCCAAGTTGCCATAGAGGCAAAGTACATCTCAATTGCCTTCCTCTGCCCCACTCCTGCCTCCCCCCACCCCATCTCTGAAACCCAGGCTGTGAAGAGTGTTACTTTTTTTTCCCTCTATTCCCAGGCATCTTTATTCAGAATCCCATTACAGATATGCCGCTATTAATACCTGTCTAGTTCATTGTTTTTGTTAGAGTTGTATTTATTGAAAGTGAATGTATTTGACAACAGAGGAACCTATGTTTCTATAGGTAATGAAATGTGTTTATAAGAGCCTATCTAGGAAATACTGGCTGTTTATTTTTGGTTATGATTGGAAATTGAGGTTTCTAAAAGTGAAAAATTTATACTGAGTTGGAAAGAAGTTGCATGGTTTTGGTAATAGAACGCATGAGATAGAAATACTTTTGAGGGGAAAGGAAGAAAGAGAGTTTGAAGATGGTTATTTATGAATGGATAAGAAGGTCTGGGAAAATCTGAAAGTTGTGAAAAATTTGTAAATGGTTGTAAAAGTATGTGAAGGTTTTAAGTTTATAGCCATAAGTGGAAAAAGTTGGCATTGTCTTCTCTACAAAAATGAGCAATTCAGATCACGTGTATGGTATTGATATATATGGATTTGATGTGATTGATATGCGTTCATGTGTATAC
This sequence comes from Phyllostomus discolor, assembly GCF_004126475.2. Classification (NCBI taxonomy): domain Eukaryota; kingdom Metazoa; phylum Chordata; class Mammalia; order Chiroptera; family Phyllostomidae; genus Phyllostomus; species Phyllostomus discolor. The sequence continues at coordinate 124,269,580 of NC_040908.2, forward strand.
TATGTGTAGTGTGTTTTCTTCTGCCTCCAGATGGCACTACTTGGGTGTGATATTTTATTGGCTTACAGAAATTAAATATTTATATAACCGAAGGAGGATCCTGTGGTCTGGACAAAATATTTAATATTAAAACTGGTTTAAGTTGGATTGATGTCTTTGAAAGTTGTCACCATAAAACATTTTTTTTTCTCCCAGATTTATGAAAAGGTTTATGTTATGGTCTTTTCACTCCCTTTGCTTGATGAACCTTCCCAAAGCTTAAGTTTTAAGAGACTTTTAACCTAGAAACGACTTTGAGTTGTTCCAATAGACCCTGGAATACATCAAGGATTTATTCTCTCTCCTTATAGAAGAGTTTTCAAACTAGTTAGGCTCATTTGAGATGCTTGAGGCTACCTGGGAAGCTTTGCCAAAATAATAATAAGAATAAGAGTAACTATATTGTAATTGTATACCTCTTGCCTTTCAGCTGGGAAGATTACAATTTTACTTGGATAGTAATGCCCCTGGTATATACAGGAGAGTCTCACCTATTGTCTTAGATACTAAAAGCTCATTTAGATAATGTTAAATTTCCTAGAAATTCTACTCTAATTCAATATATGAATAATTCAGTTTATACTCTAAGAAATTACTGGATTCTGAGAAGAACACAATAGAATATCAAAGGACAAGTTCTGATTCTGTTTACCCCAGTAAAATACTTTCGTTACCTGATTTGTAAGGAAGGGCTACCAATTAACTCTGAAAGACTAAGAGGAATCCTATTTTTTCCTCTTCCAAAAATAAGAAATCAGCTGAGAAGATTCCTGGGTTTGACTGGATATTGTCACAGTTCAATTCCAAATTTTTATTAATGGCCCAGCCTCTATATGTCTTATTAAAATCAAATTGACCTGAGCACTTTCTAGTGCCTAGGGATGGTTTGTTGGAAACTCCTTGATAATGCTGATTTAATTTAGTTTATAGGTGGATCTTTGAAAAATAAACAGGAATGTTACTGACCTGAATATGCAACAACTTCCATGGTGGGCCTATCAAAGTTCTTCTTTACCTGAATAAGATGTGCCCAACAAGCCTAATAAATTTTTAAACTAGGACTTTTCAATTGGCCAATCACAACTTTAGAGTATTGTAGAAGCAGCAAGGCTTCTTAATATTCTCAGGGCAGCTCATAAAGAATGGAAAGTAGTTTTCAAAATTATTAAATGACATACAAAATGGAAATAATTGGCAATTCTCAAAACACCAAGACTTTCTCATTCTGCCACCATGGAAGCAAAGGGTAAAACATCTAGCTGATGCTACAGCCAGTCAGGCAGCATTAAACAGACAAATTATCCAGACTTGAGAATGCTCCTTGCTTCAAAACAAACAAGCAAACCAAGAAATGAAGAAACCTGTTCCACAGTTCTAATGGGCAGCTGCAGAGGAAAAGGGAATACAGCAACAAGAGGGGGTACGTCTGTCTCAGGCAAACAGATTTGGTTGGCCACAATTAGAAACCAATCTTACCTATAGGAGCTTAATTACCTATAGGGAACTTTCACACGTACATGAGCTAAAATTGGAGTGCTAAAAGATGATTGATTTCATGAAGTAAACAATATTCTTGGAAACTTCCTATTATAGCTCACAAAGTATACAGCAAATATTGAATGGATTTCATGTAACCCTCTTCCTTTAATCTCCTGATGTCTCCTTTTTGATTGTAATGTGGAAAATAAGGTGCCAAACTGCCATTCTCTGAGCATTTCTCAATCCCTTGAGATTTAGCTTCCTGGCAATTGTCAGTGACTCAAATAAAGTAAGCAAAATTCTCTGTGAGACCACAGGCTTCAAGGTCTCTTACATATGTTTACAAATGTTTACTTGTATGTTTACAAATATGACTGGGCACCCTGTGGCCAGTCATATTGACCCATGAATCATCCATCGCAACTACGTCTTTTTTTGCTTTTTATTATGCTGGAACTATAGAGATTATTTGTTACATAGTATTTGATGACATTGCCCCCCACAGGACAATTCATGTAATTTGATCTCTGCAGTTCACTTAGGGAAAAGTGTCATTTTGTCCCTATTGAATCCAGGTTCAGAAAGTCAGCATCACCATGCTACCAGTGTGGGAGAGCCCTTCTGACTGACCACCTGAGGTAATTTCAGATCTGAGCATCCATTCCCTCTCACATGAACTAATAGGACACAAATGGGCAGATTCACTTCCTTCAGCTGGTTGGATACAGGACAGGAGAGAGCTGCCAGTACCACTGCCTCAGGTGAGCCTGCAGAGTGGGTTCTCACTGTGGTAAAAGACAGACTTGATTCCCTCCTCAGAGCACCTCGTTTGTAAGGTGCCATGGTGAGGTTGCTGTGTGGGACAGTACACAGCTTAGGGAAGCCTAATTCTCCAAAGATGAATTACCCTGAGAGCCTTGAGAACAGCTTCAGGGAGCAGAGCTCAGCTAGGATTAAAATGTAGTTGCTGGCCCTTCTGACCCAGGCACAAAAACTTGGTATTTCCTAGGGGCCCTATGTGAATGCCTCTCATTGGTCCACGAATTTTCTCCTCTCCTGCCCCTCCCTTAAGAATTTAACTTTCATTTTCGCTCTGCTATTTCGGAGCTTCTTGGCACCTGGTGTGGAGAGTGAATCCTGTCCACCACTTCCCCTCAGGCTGGAATTCCAGAACAAATAGGCCTTGTTCCCAGGAAGATTGGGGGTGAGTTTCCTTCTACTCTCTGTGCAGTGCCTAGAGGGTGGCAGCTTACTGAGAATACTGTGTTCCACTGTTACAGATCTTGGGGCACAAAACTGCACCCCATCCAAGCCCAGGCACTACAGCCAGAAGTTCAAAGGGTGTCCTGTGAATGCTGCCTGGGCCCAAAGGCTCAGAAGGGACCACAGTGGTGGGTTGGCTTTGATAGAGTCTCAAAGGTGGCGCAGGGGTGTGGCCATGGAAGAGGAAAGAAGAGGGGCCTGCGCACTCCCCAGTCAGGCTGAGGGGCTGCAGCAGGGAAATGGTGCTGGTATCACCATCAGCACCTATAGGTTAGAGGGAAATGCAGCCCTGCGTTGACAAGGTAGTGCATGAGGCATTGTTGCCTCACACCACATCTGCCTTGTGTGAGAGTCCAACCAGCTTCCACTCCTCCTGCAGGAGATGGACCTCTTTCCTTGTCTATGCACTTCTCAAACTTCTGCTTCTGGCCCACGTCCTGGGGCAAGTCTGCAAGTCTTTTAAATCCTGTGCAGGAGCCCCTAAGAAAGGACCCCCGTGCTCTAAACCCTTTGGGTTCTCCTGTGCATAAGTCTTGTTCATTTGCAAGACAGATATTTTGTAGGTTCAGCTCTGGGGCACAGGTTCCTGGGTTAAGCAGTCTGATGTGGGGTGAAACCCATAGGTCCTCAGAGATGGTCTAGGCATTTTTGATATCCTTGCAGCTCAGAGACCACTCATGCTTTCATATCTAGGCATCTCCCTGCCTGTTCTGGAGCCCTGGAGTCACCGCCTAGGTTGTGGGGGGTGAACCTCCATCTGTGAGGCCTCAAGCTCCTCTGCACTTTCCTCTTCTGTGTACTGTAGCATCAGGTGATTTGACTTTAGGTCCTTGTAGCCACACAAAAAGTAAATTCTGCATCCCCAAGGTTGAATGCTTGTTCTTTGCTTCCCTTTCCTATAAGCTCTTGTTGTGTCTCAGATTTGGGTGTATCTTGAAAGGGATGCAAATAATTAGATGTCCCTACCCTATATTTGAATCATGCTTGCACTGTAAACACAGGAAGACATCATTTAATATCTACCCCTAATGCAATACCTACCTCTGATCTTGCAGTTTATTAGAGCCTGATCTGGATCACAGTCCCTGCAGCCATGGACTACCTGTATAAGGTGCTAGGCTGTTTTCAGCATCTGGACCATTAGGTAGAATACACTTCTGGTTCTCTTTCAACCTCATTCCTTATCAGGTTCCCTCATATGTGATGAACATGGCACCAGTGGACAGTGTTAGTAGATCTAAATTCATCTTCATACAGCCCTTATAACATTTCCCTTCTTAGCACAGAGCAAAGAGAAAACCTTATGTCATACTGCAGATATTTTCTTTACCATCAAAATGTGGTACCATCTACTAAGGTCTTATCTTTCTTTTTTTATTTTTTCATAGTCTCATTTACTTGGTGCTCCTGAGAGAAATTCTGAGCCTAGACTGTGGCTACGGGGCCATATTGATTCCAGGTGGGAGAATGAGCATCACTGTGCTACCACTCCGTGATACCCTTTTTAAATGACCATCAGCATCTTTTCCAGTTGGTATGGTCACTCTCATTCATGTGAACTGATAAGATATAAAGTGCCAGGTTATTAGCCAGTCTAGGGATACAGGACAGGAAACAGGGCATGTCAACATTGGCTGCCTCAGGTGAGCTCTTAGTAATGGTCTTCACAGTGCTTTAGAAGGTCCTTTATTTCTTTTATCTCAGTCTTTTAGGAAGCTAGACTTAGTGGCCATGTATGAAACCACCTTAGGTTATGTAAGCTCAGAGCTACAGTGTACTAATTACCTTGTGAAATCTCATAAGCACAGCATCCAAGGGCCTAAAAGAGACAGTGTCCATCAGAAAAGTCACAATCTCCTTATGAAATGAAGTCTAAGCTTACTAACTGGCAGTTGAGTTCTATAGGAAGTCCTCCAAATGCACTTTCCACATCAGGCTATTTTTGTTATTAATCATATGGCCTCGCAATGAAGCTGAACTTCCCCTTTATTGTAGCCTCATAAGTTTCTTAGGAAACAAAACCAAAACCAAATACCCAACTTATTAGAAGAGTAAGCCAATATTGCCTCTACAGGAAGAAAGAGCCTGTTGTTGACTCTTTGTTCTCAGGTACCTAATCTAACTGCCATCCTTCCCTCTTACCTCATCCTATGTCTCACTCTCTTCCCTCTCTACATTTGCTTCCTGACTTTGTCCTGAAAGCTCTCATCTTCTCTCCCCTGAGCAGCTGTGCAAGCATTCGATTCATCTTCCCATTCCACACTGGACCCATCCAACACACCACCACCCAAAGGCAAAGCTAATCATGTCCCTCCTTCCTCTGAGGGCAAAACCTACATAATTTCTTTTGCTCTTGGAAAAGACCTCTAATGTCACAACACTGGGGAAGTGTCATATATCATGGTCACTGCAGGCTTGTATGATATCAAAGACCAAGCAGTTTTCTGCACACCTGCTACACTGCCATTTCTAAACTCAGACAATGTGGTACAACTTTCATGAATAGATCATTTCTTCCCTTAATATATTTTTTCCTCACTCATGTGCCATATTTCCTTCCTCTTCTTTAGCTTTCAGTTCAACCCTTCTATTTTCAAGTTGGAATTGCTGGACAACTCACTATCTGTCCCTATTGTTTGATTTCCCACAACGTGCACACCTCTCTAGTAGTGTTTCTCACATCAGCTTGTCGGCTGATTATTTAATTTACTGTTACTTTCCAGGTGAATGTCAGGGTCATAGTGGTTTAAACTTTCTGCTTAGTCTCATCATTTTGTTTGTAGGTATTAATTTAGTTATTAGCGTGTAATTCATAGTCATTAAGGATTAGTTGAATGACCTTTCCTAATATTTGAGATTTCTTTCCCAGACCAGGTATTTATTTAATCTATGTTTTTATTTCTCTAGGTATGTGACTTGTGTGATCCTATGAGCATATTTATGCCATTTCCCTCCCCACCATTCACATACATACACACTTTGGGGCTCCTATCAATGTCCTTGACATATTTTCCAGGCAGCAATTAGATTTTACCATTTATCAACACAAGACTTGCCAGATCCTTCCAAGTTACCTGTTATGTCTTTGATTAACTCAGGATGGTAGGATCCAACTGACCTCTGAAGGGGACCCTGAATACATTAGGTTGATTGCAAGTGTGCATGTTGAAGATAAAAACTCTTTGTAAGTCACTCACTGTCTCTGTGAACACATTTGAAAAGGATTTGTCCCTGCCATGTAGACAAACACATTGTCACATATGTCATGACAATAAGAGAAATTATTTCAAAGATTTAGCAAATGTTGCCAAAGGTTACACTGTAAATAAGTAGTCAGAGGAGGTCTTTCTGATAAATGAACATGTAAGGAGAGATTAACAGAAGGAAGAGAGTGAGTCCTACTTATACCAAGGGCTGTATTGCATGCTGAGGGATGGGCAGGTATACAAGTTCAGATGCCTAAGGGGTTTGGTGCTTTTACCTTCCAGGATGAGTTTTTCACATGGGAGAGAAGAAGCAGGAGAAATGTTGGGTCACACAAGGATCTTGCTAGAAAGGCCTCAGGTCATCCTTTTGTTCTGTATAAGTAAAGGACAATAACAACCATTGCACAGATAAAAATGAAATTTGCCATGTCAGATAAACTAAGAGTATTTAAAATTGTTATGAATTGTTCTTTTTACAAGGTCACCAAGCTCCTTTCCTTGTCTCTGTACCTGTTTTTTTTTCTTGGTCTTTTAATACGTGTTCTGGCCCTGTCTATGATATCTACACAGTTAGCATCATTTATTCTTACCTTTCTTCCTCTGCCCCCCTTTAATCTCTCCAATCTGGCAGAAATCTCTGAGCCAGAGGAGGCTCAGATCAGGACAGATTGTGATGGATTCAGGAATCCTGTTGAAATTAAAGGAGGAGATGACCTGCCCCATCTGCCTGGAGCTCCTGACAGAACCCCTGAGCCTGTGCTGTGGGCACACCTTCTGCCAAGCCTGCATCACTGCAAACTACAAAGAATCCATGGTCAGTGAAAAGGGGCAGAACAGCTGTCCTATGTGCCGAAGTAGTTACCAGCCTGGGATCCTAAAGCCTAATTGGCATATGGCCAACATCGTAAAGACACTTAGGGAGGCCAAGTTGAGTCCAGATGAGGAGCAAAAGAGAGATCTCTGTGAGCGCCATGGAGAGAAACTCCTGCTCTTCTGTAAGGAGGATGGGAAGTTCATTTGCTGGCTTTGTGAGAGATCACAAGAGCACCGTGGTCATCATACATTCCTCATGGAGGAAGTTGCCCAGGAGTACAAGGTAACAGAGTGGAGAAAAGACAGGGCAAAAAAATAGTACTTGATGGGAAATGTCTACTTAGCATTGACTCTATTTACCTAGCCACCCTAGTCCTGAGTCCTGTGATCACTTTTGTCCCTATGCTTACCTTCCAAGGCCTGAAGAACATTTCTGTGCATTCCACACAATTGCAAAACAATGAGCAGAGTCAAAAAAGTAGATATTTTTATAACTTGTTCTAATAGGTGGAGGTTTGGTGTGTAAGCAAATCTCTTCAATGCTTCTTTGTACAGGATGGATAACTGGGCAGCTGGGTGGACTAATACCTAAGTTCTTTACATACTACAGGATTAGGTTTCTTCTTCTAGGACAAAGAGAATCAGTCTTGACATCAGAATGGGGACTTCTATTACGTGAGTCTTAAAACATTCACCACATCAGGTTTCCTTCAAGTCACAGATTGTAATTGGTGTTTCACAGTTCCTATAAACTCCAATCTCTTTAGAGATCAGCCTGATTTTTCTCCCCTTTTCCTCTATTCTGAAACTGAGAAAGCCCATAGCCAGCCTCTGGTGTGATTCCTCCCTCACAGGAAAAGCTGCAGGCAGCTCTGGACAGGCTGAGGGCTAAACAGCAGAAAGCTGAGAAGTTGGAAGCTGACATCAAAGAAGAGGGAACTTCCTGGAAGGTAGGAGGAGACTCTTTTTGAGGGATCTAGACAGAAATCTGGACAGATCCTTGAGTCTTAGTCCCAAGGACCTCCCTTCTTCCTCTTCCCTGACTGTCAATATGTAGTCACTGATCAGGCATTCTGTATCCTTTTCTGGTGTGGGTGGAACTGAATTAGAACATCTCACAAATTAACAGATATTTGTGGGTTAGTGATTCTCAGAGAGAGTATCTTCTCAGGATGGCTAGTGAATTCTGTGTTCATTGCTGTCATTATTTTAAGCCTTGAACTCTTCCAGGGAAGGACAATTTCCAAGGGTTCATGGCTCTATCCCCCAGTACTCTGTTAGGTGGAGAGTGGGGTTGAGGGTCAGGAATAATGCAGGGAAGCATGACTGTCCTGGGCAGCTGTGGGAAAGCTGAGCCACACCCAGGTATCCTATTTTGCTTCCTGGTTGGTTTCAATAATGAAGTGATTACTTTGAAATATATTGAAGAGAAAATAATAGGAAAAATTACCCTTCCCCAATATTGCTCTCCTGCTTCCATTTCCATTCCTTATGAGAAATTCAAAATCAAATACTTCTTTTTCTGGCTCCCAGGCTCTGCCTGATAGCTTGAGTCCCTCTTTTTCTTTCTCATTCCTGAAGAATCTGATAGAAAATGAGAGACAAATTGTCCAGGATTGCTTTAAAAACCTGAGAGGCATCCTGGACTCTGAAGAGCAGAAGGAGCTACAAAAGCTGGCAAAGGAGGAGGCAGATATTCTCCATGACCTGGAACAGTCTGAGAGTGAGCTGGTCCAACAGAGCCTGGTGTTGAGAGATCTCATGTCAGAGTTGGAGTATCGATTGCAGGGGTCAACGGTGAAAATGCTGCAGGTAAGACTTGGGAAGAAGCCCGAGCACCTGAACTTGAGGAAAATGAAGACTTAAGTTTCCTACACTACTGTGTGGCTGTGCAGTTTGTGACAGTGACACTGAGGTTCCCATGGTCTTGCAGTAACCTTTTCCTGAATCTATTTCAGAGATTATAGGAATAATTGAATGCATGACTAACAAGGAAAATCTTGTTTTTATTAATGTATCAGTTACAGTAAAAAATTTGACTGTGGAGAGAATATTCATCGTTTTCCAGTTATGTACTATAGAACCTTATATCTGTGTTGAAGCCTCGAACAGCTTTCAGAAACTTCCTCATGTCCCAAGAGTTTTGGTTTTGTTTTCTCCCCATAAAATGAGTTGAGATTTTTCTCAACTGTAATTTTTGAATAAGCAATTGTGAAAGATTGGTATTATTTATTCCTTCATAATTCAGTAAATTCACCAGTGAAACTATCTCACTCTGGGCCTTTACTTTTTGGAATGTTTTCAAATATATATATACACATATATTTATATATTATTTTATCAATATATATAAATTTATATATTGAATGCATACATATATACATACAGAATATATATTTCATTCAATATATAAATTTATATATTTATATCAACATATATAAATATAGTAATATATTTGTATTTTCCTATACTAAGTTTTCTTAAGTTTTTTTAACATTTCTTGAGTCAGATTTTGATAATGTACATCTTTGTAGAAATTTGTCCATTGTAAGTTGTCATTTATAAGCATGAAGTTAGTCATTGTAATCCCTAGAATTTCTTTCATTTTTACAGTAACCACGGTAATGTCCTTTCTTTTATTTCTTATAAGATGATGTGCTTTTTGGGGGGGTCAATTTTGTTGTTTGGTTAATTTTACTGATCTTTTTCAAGAATAAACTTTACTGTTTTATTTATTTATCTATTTTAACTTTCCTATATCACTGATTTCTGCTCTTAATTATATTCTTCATTTATGTTTGCATATTTTCACGTGTACTGAGTGTGTATATTCATATGTGTGTATTGTGTTTAATTTGATGTTATTTTCCTAGTTTCTTAGGTGAGAATTTAGACCACTGATTTGATAGTCTTTCCTGTATCATTTTTAGTGATATAAATACATTGTTTTGCTATATTCTATGCTGACTATTTACTTGTTTTTTTATTCCATCTAACTTATTTTCAAATTTCTTTTGGAATTTTTTGTTGTTGTTGTTGTTCACCTTCTTAGTATCTCTGAATCTATTGTTTAATTAGAAATACTGTGTGATTTTATACTTATTTCTTCTTATGAATATTTTAAATTGAATTCCTTGCTAATCAAAAAGCATAAATTTTATTATGCCAATTTTTGAATGTATTGACACTTGCTTTATAACCTAAACATTTTTATATAAATTTGAAAAGAATGTGTATTGTACATTCATGTATGAAAGGGTCTACAGATGCCATTATAATTTATTTTCTTCTCCTTAAGTCCCTTTAACATTTTTCCTTAAGTCCCTTTAACATTTCTTTTTCTTATCTGGGAAGCTCTTTGGGTCTCCTTCAATTCTAAATGATAGCTTTGCTGGCTAAAGGAATCTAGGTTGTAGGTCCTTGCTTTTCATTACTTGACTAATGCCAGTCCCTTCTGGCATGCAAAGTTTCTGTTGAGAAATCAGCTGACCGACTTATGAGAAACTTATAGGTAAGTGACTGCTTTTCCCTTGATGCTCTTAAGATTATTTCTCTGCATTCTTAATTTCGTACTTGGTCTGTGTGATGCTTTTTATCTGCTCCATTATGTTTCCTGTCTCTTTGTTGAAGTTCACAGTGAGATCACCTATTCTTTCCCTAAGTTCAGTGAGCCTCTATAATTAGTGTTTCGAATTCTGCATCTGGTGGATTGTTTGAATCCCTTTTGTTTATTCTGGAATGTGTTGAAGAAAAGATAGTCAGAAAAATCAGCCTCCCCTAAACTTGCTCTCCTGCTTCCATCTATTTTCCCTGTGAGAACGTCCAAATCAAATACTTCTTTATCCTGATCTTGCATTTGAGACATGTTTCTTTGCCTTCTCATTTTGGCTGCCTCCCTATGTTTATTACTATATATTAGGTATATCTGTCATGTCTTCCAGTCTTGGCTGAGTGTCCTCATGTAGTAATATCCTTTGCTGTTTTTGTGTTCACATGTGCACAGAGCTCCAGGTGTCTTTCAGAGAATCACCAGGATGGGGCACAAGTGGTGTTACTCTGGTTGATAGAGACTCAGATTTGTCTCTGGCCTGTGCTGCTTGCTGTATATGGACAGGGCTCCACAGGATAACAATGGTGCCTCCCAGTACTCTAGTCCTTGGGAGAGTTGCCCCCACCAGTCCTCTGCCTGAAGCCAGACAGTTCAGTTTCTCCTTATATGTCTCTGGCACTTCGCAAGCTTCTGTCTCTTCTCTGGAACTTAGGACAAGTGTTGTGAGGAAGTGACTCTGTGCTAGGGTCCTTTAAGAAGATGCTTGGTGTTTCAGTAGTCCTCCACCTCACCTGGACTGAGTCTGTGCTGGATTTGACAGCCAGATATTGTGGGGACACCTCTCCCCAGCACTGATACTCCTGGCTGAGGAGCTGGATGTGGTGCTGGGATTTCTCATTTCTCGGGTGATCCCTCTGCACCCAAGATATTCCTACTATTTCTTAACATCTACAGAATGACGTAGTGCCAGCTAGTTTTGTCTCAGCCCCTTTTACCAGACTTGAGGTGGCTTCTTTTCTACATCTTTAGTTACAGTTCAGTTCAGTTCATCTTCATGTGGTCCTCAAGGATGGTTATTCTGTAATTTAGTTATAAATTTTATATGGTTGTGGGAGGACATAATCACACCATTTACGTACTCCAGCATTTTGAGCAGAATTCTATCCATTTACTTTTGCCATATTTGTGTCTTTGAATCAAAAATATGCCTCATATCACTAGCAATTATGAAATTGCTTTTCATCTAGTTCAAATATCTCTGCCTTTTATTTGGTGGATGAAGACAATAACCTTTAAAGCAATTCCCATGCAGCTCTATTTCATTTATATTGTCATTTGCTTCTATAAGTTGCCTGTAATTTTCATTGTTCTCTGTCCCATCAACAAGCTTCTTTTGAGTTAAACAGATATTTTTAGTATAAAATATTAAATTTTACTAGTTTCTATTTCTGTGGTAGTTGCTCTTCTGAATGCAATATGCATCCTAATTTATCATGATCTAAATTAATACTAAATTAATCCCAATAAAATATGGATACTTACCTCCAACATTGCTTTCTATATTACAGCAATATCACGATGGTGCTTTAATATGGCCACTTGATCCAATGCAGGCCAGTGCCATGCAGGCCAGTGCCATGCAGGCCTCAGAATTATTTGATATAACTGAGAAGACCAGTTTTCTTTTCATATGAGATTTGTATGAGGAGATTCATGTTTTCTTCATGAACTGCGTAAAGTCAATACAGAAAACAAATAGAATTTGGAGAATGACATAGACAAAATGTTGTCCCCCAAATTCTTTTTCTCTACTTCTTTTGGGAGCTGCCCTGCCTGGTTTCAGAAGCTGTAACCTCCCCAAGGCTAAGGCTGAGTGAGAGACCTTTGGACCAGAAGTCACTAAAGAGACAAAGCTTATCTCCCTGGCAGGAGTGCTGATTCTACTCCTTTTTCCATAACTGGTCCCCAATGCTTGATCTGTTAGCCAGTGATGGGTAAGACTCCCCAAGGGGGGAATGACCTAAGACAGGCATGATCACATGGAGGCCCCAGGGAAGGACTTGGGGGGTTATGGAGAAAGGGGGTGATGGAACTTTGCCCCTCAGCTTTGACAAAGCCTGAGTCCTCATTCTGCCTGTGAGAAGTCTCTCAATTTTCTGGCTATCTTGCCTCCTCTGCCTGACTTAGACCTGAAACAATGTCAGAGGGCAGTACAGCCCTGTGCTAGATAGGACTGGCTCCCTGGGTAATCAGACCTGAGAAAGGATATGTAAAATCCTGTGAAACCTGCTTTGCTAAGAATGTTCTTAATTAAATGATAAAGGCCCTAGCAGGAAATGAATTTGTTCCCTTAAGTTTTGTAGCCTTTTAGGTGATAGACCCTGACTCAGAATGAGCCCTAAATAGTTCTTTGTATGCTATCTATCGCTTAATTCTTACTGCCAGACAATGATTAATAAGCTGTATCTGTATTCCTGTGCAAAAAAACAAAAAACAAAAAACAATAAAGGCTTGTCTAGGCAGGGGTGCAGGGCACTCTCCCCTAGAGAGAGTGGCCTGCCCCTTTTCCTCCACAGGACTCGGTAGTCCTTGTGAATTGGTCTTGTATCCCATGCATAACACCTCAGACACTGCTGGCCGGTGTCTGCATCATACTTCATCCACTTTTAATTGTTTTTCATCATACTGCAACAAAGCCCTAATACATAGAGCAAAGCAATTGTGTGTGTGTGTGTGTGTGTGTGTGTGTAAACCCAGCAGTTTGTCTAGTTTATGGTGTCATGCAAGAAGTTAGTTTGAGATAAAGAAGACCAAATAAATTAGTACATAAGTATTCAAAGAAATAAAAGTGTCATGATTAAAAAAGTTCAGATGACAAACAACTGTTAACAATGTGGAATAAACTGGTTGTGTAGACAATAAGATGCAGGTAAATGTTATATTATTGGGACAGTGACCAAGGGGATGGTAGTAACATGAACAAAGATGTATAAGGAAGGGAAGACACAATATGTTTGATGAAAAGTAAGGTACATATGAAGAATCTTAAGGTATTGTTTCATACAGCTTCTTCACTAGGGAATATATTAATCTACCTTTAGGAGGCAAAATTGAGTAAAAATAGAGTTAATGAGGCCAATTATAGACAGTGTATCAAATGAGGAGAGACTTGAGAAAAGCCTACATTAATACATTTGTTTGCTTTTACCCTCAGCAGAAGTCATGCAAACTTCTTGAGGAATACTACAACTAGTCATTTTTGATTACCTGGTGTAATCCTTGACAAGTAATAGCACATCACTTTACATTCATGTTGAATAAATTAATGAGCCATGACTGACTCAAATCACCTCATGAGAGCCTTGTGAACATGGGTAATATGTCATGGGCCTCATGTTTTCCTCCTAAATATACCTCATGTCCTGATAGTGGAAGCCTCATGCTTCACATGAGTCTTCTTGAATGATTGACCTGAGTCTTCTCTGTACTTCTTGGGTGTCACTTTGAGACCATCTCTGTTCCCCCCATATCAGGGAGTGGTGGGATGTGATGAAACTTTGTAAGTGAGGAGGCTTATTACCACTTGACTCATTTTTTTCTCTTTTCTCCCTAGGATGTGAATGGCATCATGGAAAGGTATGTGTGGGAGACCAGAGATGGTCCTTTGGTGCTGTGAAAAGAGGTTTAAGGCTATTAATGTTATCTAGTGGTTAATTAGAATACAATATTGCTTAGGGCAAAAAAATTCTGGTTTAGTTTTATCTTAAATTTCTGTCCACATTTCATGGTTTGAGTGTTCTCCAACTACTGCTAATGGACCAGTTTGTGTAGTGGAGAATTTAGGTTGGGGCAGGTGCTGAGTTTGGGTCAGCAGCTTTTAGGGTTGAGATGTTGCAGTATCAGATCCTTGTGACTTCATAATTTTAGTCACCCAGAATGCCTGTATTGAATTCAGGTTCCCTTTATTTCTTAATGACTTTATCTATTGGGCATAGGTTGTGTCTTCTTTACCTGCCAAGCACCCAGAATTGGAGAGGACTCTTTTATATTTAAATTTATTTCTTGTGAAAAATAAATAAATAAATAAATTTATCCCTTGTGGATAGAAGAATCCTGGTCTCTTCCATAGAGTTCTATTTTTTTTTCTTCAAAAAACAGATGTGAATAGCAAAGAATATTTTGGCCTGGTGCAAACAACTGATCCCGCTTGACCATGCACTTTCAAAAGCAGAATGAAAGGGCAGCATCATTATATCTACATTTGTATGCCTACCTGGCTACAACAAGCTGTTCAAACATAAAAAATGCCAACCACAATTAGTATGGTATATATAACGTCTTCTTTTCCAGGTGTTATGTTGTCCCTAGAGAAACATAAATCTCAGATTTTATTCTGAGAGTCTCCCTTCTGGGAAGCAGACTTTAAAGTCCTGATCCCCTCCAGACAGTAGTCCCTCACTGGGTAGTGGTATCTGTCAAATTACTAGGAGCCAGGTTCTGCCACCTCTCTGTCATGTAATATCTCTCCACATCCATTTGGTGAGATTTCCTCACATTATTTTGTTTAAGGAACCAAAGTTTCCATTAAAAAAAAAAGCCATGTAATTTTATATGATTCTTAGTGGTAAGAGAAGTGGAGGTTAGTTTTCATTTTGAAAGGAATTAACTGTGCTTCTGCGAGGTCAAGGCCTGCCTAAGAACACACACTGTGTACTGTAAAGTTAGCCAGGAGTGTATTCCTTTGGCTCCAAGGTTGGAAGTCTGCTCTCTCCTTGCTCAGGGGTCCATTGAAGGAGGCTCAAGTGCTTAGTGGGGTGAGTAGACAGAAATGAGTGGTTTTGGAGAGCCAAAAAGTCAGAGGTGTGAGAATATTATTCTGTCATCCCTAGGAGTAAGACCTTTACTTTGAAGAAGCCAAAAACTGTCTCCAAGGAACAAAGGAGAGTGTTCCAAGTTCCTGACCTGAATGAGATGCTGCAAGCGTTTAATGGTGAGGCATGCCAGAGCTGGTGGGTGGCTGAGGGGGTCTGGTGATGTTGGGAGTTAAAGAGGGAGGAGGGTTGAGAATAGAGGTGGCAAAGGAGAATGGATATCATGTGGTGATGATGTAGCCATAGTTAATGGGGCATGAGCAGCTGTCTTGCTCACCTCTCAGTCTTCTGTTTACTGTCTTACATATTTCCCTGATTGGAGAGTAAATCTATTGTAGTGCTGACTCCTTTGCTTATATTTACTGTTATGGATTTTTATCATTTCAGAACTGACTGATGTGCGCCGTTATTGGGGTAAGGAGAAACCACAGTATCATAAAGCCCATGTCCTCATCTTCTTTCAGAACTTTGTGTTTTCTCTTATGTCTCTTATTTTCAGACCTACAATTCTTTCCCAACATCACATACATATTATGCTTCAGCAGTGTTAGACCTACTACCAAGAATAGAACTAAATTCTTCTCAGTTTCCACTCATGTTATTCTCAACAGGTATGTCATATCCCTCTAACAACCCTGTAATTTTTCTACAGTTCACATTACCCTGCAACCTTCCATGGACAAACAAAATGTTGCCATTTCTGCAGATCGGATGCAAGTGAGATATGAGCACCATCTTGATGCAAATACGAAGGCTTCTGCTGTACTTGGCTCACTGGCTATCACGTCAGGGAAACATTACTGGGAGGTGGATGTGTCAGAGAAACAATCCTGGTACTTGGGGGTATATGGCGAAAAAGACTCTGACACCTCTAGTGATCAACCTAAACGATGCTTCTGGGTTATAGGATTAGAGAATCAGTTTAAATATAATGTTTTTGGGGAATTTTCCTCCTTTGATCCCTTGAAATTAACCCCAAGTCTGACTGTTCCTCCCCGCCGTGTTGGCGTTTTCCTAGACTATGATGCTTGCACTGTCTCATTTTATAATGTCACAAACCATGGGTTTCTCATCCATACATTCTCTTCATGTTCCTTTTCTCAGAAAGTGTATCCATATTTCTGTCCTATGACATGTACTGGCCCCATGACACTGTGTTCTCCAAGCTCTTAAGTCTTATACCCTCACCCATTTCTTTTTCACACATCTGTCTTTGGGTACATCTAATGCACTGAGCTCATCTGCACCAGCCTCACCAGCTTTTTATGTCTGTCTCTCTTTTCTTTTCATTCCAATATCCTTCATTCAAAAATAGGGTTTACAATTTGCCTTGTGTCATTCATATTTTTCCCAATGTCCTGTTTGCATAGAAAAGAATCTTAATTCACTATTTTTTTATAATCACAAGTAAAATGACTAATGCCTCATAAAAAAGCCATATGTGGAGGGACATCTATGCCAAATTCTTGCAGTTTCCTTTTTTGTGTCACTGAGAAGGACAGATTTTCAACTTCTTTTATATATTGTTCAGTCTTGCATAGGAATCATCCACTACAAATGAGTCCTCAGGGATATATCAGTTCAATCGTAATGTTCCTTCTTCATCAAGGACAGAAGGAGACAGTATCAAAAATAATAGGTACTTAGTGGAAGGTTTGTGTTCAAGTGTCTGACTTCAAGTCCATTCTCTCAAAAAAAATGCAGTGTAACATGCAATAAGATAGTTGAATGCTGGCTTCATTTACTAAAAATTGTCTTGGTACTAAAAACACACTAGATTTAGGATCATAATGAGAAGAAAACTTTGTGAACTATAAAATTGTGTCTCAACCTAATAAACATTTTCTCTACTAATTAGTGAGAAATATAAGCTGTGTCAGCGTCTCATGAAACAGGTTTGTGCCTTCAAGGGCACTAGAGTGGTTTTTTCTGAATTCTCCTTTTCAGATGCCAGATACCTTGCTTTGCTGTCAGGACTACATGAGCCATGCCTGTGATATATGTGTGTGTGTGTGTGTGTGTGTGTGTGTATGTGTGTGTATGAGAGAGAGAGAGAGAATTACAATTCTGGTTTGCTACATATTGATCTTGATAAAAAAAAAATCTACCTCTGAGAGAGAGGAAGATGGCAGTGAGGTAGGAGGGAGCAGATTTCACTTCCCCCTACAAATGGGAGAAAAATCTAGCCAATCTACAGAGGAACACAGCAAACAGCCAACAGTACCCCAGCATACATGAAAATAGGAAACCAAAAATTGTAGCGGACATTGAAAAACTAGATGGTAAGGAGAGTGCTTTAGGATAATAAGGGCCCAGGGATCAGCACAGGGACCAGGGAGGCTACAGCCCCAGGCCTGGCACCTACCGGGTCTGCCACAGGGCTCTTGGGAGAGAGCTGGGTCAACTGCTCCCTTCCTGGCCAAGCAAGGTTTGAGCAGCACCAGGAGAGACCTGGTTGCTTGAAGTCACAGAGAGGGGAATAAGGACTAAGTGGCAAATACACAGAGGCTGTGAGCACCCATGCATAGGCCTGGGAAGAGTGTGTGCCCAAACCCATGTGACCAGAGGTGGCCTGGCCAAGCACACTTGCCCACAACCTGGTGAGAGTGTATGTTGTAGGCCTGAAGCCCATAGCCCTAAATCCGGGGAGAGTGTGCTCTGAGGAAGGCCCAAATCCCACACCCAAGGCCCTGCAGAGGGTCACCAGGCAAGCTCTCGGGAGAATGCGAGTTTAGCCCTGGGGAGAGTACATGCAAGGCTGAATGAGTGCTGAACAGGAAAGGAGGAAAGTGATACCAATCACCCCTCAGCCTGCTGCAGCCAGCAAGATGAAAAAAACCAGTTTGGTCAGTTTGAAACCAGCAAGAGGTGTTGTTTTTTTGGTAAGTAAGTTTTAATTTTTATTATTTTTTCTCTATCAATTCCTTTTGCTTCTTTTTCCTTCTTTCTTGTTTCATTCCTTCTTACTTTCTTTCCAATTTTATCTCTTCCTCCTTCCTCCTTCTGCATATTTCTTCTTTTAAAATACCCACAAGTGAGACAAAAAAACCTGGAACTGTGAAAAGACCAGAGTTGGACCCAAAAAGGGGGCATCCCGACAGCTGAGACAGACAAATTTCACTTTGCTATTACAGATAACCTGCAAGTTATTGCATATTTGTATTATTATTTTTTCATTATTACATCTTTTATTTTAATAGTATTTTTGCATTCCTCTTCTTTCTGTTTAATCTTCTTTGCTTGGCTGGTTATATTGTATCATCTGACAGGTTTTCCCTGTGCTCTCGCTCGTAGTGTATTGCTAATTTCCTGTCCTTCATTTGACTTGTGTTCCATTAGCACACTACTCAAGGTCTTATACTACCTATTCTTGTTATCCGGACCTCATAGATACTGTCATATGATTTCTGCTCTAATATTATTGTAAATAATAGCTATTCCATACAATTGTAAATACTATACAACACCCCTCCCAGATCTTAGTCCACTTCACAGTTTCCTGAACACTATTACTGTAGTGGTTAACTCTATTCTCACACACTATACCTATTTATTGTCTTTTATTCTCATTTTACCTCAGAATGTGACTTCCCACAACCTAACTGCTTTCTAGATCCAACTCACCATCCTTCCTTCCCCATCAAGAGTCTTATCTTCTTTCCATCCTTTCTAAAACCTGGCTAGTCGGGTGGGAGATCATGTTTAACACTATACATAGCCAAAGGATTTCCTATCTCTTCTCTACCAACTGCTACTGTAAATATCACAGAATACTCTCTTGCTGCCTTAAACCATTTTGCCTTCCCCCTCCAACTGACCACAAAAAAGAGTAGGTGGAAGCGGTAAACATCAGGATACCCACTGTAAGAGGAAACCCAACAACAAAGGAACCACCAACAGATAACAACAGAAGAAGGTGAAGGAGGGAGTGGAAACCACACAAACCAAAATGCAGGGTCTATCTGGAAATACAACTAAATAGTGGAGAAATTACCCAGTACAAACAGTTGAACAAGACCAAGAGAGAATCCTCAAAACCTTGTACACACGGAGGAACCAGCTTCAACACAACCTGCCCTCACGAGCACAACAAAATACAAGAGGTGGTGGACAGAGTGACCCTCAGTTAAACAGCTGGTGGGAAGGACCCACCAAAGAAAGACCCAACAACAATCAAAACCCAAAGACAAACACAGAGCCAACTTAAACAACAGCCCAAGACCAGTGAGCTCGGGGATCAAGGAGACTGCACCACTGAATCTCACAGGTATTCTACCACAGAAGTTCACACCATAAATCCAGGGAGCCAGAACACATCAATTTAAGAAGCTGAGGTTAACAAGAAGAGTCTCACAAACAATGGGAAGACAAAGAAACAATCCCCAAATGAAAGGAAAGGAGGAAGCCTCAGAAAGAATGCTAAATGAAACAGAGGCAACTCACCTATCAGATATTGAGTTCAAAGCAATGGTTATCAGGAAGCTCAATGAGATCACAGTGAATTACCAGAAACTACAGGGAAATTACAATGAACTCACTGCAAATTATATCAACATGAAAAAGGAAATAGAAGGAAATAGAAGTTGTCAACAAGGGGCAAAAGGAAATGAATACAATATCTCAACTGAAGAACACAGTAGAAGGAATCAAAAGCAGGATCAATGAAGCAGAATATCGGATCATCCAGTGAGCTGGAGGACAAAGTAGAAAAAAAAAACTCAGAAAGAGCAAGAAAAGGAAAAGAGGCTCAGAAAGAATGAAGAGGTATTAAGAGAAATGTAAGACAATATGAAATGAAATAATATCTATATAATAGGCATACGAGAAGGAGAAGAAGAGCAAGGCATAGAAAACCTATTTGAAAAAGCAATGATGGGAAACTTCTCTAATTTGATGAGAGAAAAGGTCACACAAATACAGGAAACACAGAGAGTTCCAATCGAGAGGAACCCAAAGAGGCCCACTTCAAGACACATCATAATTAAAATGGCAAAATTTCAAGACAGAGAATCTTAAAGGCAGCAAGGGAGAAACAGGAAGTAACATACAAGGGAGCCCTGGTAAGATTAGCAGCTGACTTCTCAATGGAAATGCTCTAAGCACGAAGAGAAGGCAAAGAAATATTCCAAGTAATGAGAACCAGAGGCCTGCAACCAAGGCTACTTTACCCAGCAAGACTCTCAATCAAGCTAGAAGGCCAAATAAGAAGCTTCCCAGACAAAACAAGTCTAAAAGAATACACCTCCACCAAACCAGCTCTGCAAGAGATGCTAAAGGGACTGCTTTAGGAAAAGGAAGGACAAAAGAAAGAGAGAGAGAGGAACATAAGTACATAAATGGCAATGAATAAGTACCTATCAATACTAACCTTAAATGTAAATGGACTAAATGCTCCAATCAAAAGACATAGAATAGCTGAATGAATAAGAAAGCATGATGCACACATATGTTGCCTACAAGAGACCCACCTCAGGACAAAAGACCTACACAGACTGAAAGTGAAGGAAACAAATTTTCTGAGCAAACGGAAAGGAGGAAAAAAAAGCCGGGGTAGCAATAATCATATCAGAAAAAATAGACTTCCCAAAAAGGGCCATAAAGAGAGACCCAGAAGGTCACTTCATAATACTCAAGGGAAGAATTCATCAGGAAGAAATAAACATTGTAAATATATATGCACCCAACATAGGAGCACCCAAATACATAAAGAAAATCATAGAGGACTTCAAGAAAGATATTGACAGCAACACAATTATAGTGGGGGATTTTAACACCCCACTGTCAAAAATGGATAGGTCTTTGAAACAAAATATCAACAAAGATATTGTGGCATTGAACAATGCCCCAGATGAAATGGACTTACATATACAGAGCCCTCTATCTCAAAGAAGCTAAATACACAATCTTTTCAAATGCACATGGAATATTTTCAAAGATAGACCACATGATAGGACACAAAACAAGCCTCAACAAATTCAAGAAAACTGAAATCATACCAAGCATTTTCTCCAACTACAAGGGACTGAAACTAGAAACCAACCACAAGAAAAAACACCCAAAACACTCAAAATCATGGAGATTGAATAGCATGCTATTAAACAATGAATGGGTCAAGAATGAAATTAGGGAAGAAATAAAAAAGTTTCTGGAAACAAATGAAGATGAACTCACAGCAACCCAAAACTTATGGGACACAATGAAGGCAGTTCTGAGGGGGAACTTCATAGTGATACAGGCCTACTTAAAAAAGATAGAAACATTTCAAACAAACAACCTAACCCTATGACTACAAGAAGTCAAGGAACAACAACAAAGACAGCCAGCCCAGAGCAAGTAAAAAGAAGGAAATAACCAAGATCAGAGCAGAATTAAATGACATAGAATCTGAAAGCACAATTCTATGGATGAATGAATCCAGGAGTTCATTTTTGAAAAGATAAAATTGACAAGCCTTTAAGCAGGCTCAACAAGAAACAAAGAGAGATGACACAAATAAACATAATCAGAAATGAAAGAGGAGAGATTACAACTGATAATACAGAAATACAAAGGACTGTAAGAAATTACTATAAGGAACTGTATGCCAAAAAATTTGAAAACCTAGATGAAATGGACAAATTTCTAGAAAAACATAATCTTCCAAAACTCAATGAAGAAGAAGCAGAAAGCCTGAACAGACCAATAGCAGCAGATGAAATTGAAGCAGTAATCAAAAAACTCCCAACACAAAAAAGCCCTGGACCAGATGGTTTCACAGGAGAATTCTACAAAGCATTTAAGGAAGAGCTAACCCCTATCCTACACAGACTATTCCAAGAAATCCAAAATTACGGAAGAGTCCCAAACTCTTTTTTTTAAGAGACTCTATTCTTTTTTAAGATTTTATTTATTTATTTTTACAGAGGGAAGGGAGAGAGAAAGAGAGAGAGAGAGAGAGAAACATCAATGTGCAGTTGTTGGGGGCTGTGGCCTGCAACCCAGGCATATGCCCTGACTGGGAATCGAACCTGCGATGCTTTGGTTTACAGCCCGCAATCAATCCACTGAGCTACACCAGCCAGGGCTCTAAACTCTTTTTAAGAGGCCAGCATCATCCTAATCCCAAAACCAGATAAAGACCCAACAAAGACTGAAAAGTTCAGGCCAATATCGCTGATGAACATAGATGCTAAAATACTCAACAAAATAATGGTAAACTGCATCCAACAATACATTAAAAAGATCATACACCATTACCAAGTGGGATTCAGCCCAGGGATGCAAGGATGGTACAAAATTCCCAAGTTAGTAAATGTAATACATCACATAAACAAAAGCAAAGACAAAAATCACATGAACATATTAATAGATGCAGAAAAAGCATTTGATAAGGTACAGCACCCATTTATGATAACACTCAGCAAAGTGGGAATAGAGGGAGCATTCCTCAACATAATAAAGGTCATATATGAGAGACCTGCAGCCGATATCATACTCACTGGGCAAAAACTAAAATTTTTTTCCACTAAGAACAAGGAACAAGAACAAGATCCACTAAGAAGATCAGGAACAAGACAAGGTTGTCCACTTTCACCACTTCTATTCAATATAGTATTGGAAGTTTTAGCCACAGCGATTAGACAAGAAACGGAAATAAAAGGCATCCAAATCAGACAGGAGGAAACAAGACTGTCATTGTTTGCAGATGACATGATAGTGTACATAGAAAATCCTATAGACTCCACCAAAAAACAGCATGACCTAATAAATGAATTTGGCAAAACAGCGGGATACAAAGTCAATATCCAGAAATCAAAGGCATTTTCATATACCAACAATGAAACAGCAGAAGTTGAAATCAAGAAAAAAATCCCATTTGATATAGCAAAAAGAAAAATAAAATACCTAGGAAAAAACCTAATCAAGGAGATAAAAGACCTGTGTGCAGGAAACTACACAACACTGAAGAAAGAAATCAAGGAAGACACAAACAAATGGAAGCATATACTGTGTTCATGGATTGGAAGAATTAACATCATCAAAATGCCTATCCATCCAAAGCAATTTATATATTCAATGCAATACCTATTAAAGCACCAGTGCCATATTTCACAGACATAGTACAAACACTCCAAAAATTTGTATGAACCATAAACAACCCTTAATAGCAGCTGCAATTTTGAGCAAGAAGAGCAAAGTAAGAAGGATCACCATACCTGATACCAAACTGTATTACAAGGCCACTGTACTCAAAACAGCCTCATAGTGGCATAAAAACAGGTACATGGACCAATGGAACAGAACAGAGAGCCCAGAAATAAACTGAAGTCTCTACAGTCAATTAATATTTGACAAAGGGGGCAGCAACATAAAATGGAGTAAAAATAGCCTCTTTAACAAATGGTGTTGGGAGAATTGGACAGCTATGTGCAAAAAAAAAAAAAATGAAATTTGAGCACCAACTCACACCATACAAAAAATAAATTCAAGGTGGATAAAAGATTTAAATATAAGTCATGACACCATTAAAGTCCTAGAGGAGAACATAGGCAGGAAAGCCTCAGATATTTCACACAGTAACATTTTTTCAGTTATGTCTCCTAGAGCAAGGGACATAAAGGAAAGAATAAACAAATGGGATCTCATCAAAATGAAAAGCTTCTGCACGGCTAAAGAAAACAGTATTAAAATAAAGAGAACCAACTGTATGGAAAAACATATTTGCCAATGATACCTCAGAAAAGGGTTTAATCTCCAAAATATATAAAGAACTTACATGACTCCACTCTAAGAAGACAAGCAACCCAATTAAAGAATGGGCAAAGTACTTGAACAGACCCTTCTCCAAGGAGGACACACAGAGGATCCAGAGACACATAAAAAGATGCTCAGTATTGCTAGCTATCAGAGAAATGCAAATTAAAACCACTATGAGATTCCACTTCACACCAGTCAGAATGTCAATCATAAACAAATCAACAAACAACAAGTGCTGGAGAGGTTTTGGAGAAAAGGAAACCCTAGTGCACTGTTGGTGGGATTGCAGACTGGCACAACCACTATGGAAAATAGGATGGAATTTCCTCAGAAAACTAAAAATGGATCTGCCTTTTGACCTGGCAATTCCACTGCTAGGATTATATCCTAAGAACTCTGAAACACCAATCCAAAAGAACCTTTGCACCCCAATGTTCATAGCAGCACAGTTTACAATAGCCAAGTGCTGGAAGCAACCTAGGTGCCCATCAGTACATGTATGGATCAAAAAACTATGGTACATTTACACAATAGAATTCTATGCAGCAGAAAGAAGAGGAGCTCCTACCCTTTGCAACAGCATGGATGCAGCTGGCAAGCATTATGGTAAGTGAAATAAGCCAGGCAGTGAAAGACAAATACCATATAATCTCACCTTTAACAAGAACCTAATCAACAAAACAAGCAAGCAAGCAAAATATAAAACAAAACAAACGAGCAACATATAACCAAAGACACTGAAATAGGGAACAGGCTGACCAGTGGGGAGAAGGGAGGGAATTTCAGGGGAAAAGGGTTTATAGGAACAAGTATAAAGGACACATGGACAAAAACTAGGGGGTGGTGTTGGAAATGGGAGGGAGGTGGGGAGAGCTGGGTGGATGGGCTGGGATGGGAGGGAAAGACAGAAAGCTGTACTTGAACAACAATTAAAATTTTAAAAAATCTACCTTAATAGGAGGGATCCAAGATAGTAGAGGAGTGAGTGGAAGTTACACTAACATCCTTCTAGGACTAATCTGGAATTACAACTAAAATATGGACAAATGACTCAGAACAAACAACTGAATAATATTGAGAGAAATGCCTTACAACCTTGGCAAGGCCTCAAATTCTAAATGTTTCCCTGCATTTTGCAGGGTCTAATATATGTGATCAGTTCCATTAGCCCTAATTGGGCTGCTTGTCATCTATCTCAAATGTGTGGTTCAGAGATTTTATGTGTGACATCAGATTTCTCCCTCTAGATCTCCGTTTTGAAGATGTTCTCCTAACACTTTCTCGCTGCAGTGGTAATGCCAAATTTCATCTTCTTCTTCTAGCTAATAAATCTATATGTTGCAAAGTTATAACTGTCTGCCTGCTTCCAACTGAGGTGTGTCTTCAAAAGAAATCAAAACTAGGAGATACCTCCAATACTCTTCTTGTCTTCCAGGTGTCTATTTCACTGTAGATTCTGATTGTTTATTGCACTTGTGTTACTCTCTGTGCCTTCAGGTCTAGTTTTCTTCTTTTTCTCTCTGCTGTTTTTTTTTTCTTTTGTGCCATGTTCATAATGTTGATCTACAGGTTAAGAGGGCTGTTTTGTTGAAATATATATCTCTATTAGTGGAAATGGAATTTCACTTTTACTTGCTTTGCATATTGTTAGCTGTAAGTTGAATTACTAGATTTTAGGTTCTCTTGTTCTACAAACTGCCAGATTTTCTTCAAGGTGATTGTACCATTTTGCATTTCCCCATACTTGCATTAGAGAACAATGGTGATATGAAGCATGGTGGTTAAAGCAGAGATATTAAGAGTGATGTAGTTTCAGGTCTATTATATGAGATTGTATGATTGAAGCTGAAGGTTTCAGCGAGCCCAGAGTGTGACTGTGTGTGAATGTCAAGCACAGCACAGGGGTATTGACTGCAGTGTTAAAAAAAAAAAAGAGCTCCCTTATCCCATTACCCCTCCTCTGTTCATACTTCTTTCTTTTTCCAATCCTTCCACAGATCAACTGTCCATCACTTTACTCCTTTCCCTTTGAATCTCTGAACTGACCCCTCACCCTTGGCTGCTATGTTGCAACTCTACTATAAAGCATTAGATTTTCAACTGAGAGAGTCAGATCCTATCAAGAAACCCAAAAATTTAGGCCAAAATTTTGCCTAAATTCATGACCTGAAGCTGCCATACTCCTCTCAGCACATACACTTTTTCACCTGTGCTGATGATACTGGCATGCTCCATGTTCCAGTTCACTGTGTTCTGTGTGACAGGGAAAATGAACCCTCCACAGGTCTCTGCATTTTCACTCCTGTCATGACATCTGCTCAGTGAGGAACCTATGGAATGTCTTCCCCTTTGTCCTCTGGATTTCTAACATTTTCCCATTTGAGAAAACCTTGGAGAAAAGCAAAAGTTAAAGTGGTTGCAATGTAGTAGTAAAGGTTAATGTGGTAGGAGTCATATAAAACACAATTCTGGGAGAAACCTTAAGAAAAGGGACAGAAGATATGAGCAATTTTGGGTTAGAGTTTGTATAAGGAGAATCATAGAAATGTGAATAATCCAAGAAGAATACCCGAATTTCATTATGAGACACAGCAATCATGTTTGCAGCTGGAACAGTATAATGGAAGCATAATCAATCACTCAGATGCTCAATTCTGTTAAAACTACATATATAGTGATATGTCTGTATACCAATTTATCACCCTTTATATGCAACAGCTCAAATACATATGAGGAAATAAGCAACAACATGGAAAAAGTCCCAACCTGATTTCATGAAACTTACAACTCAGGGTGCCAGTTGGGGTGGGTGTGAAGATTACTAGTGAGAATATAACCCTAAGCTCCTCTTGCAGTCTCCCTACTGCTATCCACTTATGCATGTCCATTTTCTATCCAGGCTATACTAAATGAGTTCTGACCCTTAAAATTGGTCTTTGCCTAGAGGCAACTTCCTGAGAAATCGTAGCCAAGAAGCCCTAGAGAAGGAGACTGGAGTCTCCATGGGCCACAGCCCAGGCTTCTGGACCAGTTCTGCACAGGCATGAGCAGGACAAGGGAGCTATACCTGGCCCTGCTCAGGGATGAAAGACATACTTTGTGAAAGAAAATAGAGAAAGTCACAGAGTTTATCACAGCCTCATAATTGAACACCTGTAATTACTATGATGTAGAATTTTGGCATGGCTGTTCACATAATTTGCTAGACACTGTCTTTTTTGGGTTTGTGAACCTTAATGGTATGACAGCTTTCCTGCTCTGTAGCTTCTTTTGTAGTTACTAGTCCTTCAAGATTTCCATGTTCACACTCAGGGATCCACTGCAGTTCCTGAAACATCAATAGCCTTGCTCATCTTCTCGTTGGACCATATCTGCCACCCAGAAACAGCTCATCTGAGACATCAGGAGCAGGAGGGAATATGGGAAGGATTTCCATAAGGGGCTTCCTTATAACTTTTATAGAACAAAATGTGATGCCTGATTGTTGTTAATAATCTTAAAATGCTATTGAACAGCAAGTGGGGATCCTACTGGCCAGTACCACAATCCAGGCAAAATTTTGGAGGCAGAGTTTTTTTGTTGTTGTTAAAGATTTTACTGATTTATTTATTTAATTTTAGACAGGGGAAGGAAAGGACAAAGAGAGGGAGGGAAACATCAATGTGTTTGCCTCTCATGTACCCCCCACTGGGGACCTGGCCTGCAACCCAGGCATGTGCTGTAGACCTGGAATTGAACTGGTGACCTTTTGATTCACAGGCTGGAACTCTACCAATGATCCACACCAGCCAGGGATGCAGGTAAAGTTTGTTGATAAAGGAAAGGAGTCTTTATTCAAAAACAATACAGTTTTGGAATAACAGCTTTCCACATGCATTAGTCACTTAAGCCTACCAATTAATGCCAAGCTCTTTAAAGTCCTGACTTCCTATATCATTCCTCCATTAGTACTAGCTTTTAATTATCTTATTTCTATAGGATTAGTTTATAAACTAAAACAACATAAGATAACAAAGCTACACCATTTTGGAAGAATGGCAGGCTTCTCCCTCAGAGCCTGTTCCCTCCAGAACAACCCAAAGAATAAACCCTCCACCCTCTGCCAGGCCAACTTGATCCTAGGCTGGATCCAGAGTTCCTTCTATCATTCTTTGGGAAATGGAGGCAACTGCCTCAGGATCATCTAGTCATACTCAAGGAAGGGAGCAAGCGAGCCAGTCTCGCCCTCATTTTATTTTAAATCTTGAATTATGATTCCTTGCACACTGGAGGTTTTCATCTTTTCAGCCATCCCTGTCATAGCCTGTTTACCATTGCCTTGGACAGCCTCTTCCTTTAACCTTCCCTACACCTCCCCAGTGATCTGTTCATATATCTCTGTACCAAAAAGATACCAGAAGAAGTGGCATGGCAACAAGATCCTAAGAACCATTAGAAAAGAAAGTTAAAGTAGGGTTGATTCTTTTTATGTATGTATGTATGTATGTATGTATGTATGTATTTAACAACCTCTTCCTCTGTTATAGAAACAGTTATACCCCAGACTAACTCAGATGGTACACACAGTCAAAGATTTTTTTTTTTAACTCTGGGTTAAAAAAACTCTGGGTTCTTCCCATCTGATATGTTCTTACTGGATTAAGAATGACTTTGTGCATTATCACCTCTCTAGCATTCTCATGTGGGTAAAGTTGTACCCTTAACTGTCCCAACACATGTTTTGAAATTGCACTGCTCACCTGATCCATTATCATTATCACAGTTCATTTGTGTCATTTAATACACAACTTTAGAATTCTTTCATATTCTGTTGGTCGGGGTTCTCCAGAGAAGAAGAAACAATATTGTGGGGTTGTGCTGGACACAGGTCCTCCAAACACTTTTAATGGAAGGCTGGTGAGGGGCCCTGGGCCAGAAGGAATGTGTATTGCTTTGGAAATGGATCGTAATTCCCTCCTTGTCTCCTTTTGGGAGAGGTTTTGGTCCTGTGTAAGTGCTTCCTGACCTTTTCTCTTTGTAGGTATACACTGAGGTATTATAGTTTAGAGTCATGAGCAACACATGTGCCCCATTTGCCTGGGGCCCCTTAAAACAAATCTTGAACTCAGGGAGGGGAAGTTCTGCTTCACTGATCTTCCCCCACTGGTACTTCCTGTAATGTGAGTCATAAGGGTCATGTCTGCTGCATCCAGTCACCCTTGTAGTTTTTCTGCTTATCAGAATTGGCAGTTGAGCTCCTTGGGCTTGACCTCCTGCATGACAAATATTCTATATTTCCTTTATACATATAAAGGAGATTGTTTATCAGGAATTGGCTTGTGTGATTATGGCATTTGAATAGTTCCAGGCATGCTGTCTACAAGATGGAGACCCAGGACAGCTGGTGGTGTAACTTCATCCAAGTTTTGAAGCATGAGAACCAGAGTAGTCAAGGGAGCATGTCATACTTGAAGGGCAGGAGAAATGTTCAGCTCAACTGAAGCAGGCAAGCAGGAAGCAAAAGGAACAGCTTCTTTCTCCTTCTGCCTCTTTGTTCTGCTCAGGCCCTCACTCTATCTTACTGAAACCACAGATCCAAATCATAATCTCATGTGGAAACAACACCTGCACAGTAACAACCAGAAATAATGTGTGGAAGAGAAGGGGCCACATAGAAAACTGACAGGCTCAGGGGAGGCCTGCATGGCAGTGTTACACATTCAGAGACTGAAAGTAACCACAAAGGATGGTCTGAATTTAAAATTTTTTAACTAAAACAGTTCATGGCAGGTAGTCTTGTGCTAGGCAGGTAGTCACATGCTAGACCAGTATTTTTCCTGAACAAAGGTCAATTTTTACCTTAACTGAACCTGTCTATTGTCTTTTTGGATCTATGATAACATGGCTTGGGAATGTCAAAGTAACTTCCCTTTTTCTGAATCCCTTAGGCACAACTAGAAATCCTTCCACTGCTATTGTTATCACGTTAATTGTTGACTGTTAACTGTTCTTTACCAACCTATTTAAATAAAGTGTGTGTTTGTCATATTACCCTTTATCCAATCCCAGAGCCCCCACTTGGCCTGCCACCCCACAACCCGCCCCCCACCATGCCCCCTGCCACCAGCTCTGCTTTCTCCAGCCTCCCTAATCTATCACCAATGGGTTTCATGTAACCCCACTTAGGTCTCCTTCTGTGATTGTAATGTATAAAATAAGGTGCTAAACTGCCATTCTCAAAAACATTTCTCAATCTGTTGAGATATTGCTTTCCAGAAATTGTTCTCTGCTTGCCTCAAATAAACTCACCAAAAATTCTCTATAGGTTTGAAAATCTCTTATGTTGACCATAACTTGGTGTAGTGCAGCAGGATTACAAAGAAGCCTACCAAGGACCACTTTGCACACCTGGACTTGCTGCTAGGTGCCAGCAGGGGCCCATTGTGCTTCACAGGCTTCATATTGTGCCAAGGGATTACTTGGGTGCATTTCCTTTGGAATCCAGGCCTCCCTATTTTAAGGTCTGATGTTCTGGCTTTATTTGAGCTGTCTTTTTAAATCCTCGAGGTGGAATGAAGTTTAAGGATTGAGAGAACCCAGGCTAAAGCAGGACTGGAGGGAAAAAAATGAGGGGCAGGTTTTAAACTTTGGGGTTTTGTTTGGAAATGCTTTCTGAGATTCTGAAGTTCAGACTCTATAGGTCTCACAATAAAACTAAAATTAACATGGGAAATTGTGCCTCCAAATTTGGGAATTCTCAGACTCCAGCACTCAGTAGTACCCCGGTAAGAAGTCTTGACTTGCAAGTACTTTACAGAAACAGGAAAAGTTAACTAGAAATAGTATCAATTTACAATGGCCAAAATGCCATTTTCTTTTTGGTGCTGAAATTAGTTTTTTACATGCAATCTTGGAAAATGCCAGCGCTAAAATGAAACTGGATGAATAGGAAGTATATGCTTCTAAAAAGAACAGATGCATTTTTAAAAGTTAAGAAATTTTGCAGACATCTCTGAACTATAAAAGGCTTCTGAAGATAACAAATGACAACACCCTATTCTTCCCCCTCTACAACTCTGAAACCAAGAGTTGTCTTTGAAATGCAAAACCTGGACTTCTGAGAAAGATGGAGGCATAGGTAGGTACACTGTGACTCCTCATACAACCAAAAGAAGGACAACAACAAAGTTAAAAACAAAAACCAACCAGAACTGCCAAAAAATTGAACCTTATGGATGTCCACCAACCAAGGAGTTAAAGAAGAAACATTTATGCAGAGCAGTAGGAGGGGATGAAGATGGGCAGCCAAGATGGAGAGGCCTCATAGCAAGGCTGCTGCTGAATGACTAGGTGGTTGGTGTCTGGAGGAGCAAGTGAGGTGGCAGAGGGCAGAATGGGTAGTCCCACATTTGCATGTGGATGAACCAGAAGGAATAACTGGGGAGTGAGAAAGACCATGTGACCCAGGGTTCCAGTGTCATGAAATAAAGTCTCAAAACCTTTGACTGAAAAAAACTTGTGGGGTTTGAGGAAGCAGGAAAAAACTTCCAGCCTCACAGGAAAGTTCACTGGAGAGGCTAACAGGGTCCTAGAACATACACAAACCCACTCACCTGAGAATCAGCACTAGTAGGGCCCAATTTGCTTGTGGGTAGAGGTGGAGGTGGCTGAAAGCCGGCAAGAACTGAGCAATCAACATTGTTCTCTCTCTGACTCCTCCCCCACACAGTGTCACAAGGCAGCAACATAGGCTGCCCCCATTAGGGGATACCTAAGGCTCCACCCCTTACTATGTAATAGGCACACATAGACAAACATATGACCCAAATGAATGAATAGATCAAAGCCCCAGAGAAATACAACTAAGCAATGAAGAGATAGCCAACCTACCAGAGGCACAGTTCAAAACACAGGTAATCAGGATGCTCACAGAATTGGTTGAATAAGGCACAAAACAGAGGAAAAAGTGAAAGCTATGACAAGTAAAATAAAGGAAAACATACAGGAAACCAACAGTGAAGGGAAGAAAACTGGTACTGAAATGAACGGTTTGGAGTAGAAGGAAGATATAAACATTCAGCCAGAATAGAATGAATAAACAAGAACTTAAAAAAAATGGGGAGAGGCTTGGGAACCTCCGAGACAACTTCGAACATTCCAACATCTGAGTCATAGGGGTTCAGAAGGAAAAGAGAAACACTAAGAAATTGAAAACTTATTTGAAAAAAGAATAAAGGAGAATTTCTCTAATCTGGGGAAGGAAATAAACATCCAGGAAGCTCAGAGAGTCCCAAAGAATTTGGACCCATGTGGCACACACCAAAGCTACATTGCTCAAGATTAAAGATAAAGAGAGAATCTTAAAAGCAGCAAGAAAAAAGGAGAGAGTTATGTACAAATGAGTTCCCATTGGACTATCAGCTGATTTCTCAAAAGAAAGCTCACAGGCAATAAGGGGCTAGAAAGAAGTATTCCAAGTCATAAAAAGCAAGGATCTACATTCAAGATTACTCTACCCAGCAAAGCTATCGTTTAGAATGGAAGGGCAGATAAAGTGCTTCCCAGATAAGGTCAAGTTAAAGGAGTTCATCATCACTAAACCCTTATTATATGAAATGTTAAAGGGACTTGTCTAAGAAAAAGAAGATAAAAAATATAAACAGTGAAATGACAACAAACTCACAACTATCAGCAACCAAACCTAAAACAAAACAAAAACTAAAACAAAGTAAGCAACAATTAGAACAGGAATAGAATCACAGAAAAGGAGATAATATGGAGGATTATCAATGGGGAGGTGAAGGGGCCAGAATGGGGGAAATGGTACAGAGAATAAGAAGCATAAATTATAGGTAGAAAGAGACAGGGGGAGGTTAAGAATAGTATAGAAAATGTAGAAGCCAAAGAGCTTGTATGCACAATTTATATGGACATGGACTAAGGGGGGGGGGGGGGGAGCTGGTGGTTGGGGAGTTCAGGGCAGAGGGGAATAAAGGGGTGAAAATGGGAGAACTATAATAGAATAATCAATATGAGATACTTAAAAAGAAAATAAATAAAATTTTTAAAAAGAGCAAAACCTGGTCTCCAAGAACTCTTATCTGGACCATCTCTTAGTATGCAAATTTTTGGAAGGTAAATCTTATCAAAAGGGTTTAAAAAACATTGGCTATATCTGTATAGTTCACCTTCTCTCCACTGCCATTATCAGTCTGGGCAGGCGTGGGCTAGTGACTCAGGGCAAACCACCTCCTTGCCTCTCCTGCAGGTACTGTAACAGGGGAACAGCATCCCTGCTCCCCTCAGGTGCTGTGTGCTCCCAGGATACATTGAGAAACTCATGCCCATCTCCTTTGCCCGAGGAGTGAGTACAAGTTGCCATAGATAGGCAAAGTACATGTCAATTCCCTTCCTCTGCCTCCCCCATCCCCAAACCGTAGCTGTGCAGGATTTTCCCCCCTATATTCCCAAGGCATCTTTGTTTTGAACAAAGATTTTGGAGATTTGGAGCTGTTAATGAGTATCTTGTTAATAAATGTTTTTGTTGGAGGTGTGTTCCTTGAAAATGAATATATTTGTCAATAGAGAAAACTGTGTTTCTACAGGTTATGAAATGTGTTCATAAAAGCTTATCTAGGAAATACTGGCTGCTTATCTTTGGTTATGATTGGAAATTGAGGTTTCTAAAAGTGAAAAATTTATACTGAGTTGGAAAGAATTTGCATGCTTTTGGTAATAGAAGGCATGAGATAGAAATACTTTTGAGGGAAAAGGGAGAAAGAGAGTTTGAAGATGGTTATTTATGAATGGATAAGAAGGTCTGGGAAAATCTGAAAGTTGTGAAAAATTTGTAAATGGTTGTAAAAGTATGTGAAAGTTTTAAGTTTATAGCCATAAGTGGATAAGTTGCCATTGTCTTCTCTACAAAAACGAGCAATTCAGATCATGTGTATGGTCTTGATGTGTATGGGTTTGATGTGCCTGATATATGTTCATGTGTATATTATGTGTAGTGTGTTTTCTTCTGCTGCCAGATGGCATTACTTGGGTGTAATATTTTATTGGCTTATAGAAATTAAATATTTATATAACTGAAGGAAGATCCTGTGGTCTGGACAAAATATTTAATATTAAAACTGGTTTAAGTTGGATTGATGTCTTTGAAAGTTGTCACCATAAAAATTTTTTTTTCTCCCAGATTTATGAAAAGGTTTATGTTATGGTCTTTTCACTCCCTTTGCTTGATGAACCTTCCCAAAGCTTAAGTTTTAAGAGACTTTTAACCTAGAAATGACTTTGAGTTGTTCCAATAGACCCTGGAATACATCAAGGACTTATTCTCTCTCCTTATAGAAGAGTTTTCAAACTAGTTAGGCTTATTTGAGATGTTTGAGGCTACCTGGGAAGCTTTGCCAAAATAATA
The DNA here is from genome assembly GCF_004126475.2 of Phyllostomus discolor. Classification (NCBI taxonomy): domain Eukaryota; kingdom Metazoa; phylum Chordata; class Mammalia; order Chiroptera; family Phyllostomidae; genus Phyllostomus; species Phyllostomus discolor. The sequence continues at coordinate 124,303,939 of NC_040908.2, forward strand.
ATAAGAATAAGAGCAACTATATTGCAATTGTATACCTCTTGCCTTTCAGCTGGGAAGATTACAATTTTACTTGGATAGTAATGCCCCTGGTATATACAGGAGAGTCTCACCTATTGTCTTAGATACTAAAAGCTCATTTAGATAATGTTAAATTTCCTAGAAATTCTACTCTAATCCAATATATGAATAATTCAGTTTATACTCTAAGAAATTACTGGATTCTGAGAAGAACACAATAGAATATCAAAGGGCAAGTTCTGATTCTGTTTACCCCAGTAAAATACTTTCGTTACCTGATTTGTAAGGAAGGGCTACCAATTAACTCTGAAAGACTAAGAGGAATCCTATTTTTTCCTCTTCTAAAAATAAGAAATCAGCTGAGAAGATTCCTGGGTTTGACTGGATATTGTCACAGTTCAATTCCAAATTTTTATTAATGGCCCAGCCTCTATATGTCTTATTAAAATCAAATTGACCTGAGCACTTTCTAGTGCCTAGGGATGGTTTGTTGGAAACTCCTTGATAATGCTGATTTAATTTAGTTTACAGGTGGATCTTGGAAAAGTAAACAGGAATGTTACTTACCTGAATATGCAACAACTTCCATGGTGGACCTATCAAAGTTCTTATTTATCTGAATAAGATGTGCCCAACAAGCCTAATAAATTTTTAAACTAGGACTTTTCAATTGGCCAATCACAACTTTAGAGTATTGTAGAAGCAGCAAGGCTTCTTAATATTCTCAGGGCAGCTCATAAAGAATGGAAAGTAGTTTTCAAAATTATTAAATGACATACAAAATGGAAATAATTGGCAATTCTCAAAACACCAAGACTTTCTCATTCTGCCACCATGGAAGCAAAGGGTAAAACATCTAGCTGATGCTACAGCCAGTCAGGCAGCGTTAAACAGAAAAATTATCCAGACTTGAGAATGCTCCTTGCTTTGAAACAAACAAACAAACTAGCAAACAAACCAAGAAATGAAGAAACCTGTTCCACAGTTCTAATGGGCAGCTGCAGAGGAAAAGGGAATACAGCAACAAGAGGGGGTACGTCTGTCTCAGGCAAACAGATTTGGTTGGCCACAATTAGAAACCAATCTTACCTATAGGAGCTTAATTACCTATAGGGAACTTTCACACGTACATGAGCTAAAATTGGAGTGCTAAAAGATGATTGATTTCATGAAGTAAACAATATTCTTGGAAACTTCCTACTGTAGCTCATAAAGTATACAGCAAATGTTGAATGGATTTCATGTAACCCTCCTCTCTTGATCTCCTGATGTCTCCTTTTTGATTGTAATGTGGAAAATAAGGTGCCAAACCGCCATTCTCTGAGCATTTCTCAATCCCTTGAGATTTTGCTTCCTGGCAATTGTCAGTGACTCAGATAAACTAAGCAAAATTCTCTACAGGCTTCAAGGTCTCTTACATTGACAAATGTTTACTCTGGGCACCCTGTGGCCAGTCATATTGACCCATGAAATCATCCATAGCAATTATGTCCCTTTTTGCTTTTTATTATGCTGGAACTATAGAGATTATTTGTTACATAGTGTTTGATGACATTGCCTCCCAAAAGACAATTCATGTAATTTGATCTCTACAGTTGGGAAAAAGTGTCATTTTTGTCCCTATTGAATCCAGGTTCTGAAAGTCAGCATCATCATGCTACCAGTGTGGGAGAGCCCTTCTGCTGACCACCTGAGGTAATTTCAGATCTGAGTATCCATTCCCTCTCACATGGATGCCAAAGATGATAAGAGAAGAAGTACCAGCTCTCAGCACACAATTAATGCATAATTTACATGATTATTATTGTGCATGATTATTATTATTAAGCATCATGAGTTTATTTGTTAGAAATTACTTCATTCATATCCTTGAAATTAAAACTGTCAATATGGCTCAGCAAGTTTCCGCTTTTAATTCCAGTCTGTGCCTCATACACATATGTGAATAAAGAAGAGTTTATGAGACATTAACTTACTCTTCTGTGGTTTACCAACAATACCAGAATATCTGTGCTTTAATTAGAAAAAACATCAATGTTTCAGTTGCTCTGCGTGTCTCTTATGAGTTAATGTACGAAAATGGCTGACCTCTGCAGTGTTGTCAGTCAGGGACCCTTGTCTGGAGATTCCCAATCTTGTAGCTGCACCATCTGAAACATGTTCTCAGAAGAACAAGATCAATAATAGGGCAGGAAAGTGTGCATAGCAAATAGAAATATTTCAGTTCTGCATTTTTAAAGAAAAATTATACTTATTTTATTTTTATTATATTATTATTATAATACTATGTCATGCATTAGTTGTACCTTCTTTTTAATTTGCTTTTAAAATTTATTTCAGCTCTGCTTTTGACTAATAGTGGAAAAAGGACCAGGCCTTCTACAGGAAGTGGGGAAAGTACATGATTATTGAGGTGTGAGTGTTACCCAGAGAAAGGCTACACTTGAACAGCACCATCTGCTTACCTCCTGGTTGCTGGTAACTTGTCAATGACACAGTTGTGCCACCATTATGTCCTGGCCTGCCTCAGTTAGGAACAAAAGGTGTTGATTAACTGGTGGACTCCTGAGATTCAATGTTGTTGTGGAATTTTTTTCTCAGTAAGCTCACAGTGAAGAACGCTTTCTAAAACTTTATTATCACCTCTCACAATGACAGCTGTCACCACTGAGTTCAAATTAATAGAGTTCTTTCCCTGATTATCTTCCCCATCACACTCTGCATTACAAAGGGCAGGTCCCCAGACTTCCTGGATCATGAGATCATCCCTAGTAAGTTGTTTAGGACTTGAATACAGAGAAACTTAACTGATAGTTATAGAACTGAATTGAAATGCTGAGAATTCAGTCAAGCTGAAGACTATATCATTGGAATTCACATCCTCCCTATTCAAATATTCTTGCTAGAATAATTTGCAAAAGGGAGAAAACCACAGTGATTGAGAGCTGTGCTGGGGTAGGTCCTAGAACTTACTGAGCCATTAACTTCCCCAAGTGTCCCACTAGGTGGCAGTGTTCTTAAGTGTCTCTTCTGCTCCCTTGGTTTCATTTCCACTCCTAAGAATTTAGGTTTCATTTCTCACTCTTTTCCTGTGGGGAGCTCCTCTATGGAGACGTGATCTCTGACTTGGTGAGTAAATGTTGAGCAGGCCTACAGCTGATCTTCTCCACTGTTTCAGGACAACTGTATTTCTCCTGAAGGTAAGTGGGGCAGTTTCTGAGGGCAAAGGACAGGGGGCTTTGGGAGAACAGACTGAATGTATTTGGTAACTTAAATTGTGGTTCTGAAGCTGCTTTGCTTGTGGCTGTCTCTGCTGAGGTGGCAGAATAGGGGAACATTGAGTCTGGGGAAAGGGTGACCTTCAAAGAAGGGAGGTTTAAAAGAACGGAGTCTTACATGTTTCTTGGAGAGACCATTATTTCTCCAGACTGACTCACCCTCATCTTCCTCTTACTCTGTAGATCTTGACTACAGAGTCAACTTCCTCTTGACTTTCTACCTTGTCAAGGTGAGCCAGATTACTCATACCCTTTGTTTTTTCCCAGGCAGATATTCCCTTCCTTATTTTCTCCAGTGAAGCCTGTGAGGTGGAGCCCTGGTGTCCTTCTTCATCTAACCCAAGCTCCTGGTGAGGGCCAGGAGATATAACATCCTTTACCTGGGTGTGCATGGGGGAGGGATTTTAGGGACTCTGCCAGGGATATGACCCTCTTGAAGTTGACCCTTTTACCCTTTTGTTAAATTATTGTCATTTTTTACTAAAATTTATCATTAAATATGCAATGAGTTCCAAGACAATTCATTCTAGCTGTAGGTGGCAGCAGATGTTATGACAAGGTATCCAGATGTTAAATAGGAATGGAATGAAGGATCACCATTTCTCCAGGCACAGGAAACAGCTCACTTCCAGCTAGATTTCTTTATGTGACTTGTGTCCTTGGGGGTGGAGGGTTCTTCCCCATGGCCTTTGCTTTCAGCAACTCGAGTTTCTTCTGATCTCCTTTTTGTTTCTGTTTGAATGCCTTATTCTCCTAGTTTATCTTCATGGCCTGCATCTGGGGCTGCTTCAGGGGCTTTTTCTTCCCATATTTAGATCAGACATGGCACTTGCCACCTCTGCCCTAGACCATGATACTTTTTCTGTTGTCTTGGTAACTTGTGGGAAGCTGTGCACATCCTTCCTGATAAATGGTCAGCCCTTTGGAAGCCTGGATGATCAGGTTGCTGTACATCTCTGAGGCTCCCACTTGGTCACTTATCTTTTGGGGGGTCTAGTAAGCTGGGAACTCAGGGGGTTCTTCTCTCCTGAGTTCCACAGCTTACTCTTACCTCAGTTTACCCCATAACACTCTGGTATCTGCTCCTGCTTTAGAACATATTCTGTATCATCTTAGACATACCCTTCCATTGTTTATTACTTTAACTGGGTTCTTAACTTTTCCCTAGCATGGAGCTGAAAGAAGGAGTTGGTAATTTTTCAAAAATAACTCCATCTTAATTTCCCCTTTGAGATATTTATATCTTGATATCTCTGTTACCTATATTTTGATATGATGTGTAGTTTCCTTCCCTCCCTCTTCTCAGAAACATGAATCTGTGTCTAACATGGACAAGATTCATATCTGGTATATTGATTGAATTCTCATGTGTTATTGCAGGTCACTCCAAGAGGGGAAAGTAATTATACATTTTGAAATTTTTGTTAAAATCTAAAGAAGAAATGCATACAATCCTAGTAAAAAAAAAACTGTGTTAACTTCTTTCAAACATACAACATATATTATGTACTTACAAAAACTATATTTTGGGGCAGAATGAGGAGGTATAAAACAGGAAGAAAATTATAAGTGTAAAACAAAGATACAACAATATTAAAGTAAATGGGCTACAACAAGACAAGGCTTATACTGTGCCCTGATAAAGACATTTGCCATTTTAAATAAATTTCAGGTTAGTTCTCAGTGTGAGAAGGTGAATTTGGTTGAAGTCCTCAAGGAAATGATGTTTTTTATACTTATTGATTAAGGGACAGAAAGGCAGCCAGTGTGGGTTGAAGCAAAGGTGGGTTGAGAGTGTGAGACAGCAGAAGGGGATGTGGAATTGGACCCAACTAGACCATGATGAGACCAACTCACTGATGATGTGCATCTGAACAAAGGAGTGACACCATTAATAGATACTTTAAAAAATCATTTTGGCTGGTGGTGATCCGTGACGACGGAAGACTGTATGAGACCAGGGACAGTATCAAGAAAACTAGTGGGAATCCATTTCTGGAATCCAGGTAAAAGACTGAGTTGGATGGGACCTAAGTTGAAGGGAGTACTGCAGGGTTTTGTGATGAAGTGACTATGAAAGAAAGTGATGAGACTAGGGGGAGCTTTCTGAAGATGGCCTCTGTTACCAAATGACTTCTTTGAAACAAATTGACCTGAGAGCTGGAGCTCTTGCAGGGAGGTTCATTAGACTGGTGCAGATTAAACCATGGACTTGAAGATGAGGTAGAAGAAAAACAATGAATATAGAGGAATGTGGAGGAGTTACAATCTTTCTGAAATCCCCAGGTAGCTGAATGCCAAGAACTGACTCACTTCTCACAGATAGTTTGTGAATCTGGGTGCAGGAGAGGTTTCAAGGGTGTTGGCTAAACCCCTCATAGGACTTTTTTAACATTGTGGGGACACTTTCATTTTTCTTGTCCAAACTGCACAGATACAGAAAGCCCCTGTGCAGACTGTTAGGATATAGTGAGATAAGAAAACTGACACCCTAGTTGGCCCTTACCTTACTCTGTAAAAACTCACATAGTACCATCTCCAAAAGCAAGAATGCATTTTGTCTCTCTCTGTCTGCCTTAAGCCGAAGGGTTTCAATGCTTCCTCAGTGATAGAACACAACAAATGAATATAAGAAAAATAAGTGTGTGTTAGTTTTCTAGAGCTGCCATACAAAACATAATACAAACTAGGAGGCTTAACCAAAATTTCTTCTCACAGCTCTGGAAACTAGAAATAAAACATCAGTGATGTTGGCAGGGCTGGTTCCTCTCAGAGCTGTGAGGGAAGCAACAGTTCCTGGCCTCTGCTGGCTTCCCTCCTGATAGTTGGCTTGCACTCACTGGCATTCCTTCTTGTCTAGTGAATCACCCTGATCTCCGCTTTTGTCTTCACAGGGCATTCTCTATGCATGTATGTTTATCTGTATACAAATTTCCCCTGTTTATAAGGACACAGTCATGTTGGATGAACACATATCCTAATGATGTCATTTTAACATGAACACCTGCAAAGTCACAATTTCCAAACAAAGTTACACTCCAACATTCTGGGGGTTAGAATTCAACATCTTTTCAAAGGACACAATTCAACTCATAATAGCAATTAATGTGCTTGGAAGAGGACACAGTTTATTTCTCCAGGACATGGCATCCTTACATATTGAGTCTTCCCTCTCCTGACAGATGCCTCATTGGAATTTGTGTTCCTCAGGTCTCTGTTGTATGTGTGATTCTGAGTATACACACCTCTTCCTCCCTAAAACACACACACATTTATGTGACTCTTGACACATAGCCTTAAGCCCTGGACAAGTTATAGACCCAAAATCTACAAACACAGGACTCCTCAGAACTACCTGGTTTTATTCTCTTTCTTTCTACACCCTGATAGCACTGGGTATGAATCTAGTTCATGCAACCTCTACCTCTATTTGATCTGTGCAGTAGTGGAGGGAACACTGAATGGTATTATTGGGCATGGCACATTTTTCAACACCTCTACCTATTTTAAAAGAATGGCCTTGAACTCTACAAGTCATTTATTATATACACACATCTAATGAATATTCTTTTAATATTTAAATTTAAATTTTTATGTTGTTTTAATTGAAATTTTAATTACAGTCAACATTCAGTATAATTCTGTATTAATTTCAGATTTACAGGATAGTTCTTAGACAGTCATATAGTTTATAGAGCGATCGCTCCCACACTGATATTTCAAGTACCCACCTGGCACCATACATAGTTTTTACCATAGTATGGACTATATTCCTTATGCCATACTTTTATATTCTCCTATTGATTTTGCAACTGTTTTGTGTATACCTTAACCAAGAAGGGAGTACTCATTTTTCAAAAATTTCATATAAGAAATAAATAGGTCAAGGTAATTTCTAAATTACAACTCGTTATGAAACTGTTAGTAATAAAATGGCCTCTCTATTGTGGTCTTTGCTGTTTCTGTAGGTTTCTCTGGGGAATGGTTTGAGGGTATGGGGATGCTCTGTGAGAGACAGGTATGTTAGCAAGGAAACAATTCTCAGGTATTAGAGAACTGCTGATTATGGTATAAAAGTGAAGAGCTGATTCAAAAGTTCTAATCTTCCATGGAGAGATGGGGAGCTTCTGGTTTTCTATATTCATCAAACATTGTGTTCCTGTGTGATGCACTCTTCTAGGTATGGAGGACACATCAGTGGACAGAATGGTGCTCAATATATGCATGAATTCATTTTTAAGAAGAAAAAGTAAACAGTTAAAGAAAGATGTTACATATTTTATAGTAAAATAAGAAAAATAGAGGAAATTTACAGCAAGTGCTAGTATTGACAGTTTTGCTGTAGATACACTGGAGCAGGCCCTTCTGATAAAAGGCCATATAGGACGGAGACTGAATAAAATGTAAAAAGAAGGCATGCAGACATCAGAGAGAAGATCATGCCATGCAGAGGCAACAAGTACAAAATCTCTGAGATAGCAGTGGGTTTTTTAAATTTAGTATTATATATATATATTTTGTATAGAAAAGAAAGGCAGGAGAGATGAATCTCAATGACACATTCAAAGTGGAAGAATTCCAACTTACAAGACCATATGATCCCAGTGTTATGAATTTTCCAGTAAAAGTAAATCTGTAAAATCACAGGGGAGATTAATGGTAGCCTGAGACTCTGGGTCAGAATGGGGATGACTGCTAATGGCATTAGCTTTGATTTCAAAACATAAATATGCTGTAAAATTTGGGATTTGGTGATAGTTATACTAATACCATTCCATAAATTTACTAGGAATTATTGTACTCTTAAAAAAAACATGTGATGTAAATATAACTCCATACAATAGCCAAAATAAAATAAGTCATACAAGTGATAGGTTTAGGATCATTCCACAAAGAGAGAAGAGGAAGTATAAAAACCTTGCAGGCTACAGTAACATTAGTGTATTTAACATGAATGTGTTTGGGGAGGGGAAAACTAGATAAGATTCATGATGGGAAGGCACAAAGCTCTTGGTAGGAAGGGGCTCAATTTGTCCTTCTATCCAATAGAAACAGAAAATAGCAATCCATCATTGCCTCAAAAGGACGAAAAGTGTAATGTGACATGAACTAAGAGTAAAATGTTTGAAAGTATTTACCAAGTACCCTTTTTATTCTGTCACTGACCTACCCTTCTTCTCTCTCTCTTTTCCTTTCCTAACTGAATATCAGTGTTTTGTCTTGTTCTAAATCTCTGCACATCAGTGTCCTTTCTCTTCCTGCTGTTCTTTTCCTGCCCCCTTTGGTATCACCAGCCCCGCAGGAGCTTATGAGCAAGAAGAGCCTCTGGAGTCAGGACAGGAAAAAGTCAGAAGAGGTTGGTCATGGATTTTTCATCACAAGAGAGCATAAATGCAGTGACCTGCCCTATCTGCCAGGAGCTCCTGACAGAACCCATGAGCTTGGACTGTGGCCACAGCTTCTGCCAAGCCTGTATCACTGCAGAGAGTGAATCAGGGAGTCCCCTAGGATTGGAATGCTGTTGTCCTGTTTGCCAGAGCAGATACCAGCCTTGGAACCTCCAGTTTAATTGGCAGCTGGCAGAGAGAGTGAATAAATTCAGGGGTGTGGATCTGAATTCACACAAGCCAAGGAGGAGAGATCTCTGTGAACACCATGGGGAAAATTATGATATTTTCTGTAAGGATGATGAGAAGGCTATTTGCAGGCTTTGTGTCCAGGAGCACCAAGGTCACCAAATGTCTCCCATCGTGGAGGTGGTCAAGGAATATCAGGTAAGCTCCAGGGAGGGGAAATGTTGCATAATACCTGAAGCGAAATCTTTACTTTTTAATCCTATTCGTTCCCCTTATCATCACAGAACTAGCCCTGCATTCTGTTTTCATACCCTTGGCTCAGCTTCTGAGGCTTAAAGAACATTTCTGTGCATTCTCTCATTTTCTTGAAGAATAAATGTAGACTACACAATCTTAGCAAAGAGAAGTTATATGACTGAGAGTTGCTTCCTAAGATAAGTTCTGATTGCCCCTGTGAGCAGATGGGATTTTTAGGAACATTTGCTTATAGGAGAGAAAAGTGTCCATAAGAGGAAAGGACTTTACTTGCTGCAGGATCAGGTCTTCCTCTAGGAAAAGAGAAATACAAGTTACTCTGGATAGAGTTGTAACTCGTATTGCTCAGATTTCTGTCTACATTTTTAGTTCTAATTGCCAATTTCATTTCTGAAACTTTAGTCTCTTCTGAGATGTTCCTGATTTCTTCTCCACTTATCCTTAATCCAGGTTCAAAGAAAGCTCATAGCTTGACTTTGGTGATTTCTTTCTGACAGGAGAAGCTCCAGGAAGCTCTGAAGAAGCTGTCACAGGAGCAGCAGGAAGCTGAGCAATTGGAAGCTGACATCAATGAAGAGAGAATTACCTGGGTGGTAGGAAGACATTATTCCTTAGGGAGTTCTAAGACAGGAAAGTGGTCAGCATCTTGGTCCAATTACAAGGAGGCCCCTTACTCCTTGGTACCTCACAATTAATGAGTCCAGAAGACATTTGATTAGTCCTCAGTCAATTCCTTCCCTATTAAGTGCTGGGGGCTACAGAGTAGACCTGTCACAAGTGAAAGTAACCATTTTGGAGGAAAACACCTAGAGGGAAGCAATGCAAAAATTATTCACGAATCCCATGATCCACTTCTGTCACCAAGTTTGAGGCTCTGATACTTCCAGAGAACTCATTAACTGAGGTCCAGGATTCCCTGTTTTGCAGATATGGGTAGAGGAGTTTCATATACAGTATGGCATAATTACCCAGGACAGGTGTCTATAATCCAAGCCTCAACCAGGTAGCACATTGTGTCCCCTGGTGGGCCTTGAAAAAGTAGACTAGAATGAATTACTCTAGGTGGAGCTTAAGGGAAAATAGTAGGAAAAATGATTTTCCCAGGAATCGCCTATTTCCCTTTTACCTCCTAAGTGCCTGAGGAAAATATTTCTTGTCTTGCTCCCAAGGCTCATGAAAGATTGACTGCTTCTTTCTCTTCTCATCCCCAAAGAAACTTATACAGACAGAGAGAGAGAGGATTCTGCAAGGGTTTGAGCAAATGAGAGGCATCCTGGACAAAGAGGAGCAGAGGGAGCTGCAAAAGCTGGAGGAAGATGAAGTGAATGTGAATGAGCTCACCTCAGATCTCCAGCCTCATATGCCTGAATCTGTAGAGGCTATAGACATGCCTCAGGTAAGAGTTGGGATGGAGCTCCCATATAGAAGATTCTGAGGAAACACAGAGATTAACTTTCTTTTCCTTCTGGGTCCCTGCACCTTCTCTCTCATTAAAAGGTTCCATTAACCCCTAGTGCTCCTTCTCTGTCATTCATAATGAGGGTCAGTGGGAAATTCAGTATACAAATTACAAGAGAAATTCCCAGTGCTATTATTTATAAAGGGTTGGGCAAAATTTGAGAGAAGAGTCTATAGGCTTCTGTTATCTGTGATCTAGCATTTGTAAGGCATTTCTTCACTGAGCTTAGTCGAAGAACTCACATCTCTTTTGTGTTAGATTTTGTTGTTTTAAGGAATGGCAGATGTAATGATAGACTAGTACCTGGGTAAGGTATGAGCACATATGTATGCTTTGTGTGTATGTGTGTGTGTGTGTGTGTGTGTGTATTTGCACTGTCTAGGGAAAGATTAGGGGAACCTATAGAGACTTGATAAAGGGATGGTACCTAATATAAATGGTACCTAATATAAATGGTTTAATCTTTTTCATGAAATTAACTGCATGACTATGATCTTAAACTATGAAATGTATGGAGATTCTTAGGAAATTGAGATTTTCTGTGATTGACTTCTTGCCATTTTCCTTTGCTAGCTGGATAGGGATTTCTTCTTTTTTGTTGTCATTCAATTACAGTTGTCCTCATTTTCCCCCTTTACTCTCCCCCTTGCTACCCACCCCCACCTCCTACATTCAGACCTCCTCCTCCTATTGACTTTGTCCATGGGTCCTTTATACATGTTCCTTGACTTGACCTTTTCCCCATTTTCTCCCTCGCCTCTCCCATCTGGTTACTGTCAGTTTATTCTTTATTTCCATTTCTCTGCTTTTATTTTGTTAGCTTTTTTGTTTTGTTGATTAAATTCCACTTATAGGTGAGATATGGTATTTGTCTCTTACTGCCTGGCTTATTTCACTTAGTGTAATGCTCTCCAATTTCATCCATACTGTTGTAAAGGGTAGGATTTCCTACTCTCTTTCTGTTGCATGACATTCCATTGTGTAAATATACCACAAGTTTTTGATCTGCTCATTTACTGATCAGCATGATCAGCATGTAGGCTGTTTCCAGCACTTGGTTATTGTAAATTGCATTGCTGTAAACATTGGGGTGCATAGGTTCTTTGAATTTGTGTTTCAGGATTCTTAGAGTATACTCCCAGCAGAGGAATTACCAGATCAAAAGGCAGTTCCATTTTTAGTTTTTTGAGGAAATTCCATACTGTTTTCCACAGTGGCTGCACCAGTCTGCATTCCCACCAACAGTACACTAGGGTTCCATTTTCTCCACAACCTCTCCTGCACTAATTTTATGTTGATTTGTTTATGATGGCCATTCTGACCTGTGTTGAACAAGAATTACTTAACTTTGGTTCCAATACTAGAGTAATTAATTTCTGTCAGCTGAATTTTCACTTCTGTCTTAAAAAACACATTTCTTAAGGTATAAATTACACATGAAATCACCCACTGTAAGTATGTAATCCTAAGTTTCTTAATAAATATATTGAGATTCTTTTTTTTACTTATTATTTTTGTTATTCTATTACAGTTTTTTCAATTTTTTGCCCTTTGCCCTCCCCCATCCAGCCCACCCCCCACTCCCACAGTCAATCCCCACACCATTGTCCATGTCCATGTGTCATTCATACATGTTCTTTGACCAGTCTCTTCTGTTCTTTCCACCATTATCCCTCATCCTACCCCTCTGGCTGCTTCCAGTGGTGTCTGTTATTCTCTTTTTCTTGTTAGCTTATTTTGGTCATTAGATTCCTTTTATAAGTGAGATCATATGGTATTTGCCTTTCACTGACTGACTTATTTAACTTAACATAATATTCTCCAGTTCTATCCATGATATTGGGCCACAAAGAAATTCAGTTCAACATTTATTGAAAAGACTTTCCTTTCTCCCTGAATTATTTCTGCCAAAAATCAATTTGTTTGGAATATAAGTGTTACAGAGCACAACAAGGGGGAGCCTGGGACGATATACTATTACTCAAAGAATCCCCCAGGTCCATTATGTCCGCCGCCAGAGGAAAGATGTCTCTCAATGCCAGAGATTCGTGAAAAGGAAAGGAAATGTTTATTTAATGCTATACAAACTTAAAGTAGTGACCTAATGTCTTTATCAAAAACCCTAAAGTCCCTTTAAAACACCCACAAACAGACACAGTCCTTCCTTCCCCCCTTTGCCCAGTTCAGAGTACCGTATCTCAGGAAAGGAAATAGAAGTCCATGGCTCAGGCAGTCCTCTGGTTATTCGCAGTTAGTACTCCATCTCAACTGGGAGACCTCCCTGGGTTCCTGGCACCCTCAGCTGAGTCTCCGGGATCTCTGCTAAAACCAGGTGGTGGTTCCCCATTCTAAAGCTGCGGGGGTCCCCACTCAGGCAAAGGCACATGGTCCTCTCTTCCAGGGCCACAGGAGTCCCCACTCAGCCAAAACCGCGTGCTTCTCCCCCTGTGCAATGGCTGCAAGGGGGGCAGGGGTCGCCACTCTGCCAAAGCTGAGTGGCGGTTCTCTGCTAAAGCCGCATGGTGATTCTCTCTTGCAGGGCTGTGCGAAGTTTCCACTCTGCTAAAGCTGTGTGGTTCTCTCTCCTCAATAGTTGTGATCTTCTCTGAACTTCCACAGCTGCATGGTTCTCCCTCTCAGGGCTGCCACCTCTGGGTTTAAATCCCCCTGCCAGTCTTCCTCTGCAGCCCCATTTCCGACTCCTCCCACACTCGGCTTCACATGCCAGAACTCGTATCCTTCCAGCTTTACTGGACTGCCATCATGAGTCTGGGCAGGTGTGACCCCATGTCGTGGAGCCAATCATCTCCAAGCTTCCACGTAGATGCTGTAACACAGGGTACCTGCCCCCCAGTCACGTCTTGGTGGGGTAGTTACTTCCATTCCCCTGGCTCAGAGTATGGCCACAGCTATTTAACATATTTAAGCGACCAGCCAAAGGCTATAGATATGTTAAATGACCACCCCAGAGGTTAGCTGCAAGACTGTTGCTATGCGAAACAGCTCTCAAAGGCCCTGCTCCATTTGTCCCTTCCCCCAACTCACACCCTGGGGCGGGGGGGGGGTGAGAACATTCTAAAATCTCCTGGACACCTTGAGTTCTGGACCCCATCTCAAATGCCTATTTGGGGTCCCCCCTCTTGTCTGCACCCTGTAACATAAGGATATATTTCTGGATTATCACTGTCTTACAAAATGTCTACATTTATCTTTGCACTGACACTCTAAGCTTTTGATTACTATGGTTTCATAAAAAATTTTGAAATAGGGTAGGGTAATCCTATTTAGTTCTATGGTAAAACAATTCTATGCTAAGTCAGTTCTCTCTGGAGACCATTTAAACACCTCTGCAGCAGGGACCATTTGGAGAATTTTACTACCATTGAATGGGTAGAGGCCAGAAATGCTGCCAATTCACATACAAAGCACAAGGCAGGCACCACTGCAAAGATTTATCAGGGCATAATCCAAGTAGTGTCAAAGCTGAGAAACACTGTCCTGGGGCCATCAAATTTTTAATATCTTGTTAATTTTTATTAAAACCCTTGTGGGATTTTTATAGGGTGAGGAGATGGTGTCAGCTAAGGGATGGACTGTATAGAACAGTTGGTTGTTCAACCATAGTTCAGTACTTTTTTAAAAACCATCTCTCAATTACCTTTCGAGGAACCATCTCTACCCTCACTCCACATAGTTGACTAGTGCTGATAAAATTAGTAGCATTAGAAATATATGTGTCTCTTAATTCTATGTAAATCAACATATGTAATTCCTATAGGTTTACCAATGTTGCAGTAATTATTTTAAGTTATGTATCGGATCCATTTCAAGGAAATGATTTGTATGCTTAGAATATTAGGGTTATGTCTAGAAAGAGAAATTCTCTTTTATGCTAGGTGATATATCATGAATTATCATTTAAACTAGGATATTTATGTTGACACCACATAGATTATGAAAAGAAAGTTCATATAGTAGGTAGAAAATAAGATTTTGAGAAGAAAAAAACAGATGCTGATGACAAGATTTTTCCTAAAAATCTAGCTATTACCAAAGTGATACCTGCTTTCTCAGTTTCTCTTTTTTATTTTGAATTTAAGCCAGTTTTAGCTGTTTTTTCATATATACAATAACAACAAAAGACAATGCAGAGAGTAACATTTTTTGAGGATGTGTAGTCAATGCTTTGTTGGTATAAAGGGTTTAGATTGAAGAGGGAGAAGCCAAATATATTGGTGTATTTCCATTAAAAAATAAGGCCAATTATGTTAAAATGGGGAAAAGAAGATAGCTACTAGAAGCTGACCATATGGACTGAATTGGCTTAATATGGTATTAAAATTCCTGGTAAGATATACTTTTTAAGTCAGTGATGAAGAGGATATTGATCTGGACAATGAATGGAATGTAAACAGTTGGAAAACAATTACATTTTAGACCTCTGCTGCTGGTTCCCATGGCCTGCTTCATACATAAAACTTGATGAGATTCCTTTCAGGTAGTGTTTAGGAGGTACATGGAGTGAGTGGAGGGAGGCCAGAGGAACATTTGTTTGAGGTGCTAGTTTGTTCCTGCAGCAAAAGAGAATATACTTCCTGAACAGTGTAATTATTAGTTATTCATTTTTGATTCCCAGAGCCTAAATGATGTCTGACAAATAGAAGATTTTACCTTTATTTGTCACTATAATAAATAAAAGTATAATGATTTAAGAAGGTCTTCTCATGAAGGTGCATTAAAAAACTATAGGGTGACTCTCTTCCTTTTTAATATATTACATCTCCAGACCCTTGAAGCGTCTTTCTAACATCCTCACATGAGTCCTTAGGAGGCTTGGTCTGGGTGTTATCTTTATAGTTTGTCCCCATTTATTTATTTTGACCATCTTCTTATTCACATCATATCAAGGTATGCTAGGGGTGTGAGGAGAAAGGTAAGTAAAACTTTGTAAGGTAGGAGGGCTTATTTCTCCTTCAAGATTTGCCAGAAAAATAAGGAACATTTAGCTAAATTTGAATTTCAGATAAACAGTACATCATATTTTAACAGAAGAGTATCCTAAATATTGCAGAGGTGATGATTGTACTAAGACATATTTGGAATTTGTCCAAAATTAAATTTTAACTAGCCAGGTTATCTTCTAAATCTGGAAACTTTACACTTGACTTAAGTATTCTCTCTTCTCCCCAGGATGTGATTAACGTCTTAAGAAGGTATGTGTACCAGACCAGGCATGGTCCTTTTTTTGTGTGATAATGGAACTATAACAGTAAGGGTAATCTTGAATCAATCATAATTTTAAAAAATTTGGGTATTACATGGTTTCAAATTGCTGATAACAGGAATGTGTATTGTGGGAAGTCACAGAGTTTGTGTGAATAGAAGCATGGGAAATAAGGGGTTACAGTATCAGTATTCAATGAGTTCACTCCTTTTAGAAGACCGTGGTTTTTGCCTCTGTTTATTTGTATACTTCATAGGTGCCTATCTTGTCTCAGGGAGGATCCTGTCCTCAAGTCTTGGGGAATAATGACTTTAGTCCTAGTGCCAATAATTAACCTCTTATTGCTTAAACACTTTAGCATGTTATAGGGAAAAATTGTTTTATTTGTCTGAAATTGCCTACCTATTTGGCAAGCATCAAACACATGAAATTCAGATCACTATTAATTTCATCAAGAAGCCATGTTATAGCTTCTTGTTTCCCAAATATTTGTAATGTTTCCCAAGAGAATGTGACCTCATATGTCATTCTCAGCATCTATACTGAGATAACAGGTTTAGGAGACCTTCAGCCTTCAGATGCAGAAGCCCCATACTTGATAACCTAAAATTTTCAGTAGCTTAGTTCTAGAGCTTTCCCACTATTTACCTGGAAACCCATATTTCTGACTTCTTCCTAGAGGACCAAATGATGTAGCAGTGACTTCTTTTTATATCAAATATTCTTTTTTTAAAGCACCAAAGAACTTTTGAAGATACCATTATTTCATCTAATACCATATTGTTTTTAAGAGGTAAAGAGTAAGGAGTTAATTCTTCTATTTTAGAAGGAAGAACATAGGCTTCATGAGAAGAAGTCCTTCCCAAAGTCACTCAGAGGGTAAATGGAAAGGCAGGTATGAAGACATTTCTTCTTGCTGCAGTAATAGGGCTCTCACTTCTCCCTCCCTGAGGTTCTTCAGGGGAACAGAGTTGAGTGAGGATGCATCATTGGAGGGACAGGTGAAGGAGACTTGGTCTTGGAGAGACACAAAGTCAAAAGTGTGAGCAATCAATTCTTTTCTTCTTTAGGACTGAGATTGACACCTTGAACAAGCCAAAAATTGTTTCCAACAAAGCGAAGAGTGCATTCCGATTTTCAGATCTCACTGGGATGCTGCAAATGTTTAAAGGTGAGGAGATCCAGGGAAAGGGTGTGTGTGGGGGGGCATTCTCATAGTATAAGAACAAAATTGGGGAGTGGGTGTTATTTACATATGATAAAGAAGAAGTAGTCCTGAAAGAAGAGATAAATACCCAGTGCAGAAGATGTAAACATATCTAAGGTGGAAGGGAGAGGTGTCTTCTCCTTCTCCGTTTGACAGCCTCAAAGAACTCCCCTCTTCTGTTCCCACTCTAGTGAAAAGACAGGTACTGTGTTTCTGCCTTTGCTTCTAACAACATCACTGAAACTTTTGTCATTTCAGAGCTGACAGAAGTCCAAAGCTACTGGGGTAAGAAGCCACAAGTTCTTCAAATCACCATGTTCTGACCTCTTTTTAGAAGTGTTGGTGCTTCTAAATGCCATAATCTTAGTTACGTGTATTCCTCCAAAACAGGCATACCTATAACAGTTCTAAAGTAATCTATCCAACACTGTCCCATTAACTCATTTTCCTCCCAGTCAGTTCCCAATATTCCTCTCCACAGTGTCACAAGACACACCTGCCCTATGTAACTCACCTGACTGTGTTATTTTCCCTACAGTGGACTTGATGCTGAATCCACTCGATGCTGTTTCGAATGTTGTGATTTCTGCGGATCAGAGACAAGTGACAGTTGGGCAACATTCTATGTCTAGTAATGTATATCCATGTAATCCATGTAATTTTTCTGCTTTTGATGTTGTGGGCAACCAACATTTCTCTTCGGGGAAATATTACTGGGAAGTTGATGTGTCTGGGAAGATTGCCTGGATCCTGGGGGTATACAGTACAGCAAGTAACCTCAACAGAAAAAAAAGCTCTGGGTTTGTTTTTAACCCAAATGTAAATGATTCAAATGCTTACTCCAGGTTCAGACCTGAAAATGGCTTCTGGGTTATAGGCTTACAGAATGAATCTGAGTACACTGCCTTTGAGGACTCTCCCACCTCAGATCCCAAGGTCCTGACTCTTTACATGGCTGTTCCTCCCCATCGAGTTGGGGTTTTCCTAGACTACGAAGCAGGCACTGTCTCATTTTTTAATGTCACAAACCAAGGGTCACTCATCTACAAGTTCTCTAAATGTCAGTTTTCTCAGACAGCTTATCCATATTTCAATCCTTGGAACTGTCCAGTTCCCATGACCCTGTGCCCACCTGGCTCCTGAGCCCTCTCCTTCCCTCACCCACTCCTGCATAGCAACTTGTCCTGGGGCTCACCTCCTGCCCCTGAACTCACTGCTGCATTCACACCATCTGTTCTTTGCTGTCTACCTTCTTCAGAACTCTTAGTCATTTTGGGGATTTGCAGTTTCTAATGTAAGTTAGACGGGAAGCTTATTTGCTCATTTACCATTTTCTGTATTCTCAGTGAGAGACATCTAATCCCTCCTAAAGACAGGGCAGTATTGGTGTAACATCTCTGAACTCCCATTTCTCCATATTTTTGTTTATCACTGATCTGAAGAGACATGAATCACCAGTGTCCACCAACCATGATCTCAGGACAACACACAATCAGCCCACCCACCCTCATCAACTAAGGAGTATCTGAGTGTGTGTCTGTGTGTTGCCCAGCATGCAGCAGCAGGCTGTTCAGAGGGCTGAGAAAAAAAAAAAACTAAAAACAAAAATAATATATGTATCCAGAATAAAAACTTTATGTTCCAAATTTCTTAGTTCAAATCCTGTCTCTTGTCACAAATGGTGTGTAACAATCAATAAATTTTTGTTTCTTCTCATAAAATACAAATTGTAATTTAAACTATACCTAACCTTGAAGATGGCTGTGTAAAACTAACCTCCCCTGAATGTAAAGCTCCTATATATGTGTCCAGCACAATTATAGTAAATATTTGCTGTAATGTCACTGAGAAGCATAAGCTGAGGTAACCTGTGCAACAGGTCTGTGCTCTTCAGAGGAGCAGTAAGTACTTCTGTAGCAGCCTCATTTGTCAGGTTCCAGGTTCTGCTGTCAAGACTAGTCCAGTCCCAGTCTTCAGCTAGAGACCTTTTTACACCCAGACTGGGACTGTGTTAAGGCCCTTTCTTGGAAATGGGTCAGAAAATGCAAAGTATGAGTTTCTAAGACCCGTCTAGCAGAGGAAACCATGTTTGAGGACAGCTATTCTTTTAGGGGCAGGCTTTTGGTTTTCAGGACTTTTTCTTACAGTGAAACATCTGAGTATAACACCCTATAGACCATCCCATGCACTTTTCTCTTCCTTACTTTTAAAAGCAGTTTCAAATTATGTTGAGGAATAGATTTGTCCAGGATAGGAAAGGAACAAACTTTTCTTAGGAAAGCACACATTATAAATGAGGACCAGCTACTGCACAGAACCCACATCAACATGTAGAAGAGTAATTATTTATCCCAGTGGGATAAAAAAGATGGTACTTGTCTGGGAAAAATGTGTCCATGTAAATTTATACTTGTACACACATATATATACAACACATGGCTATATACATTATTGTATATACATATAAATATATAGGGAGTACCTTAATCTAAGTTAATTTTTTAAAACATCGTAAAAGAAATAATTCTTTATCAGGGAGTTAAAAAATTTACAAACTTAAGAGGTATGTTCAAATATTCTATAGCTAATGAGTGGAGGAGCCAAGTTTGGAACCAGATCTGTGTTTCTCCAGCACAGGTACCCTTTCTGCTGTTAACTCCTTAGGAAAGGTAAGAGCCAAATTCCCTAGGATGTGGAGTGGAAGGGAAAACCCAGGAGATGCTGATTTATAGAAGGAGCTTGGAGAATCATGGGAAAATCTTAGGGGCAAAGAATATTGATTGTCGTGTTCAATCCACATAGCCATTAATAAAGCAGGGGCTGCTCAGTATAAGTACCGTTGAATACTTAATGACCAGGGTGCTCATGCATGTGACACGTTGTAGAGCGAACACTGTACACAGTTGACCCTTGACTTTGAAATCTGGTGAAACTTCATAATCATACTGATATTGCTACTCACTGGTCTATATCAAATTAAAATAAATTGGATTCAGTACCTCATTAGAAATAAAAAAAATACTAAGAATAACAATTGAAGGTCAGGGGGATTGAAATATAGAATGTTTGCACCAATTTCTCATTTGCTAGCATATACACACTGGTCCAGATTGGTGTCAATTTTTTCGCTCTGTAATTTGAAATAGTGACTGTTAAAATTAATATTAATCTACTTCAAATTGTAATGATTTTGTAATGCTTTGAAATAGAATAACTTGATTAAAGAAGTACATCATTTTAATCTCATCTCTTTGCATAAAAATATATATATTTTAAATTTTCTAATATATTTTAACTTACACTTTTCTTGTGTACAGTGCATTCCAGATTGTATATAATTGCTTTTCTCAAAACATTCTATGTGAATTTACTATTTAATATCTGCTATCAATCACATTGCCTTTTTTATTGTGGTAAAAAACACTTAATGTGGGATGTAACCACTTACATTTTAAGTCATTGCAGTTCACCAAGTTTAAAGTTTCAGTTAGGCAAAATTAATACATTCTACAAAGCTACTAATAACATTTTGCCTGTAGTTACCTTTACTTATTGTACATTTAGTAATTATTTTTTATTATTAAATAAACTTTTATGTTTTGTATCTACCTTCTCTTTTATTTGAAGTACTGGAATAGTTTTTTTTTTAATCTAAGTGAATACACTAGATATATGTTGATTTGTCATTCTTTTCTAATTACATAGTAATTCTCTTTTCTAATGAAAGCCTTTTCTCTGTTTGTCCAGATATATGTCCATGTTTCAGGTGTTGATTCCCAGAATGACTTACAGTGATAGAGGCAGGGTCAGAGGCTCTGTATGGGCTCCCTCAGCAATGACATATGAAGGTCAATGTTTCCTTTTCCTGGTTAACCTCACTCTTTCCAGGGAGCTGAAAGGCTTAACTTGTCCTCAGGAGTGAGAAAAGCACAGGAGTGAGTATTCCTGCAGCACGGGGTGTTGTCATCATATTTTTGGCATTTCAGTTCCCATGATTCCCAACCTACTTATTAGGCAAGAGAAGTAGAAATAATGGGCTACTTGTCTAGTGGATGCTCTGATCCCTGTCTTAAAAGAAGCTTTTTAGTTCTCATTTCTAGAAGAAATGTGGGAAGTGGGAGAGGGATTCAAAGACAGATAATAGATATGTCCAGTCTCTCTCTTTCCCTCTCCCTCTCTCTTCCTCACTCTCTCTGTCTCTCTCAACACACATACACACAGCCACACAATCCTCTCTCATAGACAGTGGGGGAAACTGATTCTTATTTATAGTTCCTTTGACCTCTACTTTCCTGTCATCCTGTTGCCACAATGGCTGAAGCTTTAACTCATGAAGAAGCACCTGTACACTGTGGATTTATACAGCAAGTATCTCTCCAAGGATACTCATGGCTTTGTGTTCCCTGGAATGTCCAGGTTTCCAGTTCAAATGTGAAACAACTTACAGAAAAAGCACCTGAGTTATCAAACACAAAGGAAAAGTTGTTCACACTAAGACAGCTTTAAAAACAAACAAACAAACAAAGAAACAAACAAACAAAGCAGTACCCACTGCCCCAGCTGAAGGCCATTCACATTGCTTGTTCTCAGAAAATGTCCTAAGGAGAGATTCTGGACTCCAAATGAAAAGTTCATTAGGCATCAAGTGTGGGTTTCCTCGTGTTGTAAATCTCAGCAATAGGGTTTTTCCCTTC
The DNA here is from genome assembly GCF_004126475.2 of Phyllostomus discolor. Taxonomy (NCBI): domain Eukaryota; kingdom Metazoa; phylum Chordata; class Mammalia; order Chiroptera; family Phyllostomidae; genus Phyllostomus; species Phyllostomus discolor. Next base: position 124,325,650 of record NC_040908.2, read on the forward strand.
TCTAACCTCTGAATTTCACAATGATAAACACTCATCTTGTTAGATAGTGCTGGCTCATTAATTTGGAGATATTTGTTCCAAATACAAATCTTAAGGGTAATGGTTCAATAGAATTTCAGGTAATGAGCAGGCTTCATCCTGCAGGTTCATCTATATGGGAAATTAGCTGGCAGTGGTATCTAGAGCTACCATAAATTGATGACCAGAAGTTTCTAAATCATGGGGACCTGAGATCCCCATTGGTATAGTAGACCGTCCTGTGTGGTGTGGGCCCAGGCCCCAGTGGCAAACATTTACTGCAAAGTAACTTCCTAAAAACCATGCTAAACTTTCCAAGGATGAGTGTAACCAGCTCAACTACTTTTGCCTTTTCATTTGCAAATATTCCTCTTCTGTGAAGTAATTAGCAGCATTGGCTCCTTTGTTTTCTGTAGAAGGTAACCACCTAAAGCAAACCAGTGCATAGTAAATGAGGACCATCATGTAATGGGCAGAGAAACCCAATAAAGACCTGGGATGGTAGAGGCTGTGGCTTTTTGCTTCCCTTGAGAGAAAAGCCATGCTGTCCCTTTTCCTCCACCAGACTCAGTAGTCTGTGTGAATGTCTCATTTCATCCACTGCGGGCCAGTGTCTGCATCAACTGGAGTAGAGTCACATGATACATATTCAATTATATCAAATTCCAAAAAATCATCTGTTTTGCCCAAGATTTATGATGGGGAATCCATTGACCCTGAATCCTAATCTCTCCATAATGCAATTACAAGTTTATTTTTTACATCAAACGTACAGCAACTCTGCTAAGCCTCCCAGTGCTGTGAGCCCTTTCAGACCAGGTGGCACGTCTGGTCATCCTGGGATGGAAAGTGAGGTGGTGTTTATCTTCTCAGGGTAGTTTGTTTCTAGACATTATTTTAAAGGAATATATAAATTTAATTTTCTATTTATTAATTGCTAGTTTATAAAATATAATGGTCAATATTCATTTTGAGTCGTATTATTTTGTTTAATTCACTTATTAATTTTAGTTTGTTTCTGTGGATTTATTTTTATATTCTACATAAACTTTTATATTATCTACAAATAAAGACTGTTTTAGTTCTTTTGTTCCAATATTTGTGTTTTATTTATTTTTCTTCCCTCACTTCTTAGGCTATGGTCTACATTTGATGATGCATATAAGGGGTGAGTGTTGACATGTTATTTGAAATGTTCCCAATCATAGATAGAATGTATTCAGTATTTGACCACTATATATGATGTTAACGGTGGGATCCTTTTATTTTTCTTTTATGAGATGGATATTCCTAACTGATTATTATCATGACCAAATATTGAATTTCTAGTGACACTTTTCTGCATGTATTGAAAAAAACATTTAGTTTTTACCATTTGTGTCTCTCATTTCAACCAGCTACCTAATATGTTATTATTGTTGCATTTTAGTAGTTGTTTTGGGGTTTAAGCCTATTACTATGATATTTCTCACAGATTGTTGAGGACTTGTTTATTATTTTCATATTGGATAATTTCTATTAATCTATTTTAAATTTCAGTTACCCTTTCCTTTATGATTCTGAATTTCTCATGCATCAACCCTGGATTTGTTTTTAGAGTGATAGTACTTTGTAGTTTTAGTAATCAATTCAAAACAAAAGCTATCATTTTTGATTTTGGACATGTTCTATTTGGTGATTATTATAAGTATATATTTTTTCTATAGCCTTCACCACAGATATAATAGATGCTGTGAAGTTTTTTTTCTTTTTACTAAATACATCTGGATTATTTCAGAGTTAGTCTCCATTGATCATCTTTTCTGTTGAATATGGGCCATGTCCTCTACTTTTCTCATATGTTGAAGAATATTAGAGTACCTCTAAAATTCCCTTAGGGAATTGTTAATGATCTATAGAGATGCTGGATTCTACCTTTCTGAAGAATATATTTATTTTTTGTTTATTTTTTTCAGTAGGTTAATTTGGTTGAACTCAAATTCTAAATTCTTCCCTGCATTTTGCAGGGTCTAGTATCTGTGATCAGTTCCATTAGCCCTAATTGGGCTGCTTGTCATCTATCTCAAATGTGTGGTTCAGAGATTTTATGTGTGACATCGGATTTCTCCCTCTAGATCTCCGTTTTGAAGATGTTCTCCTAACACTTTCTCACTGCAGTGGTAACGCCAAATTTCGTCTTCTTCTTCTAGCTAATAAATCTATATGTTGCAAAGTTATAACTGTCTGCCTACTTCCAACTGAGGTGTGTCTTCAAAAGAAATCAAAACTAGGAGATACCTCCAATACTCTTCTTGTCTTCCAGGTGTCTATTTCACTGTAGATTTTGATTGTTTATTGCACTTGTGTCACTCTCTGTGCCTTCAGGTTTAGCTTTCTTCTTTTTCTCTCTGCTTTTTTTTCCTTTTGTGCCATGTTTATAATGTTGATCTACAGGTTAAGAGGGCTGTTTTATTGAAAAATATATTTCTATTAGTGGAAATGGAACTTCACTTCTACTTGCTTTGCATATGGTTAGCTGTAAGTTGAATTACTAGATTTTAGGTTCTCTTGTTCTACAAACTGCCAGATTTTCTTCAAGGTGACTGTACCATTTTGCATTTCCCCATACTTGCATTAGAGAACAGTGGTGATATGGAGCATGGTGGTTAAAACAGAGATACTAAGAGTGATGTAGTTTCAGGTCTATTATATGAGATTGTATGATTGAAACTGAAGATTTCAGCGAGCCCAGAGTGTGACTGTGTGTGAATGACAAGCACAGCACAGGGGTATTGACTGCAGTGTTAAAAAAAAACAAGAGCTCCCTATCCCATTACCCCTCCTCTGTTCAAAATTCTTTCTTTTTCCAGTCCTTCCACAGATCAACTGTCCATCACTTTACTCCTTTCCCTTTGAATCTCTGAACTGACCCCTCACCCTTGGTTGATATCTTGGAACTCTCCTATAATGCATTAGATTTTCAACTGAGAGAGTCAGATCCTATCAAGAAACCTGAAAATTTAGGCCAAAATTTTGCCTAAATTCATAACCTGAAGCTGCCATACTCCTCTCACCACATACACTTTTTTACCTGTGCTGATGATACTGGCATGCTCCATGTTCCAGTTCACTGTGTTCTGTGTGACAGGGAAAAGTGAACCTTCCTAAGGGCTCTGCATTTTTACTCCTGTCATGACATCTGCTCAGTGAGGAACCTGATGAAATGTTTTCCCCTTTGTCCTCTGGATTTTTAATATTTTCCCATTTGAGAAAACCTTGGAACAAAACAAAAGTTAAAGTGGCTGCAGTGTAGTAGTAAAGGTTAATGTGGTAGGAGTCATATAAAACACAATTCTGAGAAAAACCTTAACAAAAGGGACAGAAGATATGAACAATTTTGGGTTAGAGTTTATACAAGGAGAATCATATAAATGTTAATAATCCAAGAAGAATACCTGAATTTCATTATGAGACACAGCAATCATGTTTGCAGCTGGAACAGTATAATGGAAGCATAATTTGTCACCCAGATGCTCAATTCTGTTAAAACTACATATACAGTGATATGTCTGTATACCTATTTATCACCCTTTATATGCAACAGCTCAAATACATATAAGGCAATAAGCAACAACATGGAAAAAGTCCCAACCTGATTTCATGAAACTTACAACTCAGGGTGCCAGTTGGGGTGGGTGTGATGATTACTAGTGAGAATATAACCCTAAGCTCCTCTTGCAGTCTCCCTACTGCTATCCACTTATGCATGTCCATTTTCTATCCAGGCTATACTAAATGAGTTCTGACCCTTAAAATTGATCTTTGCCTAGAGGCAACTTCCTGAGAAATCCTAGCCAAGAAGCCCTCGAGAAGGAGACTATGGAGTCTCCATGGGCCACAGCCCAGGCTTCTGGACCAGTTCTGCACAGGCACGAGCAGGACAAGGGAGCTATACCTGGCCCTGCTCAGGGATGAAAGAGATACTTTGTGAAAGAAAATAGAGAAAGTTACAGAGTTCATCAAAGCTTCAAACACCTGTAATTACTATGATGTAGAATTTTGGCATTGCTGTTCACATAATTTGCTAGCACACTGTCTTTTCTGGGTTTGTGAGCTTTAATGGTATGATAGCTTTTGTGCTCTGTAGCTTCTTTTGTAGTTACTAGTCTTTCAAGATTTCGGTGTTCATTCTCAGGGATCCACTGCATTTCCTGAAACATCACTAGCCTTGCTCATTTTCTCCTTGGACATCTGCCACCCAGAAACTGAGCTCATCTGAGAGATCAGGAACAGGAGGGCACATTGGAAGGATTTCCATAAGGGGCTTCTTTATAACATTTCATAGAACAAAATGTGATGCCCGATTGTTGTTAACAATCTTAAAATGCTATTGGACAGCAAGTGGGGTCCTACTGCCCACCACCACACTTGAAGCAAAATTTTGGACACAAAATTTTTTTTGTTAAAGATTTTACTTATTATTATTATATTTTTTTTGACAGGGGAAGGAAAGGACAATGGAAGAGAGAGAAACATCAATGTGTTTCCCTCTCATGTGCCCCCCACTGGGGACCTGGCATGCAACCCAGGCATGTGCTGTAAGACTGGGAATTGAACTGGTGACCCATTGATTCACAGGCTGGCACTCTACCAATGATCCACACCAGCCAGGAGAGGAGGCAAAGTTTGTTGATAAAGGACTCTTTATTGAAAAACGACACAGTTTTGGAATAACAGCTTTCTACATGCATTAGTCACTTAAGCCTACCAATTAATGCTAAGTTCTTTAAACTCCTGCGTTCCTAAATCATTCCCCCATTAGTACTAGTTTTTAATTACCTTATTTCTATAGGATTAGTTTATAAACTAAAACAACATAAGATAACAAAAGCTACACCATTTTGGAAGAATGGCAGGCTCCAAGCCTGTTCCCTCTAGAACAGCCCAAAGAATAAACCCTCCACCCTCTCAAAGGCCAACCTGATCCTAGGCTGGACCCAGAGTTCCTTCTATCATTCTTTGGGAAATGAAGGCAACTGCAGCAGGATCATCTAGGCATACTCAAGGAAGGTAGCCAGACAGCCAGTCTCTGCCCTCCTTTTATTTTAAATCTTCTGGAATTATGATTCCTTGCACACTAGAGGCTTTCATCTTTTCAGCCAATTTTGTGGTATCCTGTTTACCATTGCCTTGGGCAGCTTCCTCTTTTTACCCTTCCCTACACCTCCCTATTGATCTGTTCAGATCTCTCTGTATCAAAAAGGTACCAGAAGTAGTGGCATGGCAACAAGATCCTAAGACGCATCCTAAGATCCTTAGAAAAGAAAGTTATTTAGGGTTGACTCTCTTTATGTATGTATGTATGTATGTATGTGTGTGTGTGTATGTATGTATTTAACAACCTCTTCTTCTCTAATAGAAACAGCTACAACCCAGACTAACTCAGATGGTAGAGACAGTCAAAGATTTTTTTTAAACTCTGGGTTCTTCTCATCTGATATTTTCTTACTGAATTAAGAATGACTTTGTGCATTATCACCTCTATAGCATTCTCCTTGTACCCTTAACTGTCCCAACACATGTTTTGAAATTGCACTGCTCACCTGAGTCATTATTATCACAGTTCATTTGTGTCATTTAATACACAATTTTAGAATTCTTTCATATTCTATTAGTCAGGGTTCTCCAGAGAAGTAGAAACAATATTGTGGGGTTGTGCTGGACACGGGTCCTCCAAACACTTTCAATGGAAGGCTGGTGAGGGGCCCTGGGCCAGAAGGAATGTGTACTACTTTGGGAATGGATTGTAATTCCCTCCTCGTCTCCTTTTGGGAGAGGTTTCTGATCCTGTGTGAGTGCTTCTTGACCTTTTCTCTTTGCAGGCACACACTGAGGTTTTGTAGTTTAGAGTCATGAGCAAGACACGTGCTCCCTTTGTCTGGGATCCCCTTGAAACAAGTCTCAGACTCAGAGAGGGGCAGTTCAACTTTGCTGATCTTGCCCCACTGGTGCTTCCTGTAATGTGAGTCATAAAGGCTATGTCTGCTGCATTCAGTCATCCTTGTGGTTTTTTCACCTTATTGGAATGAGCAGTTGAGGTCCTTGGGCTTGACCTCCTGCATGACAAATATTCTATATTTCCTTTATACATATAAAGGAGATTGTTTATCAGGAATTGGCTTGTGTGATTATGGCATTTGAATAGTCCCAGGCACTGCTGTCTACGAGCTGAAGACCCAGGACAGCTGGGAGTGTAACTTCATCCAAATTTAGAAGCTTGAGAACCAGAGTAGTCAAGGGAGCATGTCATAGTTGAAGGGCAGGAAAAATGTTCACCCCAGATCAAGCAGGCAGGCAGGAAGCAAAAGGAACAGCTTCTTTCTATTTTTGCCTCTTTGTTCTGCTCAGGCCCTCACTCTACCTTACTGAGACCACAGATCCAAATCGTAATCTCATGTGGAAGCAACACCTGCACAGTAACAACCAGAAATAATGTGTGGAAGAGAAGGGGCCACATAGGAAACTGATAAGCTCAGGGGAGGCCTGCATGGCAGTATTACATACTCAGAGACTGAAAGTAACCACAAAGGATGGTCTGAATTTAAAATTTTTTAACTAAAGCAGTTCATGGCAGGTAGTCTTGTGCTAGGCAGGTAGTCACATGCTAGACCAGTATTTTTCCTGAACAAAGGTCAATTTTTACCTTAACTGAACCTGTCTATTGTCTTTTTGGATCTATGATAACATGGCTTGGGAATGTCAAAGTAACTTCCCTTTTTCTGAATCCCTTAGGCACAACCAGAAATCCCTCCACTGCTATTGTTATCACGTTAATTGTTGACTGTTAACTGTTCTTTACCAACCTATTTAAATAAAGTGTGTGTTTGTCATATTACCCTTTATCCAATCCCAGAGCCCCCACTTGGCCTGCCACCCCACAACCCACCTCCCACCATGCCCCCTGCCATCAGCTTTGCTTTCTCCAGCCTCCCTAATCTATCACCAATGGGTTTCATGTAACCCCACTTAGGTCTCCTTCTGTGATTGTAATGTATAAAATAAGGTGCTAAACTGCCATTCTCAAAAACATTTCTCAATCTGTTGAGATATTGCTTTCCGGAAATTGTTCTCTGCTTGCCTCAAATAAACCCACCAAAAATTCTCTATAGGTTTGAAAGTCTCTTATGTTGACCATAACTTGGTGTAGTGCAGCAGAATTACAAAGAAGCCTACCAAGGACCACTTTGCACACCTGGACTTGCTGCTAGGTGCCAGCAGGGGCCCACTGTGCTTCACAGGCTTCATATTGTGCCAAGGGATTACTTGGATGCATTTCCTTTGGAATCCAGGCCTCCCTATTTTAAGGTCTGATGTTCTGGCTTTATTTGAGCTGTCTTTTTAAATCCTCAAGGTGGAATGAAGTTTAAGGGTTGAGAGAACCCAAGCTAAAGCAGGACTGGAGAGAAAAAAATGAGGGGCAGGTTTTAAACTTTGGGGTTTTGTTTGGAAATGCTTTCTGAGATTCTGAAGTTCAGGCTCTACAGGTCCCACAATAAAACTAATATTGACATTGGAAATTGTGCCTCCAAATTTGGAAACTCCCAGACTCCAGCACTCATTAATACCCCTGGAACTAATGGAAGTACCCCCCAGTACTAAGGAAATCTTGACTTGCAAGTACTTTACAGAAACAGGATGATTTAACTAGAAAAAGTATCAACTTAAAATGGCCAAAATGCCATTTTTTTTCGGTTTCTAAATTAATTTTTTGTATGCAATCTTGGAAAATGCCAGCTCTAAAATGAAACTAGATGAGTGGGAAGTTGTATGCTTCTAAAAACAAAAGATATGTTTTTAAAAGTTAATAAGAAATTTTACAGACATCACTGAACTAAAAAAGGCTTCTTAAGATAACAGATGCCAACACCCTATTCTTTCCCCTTCTACAACTCTGAAACCAAGAGTTGTCTTTGAAATGCAAAACCTGGACTTCTGAGAAAGATGGAGGCTTAGGTAGGTACACTGTGACTCCTCATACAACCAAAAGAAGGACAACGACACAGTTAAAAACAAAAACCAACCAGAACTGCCAGAAAACTGAACCTTATGGAAGTCTGCAAACCAAGGAGTTAAAGAAGAAACATTCATGCAGAGCAGTAGAAGGGGATGAAGATGGGCAGCCAAGATGGAGAGGTCTCGTAGCAAGACTGCTGCTGATCAACTAGGTGGTTGGTGTCTGGAGGAGCAAGCAAGGTGGCAGAGGGCAGAATGGGCAGTCCCACATTTGCATGTGGATGAGCCAGTAGGAATCACTGGGGAGTGAGAAAGACCATGCAACCCAGGGTTCCAGTGTGATGAAATAAAGCCTCAAAACCTTTGACTGAAAAAACTTGTGGGCGTTGAGGCAGCAGGGATAAACTTCCAGCCTCACAGGAGAGGTTGTTGGAGAGACCAACAGGGTCCTAGTACATACACAAACCCACTCACCTGAGAATCCACACCAGAAGGGCCCAATTTACTTGTGAGTAGAGGTGTAGGTGGCTGAAAGCTTGGAAGAGCTGAGTAAGTGGTATTGTTCCCTCTCTGAATCCTCCCCCCACACATAGTGCCACAAGGCAGCAACATGGGCTGCTCCACCCTAGGTAATATCTAAGCATCCTCTCCTTACTATGTAATAGGCACACATAGACAAAAATATAGCCCAAATGAAAGAACAGATCAAAGTTCCTGAAAAAGTATAGCTAAGCAATGACGATATAGACAACTTATCAGATGCACAGTTCAAAATATAGGTAATCAGGATGCTCACAGAATTGGTTGAATAAGGCACAAAATAGAGGAAAAAGTGAAAGCTATGACAAGTGAAATAAAGGAAAACATATAGGGAACCAGCAGTGAAGGGAAGGAAACCGGTACTGAAACAAATGGTTTGGAGTAGAAGGAAGAAATAAACATTCAACTGGAAAAGAATGAATAAATAAGAACTTAAAAAAAAAAAAAACAACAAAACAAAACAAAACAAGGAGAGGTTTAGGAACCTCTGGGTAAAGTTTAAACATTCCAGCATCTGAATCATAGAAAATCAGAGGGAGAAGAGAAAAAGACCAAGAAATTGAAATCTTATTTGAAAAAAAGGATGAAGGAGGACTTTTCCAATCCGGAGAGGGAAATAGACTTCCAGGAAGTCCAGGAAGCTCAGAGAGTCCCAAAGAATTTGGACCCAAGGAAGCACACATGATAGCTACATTGCTCAAGATTAAAGATAAAGAGAGAATCTTAAAAGCAGCCACAGAAAAGGAGCAAGTTATGTACAAATGAGTTCCCATTAGACTATCAGCTGATTTCTCAAAAGAAAGCTCACAGGCAATAAGGGGCTAGAAAAAAGTATTCCAAGTCATAAAAAGCAAGGATCTACATTCAAGATTACTCTACCCAGCAAAGCTATCATTTAGAATGGAAGGGCAGATAAAGTGCTTCCCAGATAAGGTCAAGTTAAAGGAGTTCATCATCACTAAACCCTTATTATATGAAATGTTAAAGGGACTTGTCTAAGAAAAAGAAGATAAAAAATATAAACAGTGAAATGACAACAAACTCACAACTATCAACTACTGAACCTAAAAAAACCCCCCAAATTAAAACAAAGTAAGCAACAATTAGAACAGGAATAGAACCACAGAAAAAGAGATAACATGAAGGGTTATCAATGGGGAACTGAAGAGGGGAGAATGGAGGAAATGGCACAGGGAATAAGCAGCATAAATTATAGGTAGAAAGAGACAGGGGGAGGTTAAGAATAGTATAGAAAATGTAGTAGCCAAAAAACTTGTATGCCCGATGTATATGGACATAAAGTAAGGTGGGTGGGATGCTGGTAGGAGGTGGGTGCAGGGCAGAGGGGAATAAAGGGGTGAAAATTGGAGAACTGTAATAGCATAATCAACATGAGATACTTAAAAAGAAAATAAATAAAATTTTTAAAAAGAGCAAAACCTGGTCTCCAAGAACTCTTATCTGGACCATCTCTTAGTATGCAAAATTTGGAAGGTAAATCTTATCAAAAGGGTTAAAAAAAAAACAACTTGGCCATGTCTGTACAGTTCACATTCTCTCCACTGCCATTATCAGTCTGGGCAGGCATGGTCTGGTGACTCAGGGCAAACCACCTCCCTGCCTCTCCTGCAGGTACTGTAACAGGGGAACAGCATCCCTGCTCCCCTCAGGTGCTGTGTGCTCCCAGGATACATTGAGAAACTCATGCCCATCTCCTTTGCCCCAGGAGTGAGTACAAGTTGCCATAGATAGGCAAAGTACATGTCAATTCCCTTTCTCTGCCTCCCCCATCCCCAAACCGTAGCTGTGCAAGTTTTTTTCCCTGTATTCCCAGGCATCTTTGTTCTCAACCCCTTTACAGATCTGGAGCTGTTAATGAGTATCTTGCTAATAAATGTTTTTGTTGGAGGTGTGTTTCTTGAAAGTGAATATATTTGTCAATAGAGGAAACTATGTTTCTACAGGTTATGAAACGTGTTCATAAAAGCCTGTCTAGGAAATACTGGCTGCTTATTTTTGGTTATGATTGGAAATTGAGGTTCCTAAAAGTGAAAATTTTATATTGAGTTGGAAAGATTGCATGATTTTGCATGATTTTGCATGATTTTGGTAATAGAAGGCATGAGATAGAAATACTTTTGAGGGAAAAGGAAGAAAATGAGTTCAAAAATGGTTATTACTGAATGGGAAAGACGGTTTGGGAAAATATGAAAGTTGTGAAAAATTTGTAAATGGTTGTAAAAGTATGTGAAAGTTTTAAGTTTATAGTGGTAAATGGACAAAGTTGCCTTTGTCTTCTCTACAAAAAGTGAGCAATTCAGATCACGTGTATGGTGTTGATATATACGGATTTGATGTGATTGACATGCGTTCATGTGTATACCATGTGTAGTGTGTTTTCTTCTGCCTCCAGATGGCATTACTTGGGTGTAATATTTTATTGGCTTACAGAAATTAAATATTTATATAACTGAAGGAGGATCCTGTGGTCTGGACAAAATATTTAATATTAAAACTGGTTTAAGTTGGATTGATGTCTTTGAAAGTTGTCACCATAAAAATTCTTTTTCTCCCAGATTTACGAAAAGGTTTGTTATGGTCTTTTCACTCCCTTTGCTTGATGAACCTTCCCAAAGCTTAAGTTTTAAGAGACTTTTAACCTAGAAATGACTTTGAGTTCTTCCAGTAGACCCTAGAGTACATAAAGTTTTATTCTCTCTCCTTATAGAAGAATTTTCAAACTAGTTAGGCTTATTTGAGATGCCTGAGGCTACCTGGGAAGCTTTGCCAAAATAATAATAAGAATAAGAGTAACTATATTGTAATTGTATACCTCTTGCCTTTCAGCTGGGAAGATTACAATTTTACTTGGATAGTAATGCCCCTGGTATATACAGGAGAGTCTCACCTATTGTCTTAGATACTAGATAATGTTAAATTTCCTAGAAATTCTACTCTATTCTAATGTGTGGATAGTTCAGTTTATACTCTAAGGAATCACTATATTCTTAGAAGAACACAGTAGAATATCCAAGGACAAGTTCTGATTCTGTTTACCCCAGTAAAATACTTTGGTTACCTGATTTGTAAGGAAGGGCTACCAATTAACTCTGAAAGACTAAGAGGAATCCTATTTTTACCTCTTCCAAAAATAAGAAATCAGCTGAGAAGATTCCTGGTTTTGGCTGGATATTGTCACAGTTCAATTCCAAATTTTTATTAATGGCCAAGCCTCTATATGTCTTATTAAAATCAAATTGACCTGAGCACTTTCTAGTGCCTAGGAATGGTTTGTTGGAAACTCCTTGATAATGTTGATTTAATTAAGTTTACAGGTGGATCTTTGAAAAATAAACAGGAATGTTACCGACCTGATATGCAACAACTTCCATGGTGGACCTATCAAAGTTCTTATTTATCTGAATAAGATGTGCCCAACAAGCCTAATAAATTTTTAAACTAGGACTTTTCAATTGGCCAATCACAACTTTAGAGAATTGTAGAAGCATCAAGGTTTCTTAATATTCTCAGGACAGCTCATAAAGAATGGAAAGTAGATTGCAAAATTATTAAATGATGTACAAAAATGAAAAAAATTGGCAATTATCAAAACACCAAGACTTTCTATAGATGCCACCATAGAAGCAAAGGAAAAACATCTGGCTGATGCTACAGCTAGTCAGGCAGCATTAAACAGACTTGAGAATGCTCGTTGCTTCAAAACAAAAAAGCAAACCAAGAAATGAAGAAACCTCTTCCGCAGTTCTAATGGGCAGCTGCAGAGGAAAAGGGAATACAGGGACAAGAGTGGGGACCTCTGTCCCAGGCAAACAGATATGATTGGACACAATCAGAAACCCATCTTACCTATAGGAGCTTAATTACCTATAAGGAACTTAACACGTATATGAACTAACATTGGTGTGCTAAAAGATGATTGATTTCATGGAGTAAACAATATTCCTGGAAACATCCTACTGTAGCTCATAAAGTATACAGCAAATGTTGAATGGATTTCATGTAACCCTCCTCCTTTGATCTCCTGATGTCTCCTTTTTTTATTGTAATGTGGAAAATAATGTGCTAAACTGCCATTCTCTGAGCATTTCTCAATCCATTGAGATTTTGCTTCCTGGCAATTATTTTCAGTAACTCAAACTAAGCAAAAATTCTCTACAGGCTCCAATGACTCTTACATTGACAAACATTTACTCTGGGCACCCTGTGGCCAGTCATATTGACCCATGAAATTATCCCTCACAACTACATCCCTTTTTGCTTTTTATTATGTTGGGACTATAGAGATTATTTGTTACACAGTGTTTAATGACATTGCCTCCCAAAAGACAGTTCATGTAATTTGATCTCTGCAGTTCACTTAGGAAAAAGTATCATTTTGTCCCTATTGAATCCAGGTTCTGAAAGTCAGCATCACCGTGCTACCAGTGTGGGAGAGCCCTTCTGACTGACCACCTGAGGTAATTTCAGATCTGAGCATCCATTCCCTCTCATATGACCTAACAGGACACAAATGGGCAGATTCACGTCCTTCAGCTGGTGGATGCAGGACAGGAGAGAGCTGCCAGTACCACTGCCTCAGGTGAGCCTGCAGAGTGGGTCCTCACTGTGGTAAAAGACAGACTTGATTCCCTCCTCAGAGCACCTTGTTTGTAAGGTGCCATGATGAGGTTGATGTGTGGGACAGTACACAGCTTAGGGAAGCCTTATTCTCCAAAGATGAATTACCCTGAGAGCCTTGAGAACAGCTTCAGGGAGCAGAGCAGAGCTAGAATTAAAATTGTAGTCCCTGGCCCCTCTGACCCAGGCACAAAAGCTTGTTATTTTTAGGGGCCTTATGTGAATGTCCCTCATTGGCCCACAGATTCTGTCCTTTCTTGCCCCTCCCTGAAGAATTTAACTTTCATTTTCACTCTACTCCTGTGGATCCTCTTTGTGGACAACAGGTCCCTGGTTTGGAGAGTGAATCCTGCCCATGACTGCCCCTTAGACTGGAACTCCAGAACAAGTGAATAGAAATTGTTCCCAGGAAGATAGGGGGTGAGTTTCCTTCTGTTCTTTGTGCAGTGCTTGGTGGGTGGTAGCCTGCCAAGAACTCTGGGTTCCACTGTTACACACCTTGGGGCATAGAACTGAACCCCCTCCCACCACAGCTTTCACAGCTAGGTGTCAAGGGGTGTCCACTCTGAGGGCTGCCAGGGCCGGAATGCTTGGATAAGGATGCAGTGGTTTGGCGGCCCTGGTGGAGTCGTGAAGGTGGGTCACGGGTGTAATCCTGGGAAAGGAGAGGAGTGGGGCGTGGGCACTCCCCAGTCAGTTCTCACTATGCGGCTGCAGCAGGGGGATGGGGTACGTATAACCAGAGGCACCTACAGGTTAGAGTGATATGCAACCCTTCACTGGCAAGGTAGTGCCTGGATCAGCATTGTCGCCCCCACACCACACCTCTGTCCCTGGTGTGGGCCCAAGAGTCTTCCACTCCTCCTGTAGGAGATGGATCTCCTTTGTGGTCTATGTACTTCTCAAATGTCTGCTTCTGCCCTGTGTCCTGGCATGAGTTCTGGAAGTCCTTTAAATGCTTTGCTGGAGCCATTTAAGAGGGAAATCCCTGTGCCCTACACCCCTGTGCCTTATGTCTCCTGGGCATAAATCTTATTTGTTTTTGAAGGCAATGTTTTGTGGGTTCAGCCAGGTGCCTTGGTTAGGTACCCTGATATGGGGCACAAACCCATAAGTCCTCAGGGATGGTCTAGGCAGTTGTGATATCCCTGCAGCTCAGAGACCACTCATGTTTCCATATCTAGGCATCTCTCTGCCTGTTCTGGAGCCCTGGAGTCACTGCTCAGTTTATGGTGTGTGGTTGGGGGAGCGGGGTAGGAGGAAGGGTCAATTTCCATCTGTGAAGACTCAAACTCTTCTGCACTTTCCTATTCTGAGTCCTGTAGCAGCAGGTGATTTGACCTTAGGTCCTTGTAGCCACACTATAAAAATAAATTCTGCAGCCCCAAGGCTGAATGCTTGATCTTCACCTCCCTTCTCTACAAGCTTTTGTTGTGTCTCAGGATTGGTTGGATCTTGAGTGGGATGACAAATAATTGAATGTCCCTACCCATATTTGGATCATGTTTGCACTGTAAACACAGGTAGACATCATTTAATATCTACCCCTGATGCAATGCCTACCTCTGATATTGCAGTTCATCAGAGCCTGATCTGGACCACAATGTCTGCAGCCAAAGGCTACCTGCATATCTCTGGGCTGTTTTCAGCATCTGGACTATTAGATGGAATATACTTCTGGTTCTCCTTCAGCCTCATTTCTAATCAGGTTCCCTTCATGTATGATGAACATGGCACCAGTGGATAGTGTTAGTAGATCTAAATTCATCTTCATACAGCCTTTATAACATTTCCCTTCTTAGCACAGAGCAAAGAGAAAACCTTATCTCATACTGCAGATATTTCCTTTACCATCAGAGTTTGGCAACAATCAAGACATGGATACCCACTGAGATCTTATCTTTCTTTTTTATTGTTTCATAGTCTCATTTACTTGGTGCTCCTGAGAAAAATTCTGAGCCTAGACTGTGGCCACAAGGCCATATTGAGTCCAGGCGGGAGAATGAGCATCACTGTGCTACCACTCTGTGATACCCTCTTTAAATGACCACTAGCATCTTTTCCAATGGGGACGGTCATTCCTATTCATGTGTCCTAATAAGATATAAACTACCAGGCACTTAGCCAATATAGGGATACAGGACAGGAAACAGGGCATATCAACATTGACTGTCTCTGGTGAACTCTCAGTGATGGTCTTCACGGTACTATAATAGAAGGTCCTTTATTCCTGTTCTCTCAGCCTTTTAAGAAGACAGATGTAGTGGATATGTGTGAAGCCAGCTTAGGTTATGTAAGCCCAGAGCTACACTGTACTGTTTTCCTTGTGAAAGTCTATAAGCACATCATCCAAGGGCTTAGAAGAGACAGTGTTGGTTATAAAAGTCATGATCCTGTTATGTAAAATGAAGTCTAAGCATATTAACTGTCATTTCAGTTCTATAGGAAGTCCTCCAATTGAGCTTTCCACATCAGGCTATTTTTGCTGTCAATAGTATGGCCTTGCAATGCAAGTGAACTTCTGCTTTATTGTAGCCTCATAAGATTCTCAGAAAACAAAAACAAAGCCAAATACCCAACTTTTTAGAAGAGTGAGCAAATATTACTTGTATGGGAAGAAAGAGCCTGATGTTGACTGTTTGTTCCCAGGTACTTAATCTAATTTCTCAGGTAGTCCCTCTGTACCCAAGAAGTTCCTACTGATTCTTTACCTTTTAGGAGGGTGTGGTGTCAGCCAGTAAATTCTATCAATTTACTTTTGCCTTATTTGTACCTTTGAATCCAAAATAAGCCTCATGTAGCTAGCAATCATTAAATTGCTTTTCATCTAGTCCAAGAATCTCTGCCTTTTATTTGGTGGATTAAGACAAGAATATTTATTGCAATGCTTATGTAGCTCTATTTAGTTTATATTGTTATTTGCTTCTTTATGTTGCCAGCAATTTTCGTTGTTCTCTTTTGCTTCAAAAAGCTTATTTTGGATTAAACAGATACTTTTATTATAAAATTTTAAGTTTTACTATTTCCTATTTTTGTGGTGGTTGCTTTTCTAAATACAGTATGCATCCTGTTTTATCATGATCTACTTCAGATTAATACAAAATTAATTCCAGTAAAATATGGGTATTTTCCCCCAAGGATGCTGTCTGTATTACAGCCACAACACAGTAATGATTTAATATGGGCACTTGATCCAATACAAGCCAGTGCCATGCAGGCCTCAGAATTATTTGAAATAACTGAGAAGACAAGTTTTTTTTATGGGATTTATATGAGGAGATTCATGTTTCCCTGATGAACTGAGGAGAAAGTCAATACAGAAAACAAATAGAATTTGGAGAATGACATAGACCAAATACCAATGACCATGTATGAGTTTCAGAATTAAGCTCTGATTAAAATGAAAACTGTCCTCCAAATTCCTTTTCTTTACTTCATCTATTTTGAATTGTTTTTCATGATACTGCAACAAATCCCTAATACTGAAAGCAAATCAGTGTTGTGTGTGTGTGTGTGTGTAAACCCAGCATTTTGCCTAGTTTATGGTGTCATGGAAAAAGTTAATCTGAGCCCTGGCCGGTGTGGCTCAGTGAATTGAGTGCTGACCTGCAAACCAAAGAGTTGCCGGTTCGATTCCCAGTCAGGGCACATGCCTGGGTTGCGGGCCGGGTCCCCATTGGGGGTCACGAGAGGCAACCACACATTGATGTTTCTCTCCCTCTCTCTTCCTCCTTTCCCCTCTAAAAATAAATAAAATTAAAAAAAAAGTTAATCTGAGATAGAGAAGACCAAATATATTGGTACATATGTATTCCAAGAAATAAATCTGTGATGATAAAGAAATTCAGATGACGAACAAACTGTTAACAATGTGGAATAAACTGGCTCCATAGAGAATGAGATGTAGGTAAATGTTGTAGTGTTTAGGACGGTGACTGAGGAGATATTATTAACATGAAAAAAGGGGTATAAGGGAGGAGACAATTTGTTTGGTGAAGAGTAAGGTACATAATAAGCATCCTAAGGTACCAGTTCCTGTAGCTTCTTTACTAGGGAATATATTAACCTGCATTTAAGAGATAAAACTGAGTAAAAATAAAACTTGGAAACCAATTGTGTATGTTGAATTTCAGGAGTGGATGTGGCCAATTATAGATAGTGTATAAAATGAGCAGAGACTTGAGAAAAGCCTACTTTAATACATTTGTTTGCTTGTATCCTCAGTACAAGTCATGTAAACTTCTTAGGAATACTATACATACTCATCTTTGATTTTCCCAATTATGGCATCATGCTTGACAAATAATTGTACATCACTTTATATTCATGTTTAATAAATGAACAAGCCATGACTTATTCAAATTATCTCATGAGAGCCTTGCAAACATGAGTAAAATATCATGGGTCTCATGTTTGCCTCATAAATATACCTCATGTCAAAGTAGTAGAAGCCTCATGCTGTGGTTCCACAAGGTGAAAGTTTATTTTTCCTTTTAGGAAACCTGAAAACTTCACATGAGTCTTCTTGAATGATTGATGTGGGCCTTCTATTTACTTGTTGCCTCTCACTTTGGGACCATCTGTATTCCCAGCATATCAGGAGGTGATAGGGATATGGTGAAGCTTTGTATGTGAGGAGGCTTATTACTTCCTTGACTCATGTTTTCTCTTTTCTCCCTAGGATGTGAATGACATAATGGAAAGGTATGTATGGGAGACCAGAGATGGCCCTTTCGTACTGTGAAAAGAGGTTAAAAGCCATTAAAATTATCTGGTGGATAATTAGAATAAAATATCTCTCAGGGTAGGAAAATTCAGATGTAGTTTTATCTTAAATTTCTGTTGACATTTCATGGTTTGAGTGTTCTCTAACTATTGCAAATCGGCCAGTTTGTGTAGTAGGAAATTTAGATTGTGGGGGTTGCAGAGATGGGTCAGCAGCTCTTAGGGTTGAGATGTTGCAGTATCAGATCTTTGTAACTTCATAATTTTACTCAACCAGCATCCCTGTATCTAGCTCAGGTTCCCTATATTTCATAGTGACTATCTATTGTGGGTAGGTTGTGTCTTCTTTACCTGCCAAGCACAGAGAATTGGAGTGAACTCTTATATTTAAATTTCTCCCTTGGGGATATAAGAAACCAGGTCCCTTCCTTGCAGTTCTCTTTATTTTTCAAAACAGATTCGAATCACAAAAATATTTTGGGCCTGGTACAAACAACTGATCCCTCTTGACCATGCACTTTTGAAGCAAGAATGAAAAGGCAGCATCCTTGAGCTAAATTTGTACACCTATGTGGCTGCAACAAGCTCTTTTAAACACATAAAATGCTGACCACTATTAGTTTGGTATACATGATATCTTATTTTCCAAGTGTGATGTTTTTTTTTCCCCAGAGAACCCTAAATCTCAGATTTTATTCTGAGAGCCTCCCTATGGGGAGCAGACTTTAAAGTCCCGATGTCCTCCAGACAGTAGTCCCTCACTGGGTAGTGGTATCTCTCAGATTACTAGCAACCAGGTTCTGCAACCTCACTTTCATGTAATATCTCTCCACATCCATTTGGTGAGTTTTCCTCACATTATTTTGTTTTAAGGAACCAAAGTTTCCTCTTTAAAAAATTATGTAATTTTATATGATTCCAAGTAGTAAGAGAGGTGGTGGTTAACTTTTCATTTTGAAAGGATTAAACTGTGCTTCTGCAAGGTCAAGGCCTGCCTAAGAACATAGAGTATGTACTCTAAAGTTAGACATGAGCACTTTCCTTTGGCTCCAAAGTCAAAACTCTACTCTCTCCTTTCTCAGGGGTCCATGGAAGGAGGCTCAAGTGCTTAGTGGAGTGAAGAGACAGAAATCAGCAGTTGTATAGAGCCAAAAAGTCAGAGGTGTGAGAATCTTATGTTCTCATCTCTAGAAGTAAGCCCTTCACTGTATAGAAGCCAAAAACTGTCTCCAAGAATCAAGGCAGAGTGTTTCAAGCTCCTGACCTGAGTGGGATCCTACAAGTGTTTCATGGTGGGAATGCCAGAGCTGCTGGGTGGCTATTGGGTGTCTGGTGATGGTGGAGTAAAAGAGGGAGGAGAGTTTAGTTTCTAGGTGTGGACAGAGGAGACAAAGGAGAATGGATATCATGTGCTGATGATGTAGCCATAGTTAATGGGGAGTGACCAACTGTCTTGTTTACCTCTCATTCTTCTGTTTACTACCTCACACATTTCCCTAGTATCCCCTTGTCTGGCCAGAAAATAAAGTTTAGTTTTGGCTCATTTGCTTCTATTTACTATTATGGATTTTTATCATTTCAGGACTGCCATATGTGCGCTGCTACTGGAGTAAGGAGAAATCACAGTACCACGATGCCACCCTGTCCTCATCTTTTTATAGAATTTTCCATTTTCTACTAGGTCATGTGTGGGTTTTTTTTTTTCAATTTTTAAATGATTTTTTAGGGAGAAAGCTAGAGGGGAGAGAGAGAAACAGAGATACAGGGACAGCAATAAAGACAGAGAAATATTAATTTGCTGTTCCACTTATTTATGCATTCCTTGGCTGCTTCTTGTATGTGTACTGACAAGAGATGGAACCTGCAACCTTGGCATATCAGGATAATGCTCTGACTGAGCTACCTGACTCGGGCTGGGTCTCATGTCTTAAGACCCATGATTTCCTCCTCAATGCACACACATGTATATTATATTTCTCCAGTGTTATACCTCTCCCCAAGAATAGAGTTCTTTCTAGTTCCCACTCACATTGCTTTCAAGATCTCCCTTATAATATCACAACTAATGGTAAATCATAGTTTTTTTATACCCCATAATTTTTCTACAGCTCATGTGACCCTGGATCCTCCCAAAGATGAATCAAAGATTGTCATTTCTGAGGATCAGAGAAAAATGAGAATGCCCTTTCTTACATTACTTTTGAGAAGGTCTAATAATGATAGATCAATTTGGTGTCCTGGGTTCACCATTTATTACATCAGGGAAACATTACTGGGAGGTAGATGTGTCAGCGGTACGTGCCTGTGTCTTGGGGGTATGTGGTGGAAAATCCCCTGACTCAAACATGAAGAGTTTTGTTAGACAAGGTGAAAATTGTCAACATGTTTACTCTAGATATCAACCTAAACATGGCTTCTGGGTTATAGGATTAGGGAATCAATTTGAATATAATACTTTTGCAGAATCTTCCTCCTCTGATCCCTTGAAATTAACCCTCTCCCCGATTTTTCCTCCCTGTAGTGTTGGGGTTTTCCTAGACTATGATGCCGGTACTGTCTCATTTTTTAATATCATGAACCATGAGTTTCTCATCTATAAATACTCTTCATATTCCTTTCCTCAGAAAACTTGTCCATACTTCAATCTTATGAAATGTGCTGGTCCCATGACACTATATTCTCCAAGTTCTTAAATCACTTACACCCTCAACCACCTCTATGCAGTGCCACTGGCCTTGGATACATCTAGTGAACTGAGTTTATCTGAACCATTCTCTCATCTTTTTCTTGCTGCCCCTCCTCGCTTTCCCCATTGATCACCCATCATTCATCATGAGGGTGTACAATTTGCCTCGGGTCACATTTCTTCAAAATCTTGTATGCATTAATAGAGAATCCTAATTCATCCTTTTTTTCTCTACTCTCAAAGAAAACGACTATTGCCTCATAAAAATGCAGTTATGGAAGTGACATCTCTACCAATATTTACAATCTCATTTCCTCTGCTGCTGAATGGCAAGATGAATGAAAACTTTTCAAAAATTTTGTATATAATTAAAGGCCTTGTATAGGAGTCATTCACTACCGAATGAGTCCTCAGGGTTGTGTCCCTTATCCATCAAGGAATAAAGAAGAATTTTTAGAAATAACATGTACTAAGAGTGGAATTTTGTGTCTACAGTGTCTGAGTTCAAGTCCAGTCTCTCCAAATACACACAGTGAACCTTGAATAAGATACTTGAATGCTGATTTTATTTTCTTAGAGCAATCCCAATATAGAAATTACACCATAGGTAGGATTATTGTGAGAAGAAAAATGCCATGAAGCATAAAATATATAAGTGTCTCAACTTAAACAATTTCTCTACTAATTAAAAATATAAGCTATGCCAGGGTCCTCTGAAACAGGTTTGTGCCTATAGGGGCAATGGGGTGGTTTTTTTATCAAATTCTCATGTTTCAGATCCCAGATCCATCAGTGTAACTGTCAAGATTACTCCAGCTCTGCCCATGATAGATCAGTGTGGTTTTATGTGTGTGTGATGGTAAAATTATTATTATACTTCTGGTGTTACTACATATTAACCCTAATCAAATAACCTAAATTCTAGAAGAGTCAGTTTCTCATTTGTGTGATAAAAAATGTTTTTACTTGATGTATTATTATAAAAGTTAAATAACAATGTTTCCAATAACTTCTATCATTTCTAGCACATAAATAGTGATCAAGTATGCTGTATATTCATTTTTTGGGGCCTCTCACTGTGAGTGAAATGAATAATTTTAAGTAGTTTTCTTTCAACATTATAATCATTGCTTTGTTGTAAGAAATAAAATAACTTGATAAAAGAATTACAACTTCTTTAAATTTGAGCTAATTAAAAAATAAATTTCTGTAAAACTTCCTAGTCCAATTTTTTCATTTTTCTTTAGTAAATATACTTCAATGAAATTGAATCTCATTTCAGTCTGTTTGTCCTGCTTTAAAGAGTCATTATTTACAGTAATACAATAGGTATAAGAAGTACAATTGTTGGTTTTCTTAACAACAGTATAGATAATCATTCCCCTCTCATGCCCCAGGTCAGCCTCACTTTTGCAGTGAAGTGAAAGGTTTCAGGAACAAAGGGATAAGCCAGTTCTTGTCCTCCAATGAGATAGCAGAGGCATTATTTCTGCAATGGATCTTCTCAGCAATTCAGGACTTGGTGAAATCCCCTGGTCTTTTGGCATTTTAATTCTCAGCTCTTCCCCCAAAGATGTAGGAATTAAAATAACTAGGTAGATAGAGATAGCATAATAAGCTAAGGAGCTGAATCAAATATGAAGCCTAATAAACTGGGGAAACTAAATGAGATGCTGGGACTGCTTCATTAGGAAGTTACAGCATTCTAATAAGCCTAATTAACTAGGATCCTATAGCACTAATGGACTCATTCATGCACTCCAGGAGATCTCTGACTTCAAGACTTAATCCTCAGATCTGACAGGGAAATATCCATGGGGCACTGATGTCTAGGTGTCAGGATTTGGGGTGGGGTGGATAGAGGGGAAATTTCTCTGCTGGACACAAGCACAGTACAAGTGAAAATAGACTAAGGCAATGTAAGCACATGCACCAGATGACGCAGCACAAATTCTGGACATGAGCCATAGAAGTTAAGATGGTGACACAAAGGAAGAGAACTTAGCCTGGGAAAACAATCAGATTGGAGAGGGGGTGCAAACCTCAGTGGGTCAAGGAGGATTGGTTAGGGGGAGGGCCCCAACTGGGCCAGGGAAAATCAGAAGTGGATTAGATGGCAGCTTTCTCATTATGAGAACCAAGAAAACATATGGAGGTTTATCAGGATTCTTGGGGCACTGACTGCTGGACTCTGCTTGTCCTCTACATCTCCAAGGGTCTATTATTTTCCTTCACCCCCACAAAATCTTATCACTACATTTATTCTTTTCCATGTGCCTGCCCTTTGAAGTTCCTTTCTCAGGACACCACAAAAGAACCCATTTTCAACAGCAATAGTTTTCTGGTAACCCAGATGGTATTTGAACACACAATTCCCAGACAGATAATAAAAATGAAGGAAGGAAGGAAGGAAGGAAGGAAGGAAGGAAGGAAGGAAGGAAGGAAGGAAGGAAGGAAATGGGGTGTCTTGGTTTTCCCTGTATATCCATAAGAGTGTAAGTAAAAAATTAATTTAAAAAAACAATTCATAATTATCCAGGGATGAGAAATGAATAGATCTTGTTGAATATTTTTTTCAAAATTCATCTCATCATTTAAAAAGGAACACATTGTTGTCACTTGGGATCCCAAGATAACCCAAGTTCATTTGTCACCTGACTATCTATTTTAGCCTCCAAAACATATAACAATAAATAAATATAAAAATTAAACAAGTGAAATGTATTAAAGGGGCATTTCTGGACAAAATTGTGAATTATTTATTAATAACAACTTCCTGTCTGAAGTTCACACCAGTGCTATCTGACTTCACTATCTTTTCTTTCCAGGCTTCCTCTCCTGATGTGGTCTGAGTTCTTTAGATTCCATCAAATTGAGTTTGAATCATTTTATTATTCATAAAAATATATTGCATTTGGTGCCTTTGTAAGGGTCTCAGCTACCGAACTTTTAATACTTTAAAAAAAATTTCTCTTGACAGCAGTGGCCTCCTCCTATTTCCTGAATGACACCCATGATCGCATCATAGTTTAGATTTCTCCAAGAATATAGTCAAAGATGTTGAACACAAAAACTTACAGAGCAAGGCTTCTTCCTGCTATTCCAAGCTGCAACCTCAGTTGCCACAAACCACATGCACCTTTGCAGACATCTCTTGGAAGCAGTTTCATATACAGGCACTTCCTCAGCTCAGCAAGCATATACACTCGTAAGATTGCTGAGGGGCCTCAAACACTTCCAATGAGAAAACCCTGTCTATGCTTGTTGCTTAAGCACTGGAAGATAACTTTCAGTAGATAGAGATGGTAGAGAGGGAACAATTGATCAGGTGAACCTGCTTGATAGTCCTCAAGGATATTAATGTCAGAAAAATGTAATAAAATAATACCTAACCAATTGCTGTTAGAATGAAATACTTTTGACCTCCCAGTCTCTTTATTGAACTTTTTAACAGCACGCTTGCATTTGGCCAAAGAAGTAGTACTGGTTTTAAGTACATGTAACATAGTTAAAATAACTATAACAAATGCCTTGGGCTCAGATCTCAGATGTATATTCATTTTCAATCATTCATTTTTTCCTTAAAACAAATTATACCCATATGCTTAGTCCCCAGGACATCAGAAAAAATATATACACTAAGCATATGTCAGGTACCATGCTTTGTGTGGGGAATATATCTCCGGATTAGGTGAACAGAGTCACTGCCCTCATGGAACTTATAGCTCACTTGGAGCAGGCAGCAGACATTACACAAATAACAGTTCAAATGAAGACATGATTATAAATATGATAAGGGAAAGACAGGCAAAATACAAATGCAAGGAGAGTGCATTAGCAGAATCTGGAGATATCAAGTTTAGAAGATTTGGATTTCTTGTCCCAGATGTTTTGTATTGTTGTACTTTCTCTTAAAATACAAAGCATTAGGGATGATGCTAGAGTAGTTAAATATCTGTCATGGCTAAGAAAAGAATTGTTCCATAAGGAAGATTTCTAGGAGGGTGAAGAACATTAGTGGTAACTTGAGATTTCTTTTGGCAAAGATAGTAGAAAAATGGCCACAAAAATCACCTTAGGATGTAACAGGTTACTTATCCTCATGGTTGAGGAAGTGGAGGAGAAGGCGCAAATATAAGATGTGACTGGATTTGATGACCAATTGTTTTTTGGCCAATTCTTTTGTTGCTTAGAAAGTTATCATGATTATATTACTGCATCATGACTCCCGTCTATATGTAGGTCAAAGGGAGAGCATAATAAAATGGCTAGCTATTATTATTGCTATTATTACAATAATAAATCCCCTTAAAGTTTTTAAGAGAGAATAATGTATCAAGGAGTTGTATTATGATTGTTAAATTGCTATTTACTCAAAGGTAGCTGCACAATGAAGGTGAGTGAAGTGTTGCCATGATTATGATTTGTAAAATATTCAGAGATCTGCTCATATGAAAGATAGAACCTTGGTGCTGCTGAAAATCAGCTAAGAACAGTCCATAATAATTTTAAGTGTTTTGTACTTTTAATAATTATTTAAACCTTCAGTCTGTCATTTATATAGATGTTTCTTAATTAATCTACTTCATCCAATTATAACTTATCTGTAAAAAGTAGAACACTCTCCAACAATTCAAGCACACTTAATTGACTCACTAGTCTTAATTTTCTTTGATCCTTCCCTTCCCTAGAATTGTGGTAAAGTAGCAACAAATGGGAGATTTCCAATCCAACGTAAAACATGCTATTCAATTTACAGTTCACCAGTTGTCAGCCTCAGATGTAATAGTACATTGTTGAAAAGGACATTGATAATAAGTTTTGAAGTGCTGTAATCACTGTAAAAATATTTGATTTCCTATTTAAAGAGAACATTTATGTCTCTAATGACTTAGGACATCCCAAATTCACCCCAGGTCTCTATACATACCAATCATTAACAGTATCAAAACCCCTTGATAATATTGTGTAATGATATCTGTATGATGGAGGAAAAGTATAAACATTAACACTCTTCTAAGTACCTGGCATTTCTATGCCCCCTTACTTTCACAAAGCACTGGCCAACAAATTATTTTTACTACTCACCACAATATCCTGAAGCAGGTGGCCATTGTTGTTCAAACACAGTGATGCAAAACTTCAGGGTTCTGTCCATGCATTTGCTTTCTTTAGGAATAGGTTTAAAAATTTAGATTTAAATTTCTTTATAAATGTCTCCTCATGTGGGACTGAGGAATCTGCATTTATGTAAAGGTCTTTTAGGTGACTGTGTTTCAGACTATCCAAGAATTGAATTTAAGAATCATTGGTGTGGAACAGTCATGAAAAAATAATTTGAAGATGATAAGATACAAATTTTATTTAAAAATGAGTAGAACATGTGTTTTGGTGTCAATAAGCATTACAAGCCTACTCTGTGTGAGTAGAACCCAATTGTGTTAGTTTTAAAAATTCTTTCAAATTAAAAACATTACAAATCATTTTAATTTTTCAACTTTTTCCATCACCTATACCTTCTTCTACTTCAAACATCCCCTGTTCTTGAGATTACCTCACTGCTGATTGCTACATTACAGTGAATTTCAGAGGAAAGTGAAGAAGAGAAAGAGTATTTTCAAGGTGACAGACTCAATATGACTAAAGAATTAAATGAGGTATGGAAAGTAGGAAAAAGGGGAGTAAAAATAATTCTGATATCCAGATAACTGGAATTTTGTGATCTCTTAACAATATGAATTTGGAGGCAAGAAAGATTTTTTTTTGTGTGTGTGTGTGTGTGTGTGTGATGGGGCAGGTTGTGAGGATGTGTTGCAAGAACCTCAAGAGGCATGAATGTAGCTATGAATGTGCAGCCTTTGGAAGCATTTTGAAATATGAATCTGTGTTAAGAAATGAGGGAGGATATGAAGAATGTGTGTAGGGGGCTGGGGAGAGAGCGAGAGAGAGAGCAAGAGCTAAATTATAAACAACAAGTTTTATATTCTGGTTTGTTTTAGGATGTACATAGATCCTTATCTCAATTCCTGTTGTTCATCTACACCACCATACTCTAATCGCATTGCTTTCTGTGCCCTGTGTTTTTCTCAGTCCAGAAACAGTTAAAAATCATTAGTGAAAGAACTGTCATTAGATTCCTCTCCAACAGGAGATAGATGTAAGGACTAAAGGGAACACAGAGCCATAAGGAGAATGTATTATTCCCTGGGCTGCAGAACATAATATGCTGGAATGTTGGCCACAGCTAATATAGCAGAGTTTGATTATAACCACAGCAATTATGTTGACAGCAACACCACCAACAGAGCAACACCATGATTATC
Source organism: Phyllostomus discolor (assembly GCF_004126475.2). Taxonomy (NCBI): domain Eukaryota; kingdom Metazoa; phylum Chordata; class Mammalia; order Chiroptera; family Phyllostomidae; genus Phyllostomus; species Phyllostomus discolor. Next base: position 124,352,572 of record NC_040908.2, read on the forward strand.
ACTAGCATGTCAATGTAATTAAAATGACATCCACAGCAATATAACTATGTCTATTTAAATATCACTCCCCATATACAATGTTTTGTAACAAATTTGACACAATAAAAAATAACAGAGGTCCCTTCACACCTTCATAAATCTTAATGATGTTGGGTGTAGGACTGAATGAAGAGGAATACTCAATGATAGTATCATGTGATGACAAAGATGATAAAGGAAAAAAGGCCAGCTTTTGGAATGCAGTTGCTGCAAAATTCACATGATTGTCATAGCACCTGCAAAGCATCATGAGTTTATTTGTTAGGAATAACTTCTTTGATACCCTTAAAACTAAAACTGTTAATATGGCTCAGCAAGTTTGCCTAGATTAATTACAGTTCCTGCCTCATAGACGTAAGTGAATCAAGAAGAGTTTATGATACAACATTAACTTACTCTTCTGTGGTTTACCAACAATACCAAAATATCTGTGCTTTTTTCCCCCTTTTTTAATTTTAATCATTGTTCAAGTACAGTTTTCTCCCTTTTACTCCCATTCCAGCCCACCCACCCAACCCTCCCACTTGCCTCCCATTACTACCCCACCCCTAGTTTTTGACCATGTGTCCTTTAAATTTGTTCCTGTAAACCCTTCCCATTCTCCCCTGAAATTCCCTCTTCTCTCCCCTCTGGCCACTGTCAGTCTGTCCTCTATTTCAGTGTCTTTGGTTATATTTTGCTTGTTTCTTTGTTTTGTTGTTTAGGTTCCTGTTAAAGGTGAGATCATATGGTATTTGTTTTTCACTTCATGGCTTGTTTCACTTAGCATAATGCTTTCCAGCTCCATCCATGCTGTTGCAAAGGGTAGGAGCTCCTTCTTTCTTTCTGCTGCATAGAATTCCATTGTGTAAATGTACCATAGTTTTTTGACCCATTCATGTACTGATGGGCATCTAGGTTGCTTCCAACACTTGGCTATTGTAAATTGTGGTGCTATGAACATCGAGGTGCAAAGGTTCTTTTGTATTGGTGTTTTAGTGTTCTTAGGGTATAGTACCAGCAGTGGAATTGCAGGGTCAAACAGCAGATCCATTTTTAGTTTTCTGAGGAAGTTCCATACTGCTTTCCATAGTGGTTGTACCAGTCTGCAGTCCCACCAACAGTGCACTAGGGCCGCCTTTTCTCCACAACCTCTCCAACACTTGTTTGTTGATATCTGTGCTTTAATTAGAAAAACACTGATGATTCAGTCGTCCTGCATCTCATATGAGTTAGTGTATGAAGATGCCTGAGTTCTGAGGAGTTGTCAGTCAGGGACCCTTGTCTGGACCTTCCCTGTCTTGTAGCTGCACCATCTGAAACACATCCTCAGAACAAGGTAGGTAACAGGACTTGAAAGCATATGTAGGGAATAGAAATGTTTCAGCTCTGCTTTTTTAAAAAATATATATATACTTATTATTATTTTATTGTTATACTATGTCATGCATTAGTTGACCCTTTTAAATTTATTCTTTTTTATTTTTAATTTATTTCAGTTCTGCTTTTGACTCATGCTGTAAAAAGGACCAAGTTTTTTCCACAGGCAGTGGGGAAAGTACATGATTATGGAGGTGTGAGTGTTACCCAGAGAAAGGCTACACTTGAACAGCACCATCTGCTTACCTCCTGGTTGCTGGTAACTTGTCAATGACACAGTTGTGCCACCATTATGTCTGGAAAGCTTTCTCATCTGGCCTGCCTAAGTCAGGAGCAAAAGTTGGAAATTAACTGGTGGACTCCTAAACCAATGTTGTTGTGGAAATTTTTTCTCAGTAAGCTCACAGTGAAGAACACTTTCTAAAATTTTATTTTTACCTGTCACAATGACAGCTGTCACCACTGAGTTCAAATTAACAGAGCTCTTTCCCTGATTATCTTCCCCATCACACTCTGCATTACAAAGGGCAGGTCCCCAGACTTTCTGGATCATGAGTTCATCCCTAGTAAATTGTTTAGGACCTGAATACAGAGAAGCTTAACTGATAGTTATAGAACTGAATTGAAATGCTGAGAATTCAGTCAAGCTGAAGACTATATCATTGGAATTCACATCCTCCCTATTCAAATATTCTTGCTAGAATAATTTGCAAAAGGGAGAAAACCACAGTGATTGAGAGCTGTGCTGGGGTAGGTCCTAGAACTTACTGAGCCATTAACTTCCCCAAGTGTCCCACTAGGTGGCAGTGTTCTTAAGTTTCTCTTCTGCTCCCTTGGTTTCATTTCCACTCCTAAGAATTTAGGTTTCATTTCTCACTCTTTTCCTGTGGGGAGCTCCTCTGTGGAGACGTGATCTCTGGCTTGGTGAGTAAATGTTGAGCAGGCCTACAGTTGATCTCCAGTGGTTCAGAACAGCTGTATTTCTCCTGAAGGTAAGTGGAGCAGTTTCTGAGGGCAAAGGACGGGAAGCTTTGGGAGAACAGATTGAATGTGTTTGGTGACTTAAATTGTGGTTCTGAAGCTGCTCTGCTTGTGACTTTCTCTGCTGAGGTGGCAGGAAAGAGGAACATTGAATCTGGGGAAAGGGTGACCTTCAAAGAAGGGATGTTTAAAAGAGTAGAGTCTTATATGTTTCTTTTTTTTATTATATTTTATTGATTGTGCTATTACAGTTGTCCCATTTTCCCCTTCACTCCCCTCCACCCTGCACACTCCCTCCTACCCACATTACTTCCCTTTAGTTCATGTCCATGTGTCATACTTATAAGTTCTTTAGCTTCTACATTTCCCGTACTATTCTTACCCTCCCCCTGTCTATTTTCTACCTACCATCTATGCTACTTATTCTCTGTACCTTTTTCCTCCCTTTCTCCCTTTCCCACTCTCCTGTTGATAACCCTCCAAGTGATCTCCATTTCTGTGGTTCTGTTCCTGTTCTAGTTGTTTGCTTAGTTTCCTTTTGTTTTTGTTTTAGGTGTGGTTGTTAATAATTGTGTTTGCTGTCATTTTACTGTACATGTTTTTTATCTTCTTTTTCTTAGATAGGTCCCTTTAACATTTCATATAATAAAGGTGATGACAAACTCCTTTAACGTGACCTTATCTGAGAAGTACTTTTTCTGTCCTTCCACTCTAAATGAAAGCTTTGCTGGATAGAGCCATCTTGGATGTAGGTGCTTGCCTTTCATGACTTGAAATACTTCTTTCCAGCTCCTTCTTGTCTGTAAGGTGTCTTTTGAGAAATCAGCTGACAGTCTAATGGGAACTCCTTTGTAGGTAACTCTCTCCTTTTGTCTTGCTACTTTTAAGATTCTCTCTTTAATCTTGGCTAAGGTAATTATGGTGTGTCTTGGTATGTTCCTCCTTGGGTCCAACTTCTTTGGGACTCTCCGAGCTTCCTGGACTTCTGGAAGTCTATGTCTTTTGCCAGAATGGGGAAGTTCTCCTTCATCATTTGCTCAAATAAGTTTTCAATTTGTTCTTCCTCTTCTCTTTCTGGCACTCCTATAATTTGGATGTTGGAATGTTTAAAGTTTTCCTGGAGCTTCCTAAGCCTCTCCTCATTTTCTTTAATTCTTATTTCTTCATTCTTTTCTGATTGGATTTCTTTCTTTCTTCTGGTCCACACCATTGATCTGAGTCCCAGTTTCCTTCCCATCACTACTGGTTCCCTGTACATTTTCTTTTATTTCACTTAGTGTTCCCTTCATTTGTTCATCTAATTTGTGACCAAATTCAACCAATTTTGTGAGCATTTTGACTACCAGTGTTTTGAACTGTGCATCAGATAGGTTGGCTATCTCTTCGTCACATAGTTGTATTTTTTTCTGGAGCTTTGATCTGTTCTTTTGTTTGGGCTATTTTTTTTTGTCTTGACACACCTGTTATGTAGTGATGGGGGGAGCCTTAGGTGTTCACTGGGACAGGACAACCCAGTCACTGGGTTGTAATGCTGTATGTGGGACAGGGATCCCAGAGGGAATGATGGTGCTTGCTCCACTCTCTGTCAGATTTCAGTCCCTTCTGCCGCTTCCCCCAAGCAAACTGGGCCTTTCTGGTGCTAATTCCCATGTGGGTGGGCTTATGCCCATTCTAGGACCCTGTGGGTCTCTCCAGGGAACTCTCCTGTGAGGCTGGGAGTCTCCCCCGGCACCTCAATCCCCACAGGTGTTTTCAATCAGAGGTTCGAGGCTTTATTTCCCTGAGCTGGGACCCTGGGTTGTGACATCTGTCTCGCTCCCCAGTTTCACCTGGTTTATCTGTGTGTGAATACAGGACAGCCCAGTCCACCAGCCACCTTGTGTGCCACGCCCCTCCACAATCTGCCGCCTTGCTGGGTCCGCCTGCTGCCGCCTTGCATGTCCAGGGTCCGCCAGCCACTGCTTTGCTGCAACCCCTCTCCATCTGGCTGCCCAACTCCACCCCTCCTACCAGTCTGAATGAATGTGTCTACTTTAACTCCTTGGTTGTCAGACTTCCATACAGTTTAATTTTCTGTCAGTACTGGTTGTTTTTTGTTTCTAAATTATTGTTGTCCTTAGTTTGGTTGTGCGAGGAGGCACAGTGTGTCTATCTACACCTCCATTTTCGCTGGAAGTCCCTTTTATATGTTTCTTGGAGGGACCATTATTTGTCCAGGTTGACTTACCCTTGTCTTCCTCTTACTCTGTAGATTTGACTTTCTACCTTGACAAGGTGAGCCAGATTACTCATACCCTTTGTTTTTTCCCAGGCAGATATTCCCTTCCTTATTTTCTCCCCTGAAGCCTGTGAGGTGGAGCCCTATTCTCCCTCTTTGTGTAGACCAAACCCCTGGTGAGGGCCAGGAGAAATAAGAGCCCTCATCTGGTGCATAATGGGGGAGGGATTTTAGGGACCCTGCCAGGGATATGACCCTCTTGAAGTTGATCCTTTTACTCTTTTGTTAAATTATCATTTTCTATAGAAATTTATTCTTAAACTACAATGTGTTTCAGGACAATTCATTCTAGCCATAATTGGCAGCAGATGTTATGACAAGGCATCCAGATGTTAAACAGGAATGGAATGAAGGATCACCATTTTTCCAGGTAGAGGAAACTGCTTACTTCTGGCCAGATTTCTGTATGTCACCTGTGTCCTGTGCAACCCTTCCCCATGGCCTTTGCTTTCAGCAACTAAAGTTTCTTCTGCTCCCTTTTTTGTTTCTATTTGAATGCCTTCTTTTCCTAGTCTGTCTTCTTGGCCTGCATTTGGGCTGCTTCAGGCTCTTTTTCTTTCCATCTTTAGACCAGACATGGTACCTGCCACCTCTGCCCTAGACCATGATACTTTTACTTTTGTCTTGGTAACTTGTGGGAAGCTGTGCACACCCTTCCTGATAAATGGTCAGCCCTTTGGAAGCCTGCACGATCAGGTTGCTGAACATCCCTGTGGCTCCCACCTGGTCACTGGTTTTACCTGAAAATCATTTCTGGAATCCAGGTAAAAGACTGAGTTGGACAGGACCTAATTTGAAGAGAGTACTGCAGGGTTTTTTGATGAACTGACTGAGAGAAAGGGATAAGACTAGGGGTCACTTTCTGAAGATGGCCTCTGTTACCAAATACCGTCTTTGAAACAAATTGACCTGAGAGCTGCAGCTCTTGCAGGGAGGTTCATTAAATTGGTGCGGTTTAACCCTGGACTTAAAGGAAGTAGGGGAGAAGAAAAAACAATGAATACAAAAGAATGGGGAGGGATTGCAATGTTCCTGAGATTTCTAGGCCTCTGGGTGCCAACAACAGGCCCCTGTTCCCACAGGTAGTCCATGAATCTGGGTGCAGGAGAGGTTTCAAGGATGTTGGCTAAACCCCTCATACGACTTTTTCAACATTGTGAGGATGCTTTCATTTTTCTTGTCTGAATTGCACAGATACAGAAAGCCCCTGTGCAGACTGTTAGGATATAGTGAGATAAGAAAACTGACACCCTAGTTGGCCCTTACCTTTCTCTGTAAACCTCATGCATTGGACCATCTTCAAAGGCAAGAATACATTTTGTCCCTGTCTGTCTGTCTTAAGTGGAAAGGTTTCAATGGTATAATGTTTCTTCAGTGATAATACAATAAATGAATAAAAGAAAAATAAACATATAGTTTTCTAAGGATGCCATACAAAATGTACTATAAAGTTCGTGGATTAACCAAAATTTCTTCTCACAGTTCTGGAGGCTAGAAATAAAACATCAATGATGTTGGCAGGGCTGGTTCCTCTCAGAGCCATGAGGAAAACAACAGTTCCAGGCCTCTCTGCTGGCTGCACTCCTGATAGTTGGCTTGTACTCACTGGCATTCCTTCTTGTCTAGTGAATCACCCTGATCTCTGCTTTTGTCTTCACAGGACATTCTCTATGCATGCATGCTTATCGGTATACAAATTTCCCCTGTTTAGAAGGACACAGTCATGTTGGATGAACACATATCCTAATGATGTCATTTTAACATGATCACTTGCAAAGACAAAATTTCCAAAATTTCCATTACATTCCAACATTCTGGGGGTTAGAATTCAACATCTTTTCGAAGGACACAATTCAATTCATAATAGCACTTACTGTGCTTGGAAGAGGACACAGTTTATTTCTCTAGGACATGGCATTATTACACATTGAGTCTTCTCTCCCAGGACTGACAGATGCCTCAGTAGAATTTATGTCCTTCAGGTCTCTGTTGTATGTGTGATCCTGAATATGTGAACACACCTCTTCCTCCCTAAAACACACACACATTTATGTGCCTATTGACATGTTGCCTTATGTCCTGGCTGTGGTATCCGCCTAAAATCTACAAATACAGGACTCCTCAGAACTACACGGATGATCATGTTCTCTCTGTTTCTACCCCATCCCCCCAAAGTGCTGGATGTCAACCTAGTTCTTGCAACCTCTACCTCTTTAATCTGTTCAGTAGTGGAGAGAACACTGAATAGCACTGTTGAGCATGGTATATTGCAAGACCCAACACCTCTACCCTTTTTAAAAGAGTGACTTTGATCTCCATATGTCATTTATTATATACACACATCTAATGAATATTCTTTTTTATATTTAAATTTATTTTTATTATCGTTTTAATTGAAATTTCAATTACAGTCAACATTCAGTATAATTTTGTTTTAGTTTCATATTTGCAGCATAGTGTTTAGACAATCATATAGTTTACAGAGTGATCCCTCCCCCACTGACATTTCAAGTGCCCACCTAGCACCATACATAGTTATTACCATATTATAGACTATATTCCCTATACTCTACTTTTACATTCTGGTGTTAACTTTGTGACTGCTTTGTATATACCTTAATCTAAGAAGGGAGTACTCATTTTTCAAAAATTTCATATCAGAAATAAATAGGTCAAGGTAATTTCTAAATTACAACTGGTTATAAAACTGTTAGTAATAAAATGACCTCTCTATTGTTGTCTTTGCTGTTTCTGTAGGTTTCTTGGGGAATGAGTTTCAGGGCATGGGATGCTCTGTGGGGCACAGGTGTGTTAGCAAGGAAACAATTCTCAGGTATTGGAGAACTGCTGATTATGGTATAAAAGTGAAGAGCTGATTCAAAAGTTCTAATCTTCCATGGAGAGATGGGGAGCTTCTGGTTTTCCATATTCATCAAACATTGTGTTCCTGTGTGATGCACTCTTCTAGGTATAGAGGACACATGAGTGGACAGGATGGTACCCAATCTATGCATGAATTCATTTTTAAGAAGAAAAAGTAAACAATTAAAGAAAGATGTTACATATTTTAAAGTAAAATAAGAAAAATATAGCAAATATAAGGCAGGTGATAGTATTGACAGTTTTGCCGTAGATACACTGGAGCAGGCCCTTCTGATAAAAGGCCATATAGGACGGAAACTGAATAAAATGTAAGAAGAAGGCATGCAGACATCGGGGAGAAGATCATGCCATGCAGACACAACGAGTACAAAATCTCTGAAACAGCAGTGGGTGTTTTGATTTTAGTATTATATATATATTTTTTAGTGGGAGAGAAAGGCAGGAGAGACGAATATCAATGACAGATGCAAAGTAGAAGAATTCTGACTCAAAAGACCATATGATCCACTATTATGAATTTATCAGTAAAGGTAAATCTGTGAAAACACAAGGGAGATTAATGGTAGCCTGAGGTTTTGGGTCAGAATGGGGGTGATTGCTAATGGCATTAGCTTTGTTTTCAAAAAATAAATATGTTGTAAGGAATTTGGTGATAGTTATTCCATTCCATAAGTTTACTAGAAATTATTGTACTGTTAAAACAATACATATGATGTAAATATAACTCCATGAAATTGTTAAAATAAAATAAATCATGCCAATTCAGGGGTAGGATCAATCCACACAGAGAAAAGAGCAAGTATGAAAACCTAGCAGGCTGCAGTAACGTTAGTGTATTTAACATGGATGTGTTTGGGGGAGGGGAAAACTAGATAAGACTCATGATGGAGAGGCACAAAGCTCTTGGTAGGAAGGTGCTCAATTTGTCCTTTTATCCAATAGAAACAGAGAAAATAGCAATCCATCATTGCCTCGAAGAGATGAAATGTGTCATGTGACATGAACTAAGAGTAAAATATTTGAAAGTATTACCAAGTACCCTTTTCATTCTATCACTGACCTACCCTTCTTCTCTCTCTCTTTTCCTTTCCTAACTGAATATCAATGTTTTGTCCTGTTCTAAATCTCTGCACATCAGTGTCCTTTCTCTTTCCACCATTCTTATCCTTCCCTCTTTGGTATCACCAGCCCCGCAGGAGTTTGTGAGCAAGAAGAGCCCCTGGAACCAGGACAGGAAGAAGCCAGGGGAGGCTGGCCATGGATTTTTCATCACAAGAGAGCATAAAAGAGGTGACCTGCCCTATCTGCCAGGAGCTCCTAAGAGAACCCATGAGCTTGGACTGTGGCCACAGCTTCTGTGAAGAGTGCATCACTGCATACAGTGAATCAGGGAGCCCCCAAGATTTGGAATGCTGCTGTCCTGTTTGCCAGAGCAGATACCAGCCTTGGAACCTCCAGTTTAATTGGCAGCTGGCAGAGAGAGTGAATAAATTCAGGGATGTGGACATGAATTCACACCAGCCAAGGAAGAGTGATCTCTTTGAGCACCATGTGGAAAATGACCAAATCTCCTATAAAGAGGAAGAGGAGGCTTTTAGCGGGCTTTGTGTTCAGGAACAGCAAGGTCACCAAATGTCCCCTAAGGAAGAGGTGGTCAAAGAATGTCAGGTAAGACCTGAGGTGGAGAAACATTGAACAGGATGATACCTGAAGTGAAATCTTCACTTTTTTAAAAAAGATTTCATTTATTTATTTTTAGAGAGGGAAGGGAAGGAGAAAGAGAGAGAGAAAGAGAAACATCAGTATGGGTTTGCTGGAGGTCGTGGCCTGCAACCCAGGCATGTATCCAGACTGGGAATCGAACCTGCAACACGTTGGTTCACAGCCCGCACTCAGTCCACTGAGCTATGCCAACCAGGGCTGAATCTTCACTTTTTAATCCTATTTATTCCCCTTATCATCACAGAACTAGCCCTGCATTCTGTTTTCATACTCTTGGCTCAGCTTCTGAGGCTTGAAGAACATTTCTGTGCACTTTCATTTTCTTGAAGAATAAATGTAGACTATACAATCTTAGCAATGAGAAGTTGTGTGACTGAGAGTTGCTTCCTAAGATAAGTTCTGATTGCCCCTGTGAGTAGGCAGGATTTTTAGGAACATTTGCTTATAGGAGAGAAAAGTGTCCATGAGAGGAAAGGACTTTACTTGCTGCAGGATCAGGTCTTCCTCTAGGAAAAGAGAGATACAAGGTACTCTTGATAGAGGGGTGGTAACTCGTATCACCAAGGGATAAAGAGTACGTTCACCTGCTCAGATTTCTGTCTACATTCTCAGTTCTAATTGTGGGTTTCATTTCTGAAACAAGTCTCTTTTGAGATAAGCTTGGTTTCTTCTCTATTTAGCCTCAATCCAGGTTCTTGGAAAGCTCATAGCTTGACTTTGGTGATTTCTTTCTGACAGGAGAAGCTCCAGGAAGCTCTGAATAAACTGACACCAGAGCAGCAGGAAGCTGAGCAATTGGAAGCTGACATCAATGAAGAGAGAGCTACCTGGATGGTAGGAAAACATTCCTTAGGGAGTTCTGAGGCAGGAAAGTGGACAACATCTTGGTCTAAACAGAAGGAAGCCCCGTCCTCCTTCGTACCTCACAATTAATGAGTCCAGAAGACATTTGATTAGTCCTCACTCAATTCTTTCCCTATTAAGTGTTGGGGGCTATAGAGTAGACATGTCACAAGTGAAAGTAACCATTTTGGAGGAAAACACCTAGAGGGAAGCAATGTAAAAATTATTCATGAATCCCATCAACCACTTCCATTGTCAAGTTTGAGGTTCTGATACTTCCAGAGAACTTATTAAGTGAGGTCCAGGATTCCCTGTTTTGCAGGTATGGGTGGAGGAGTTTCATATACAGTATGGCAAGGTTGTCCAGGACAGGTGCCTACAATCCACGCCTCAACCAGGTAGCACATTGTGTCCCTTGGTGGGCCTTGAAAAAGTAGACTTGAATGAATTACTCTAGGCGGAGCTCAAAGGAAAATAGTAGGAAAAATGATTTTCCCAGGAATTGCTGTTTTCTTTTTACCTCCTCAGTGTCTGAGGAAAATACTTCTTATCTTGGCTCATGAAAAATTGGCCTCCTCCTTCTTTTCTCATCTCCAAAGTATCGTATGCAGACACAGAGAGAGAGGATTGTGCAAGGGTTTGAGGAAATGAGAGATATCCTGGACAAAGAGGAGCAGAGGGAGCTGCAAAAGCTGGAGGAAGATGAAATGAATGTGCTGCACGACTTAACTGCAGCTGTAGACCAGGTGGTCCAGCAGAAACAGTACCTGAGCGAGCTAGTCTCAGATCTCCAGTATTACATGTCTGAATCGTCTGTAGACACGCTGCAGGTAAGACTTGGGATGGAGCTTCCACATATGAGATTTGGGGAAAACACAGAGATTAAGTTTCTTTCCCTTCTGGGTCCCTGTACATCTTTCTCATTAAAAGGTTTCATTGATCCCTCAGTGCCCCTTCTCTGTCATTCATTTCAAATGTCATCTGGATATTCACTATACAAATGGCCAGAGAAAGTCTATTATTATTTATAAAAAGCTATGCAAAAATTTGAGAGGAGTCTTTGTAGGCTTTCATAATCTGTGTTCTAGCATTTGTAAGGCATTTTTTCACTGAACTTAGTCAAACAGCTCACATCTCTGTTTGATTTTGTTGTTGTGTTAAGGAGTGGCAGATATAATGATAGATTAGTACCTGGGTGAAGGGTGAGCACGTATGAATATACTTGTGTGTGTATTTGTGTTTTCCCTAGATGGGGAAAGATTAGGGAAAACCTATAGAGACTTGATAAAGGGATTCTATTTAATAAGAACATTTATTTTTTTCATGAAATTAACTGCATGACTGTGATCTTAAATTGTGAAGTATATAGAGTCTCTCAGGAAATTTCATATTTTCTCTGTTTGACTTCTTGCCATTCTCCTTTGCTAGCTGAACATGAATTTCTTAACTTTGGTTCCAATATGGGTCTTTTCAATTTCTCTCTGCTAAATCTTTACTTGTGCCTTAAAAACACATATATTAAGGTATAAATTACATATAAAACCTACCCAATGTAATTATGCAATTCAAATATATTATATTTGGAAATATATTGAGATTTTTTTGTTTATTTATTTATTTTCTATTACAGTTGTCCCAATTTTCCTCCTTTGCTGAGCCCACTCAGCTCCAGCCCCTTGCTCCCATAGTCAATCCCCACATTATTGTCCATGCCCATGGGTCATTCATACATATTCTTTCACTAGTCTCTTCCTTTCTTTTCACCATTATCCCTCTTACTCCTCCCCTCTGGCCACTGTCAGTCTGTTTCATGTTTCTGTGTCCCTGATTCTATTTTGCTTGTTAGCCTATTTTGTTCTTTAGATTCTTCTTATAAATGAGATCCTATGGTATTTGTCTTTCCTCAACTGTATTATTTCATTTATTACAATATCCTCCAGTTGTTATCCTATCCAAGGATAGGATCTCCTATCCATCTTAGATATCCTATCCAAGATGTTGAATCGTGAACAAATTCAGTTCAATATCTGTTGAAAAGACTCTCCCTTCTCCACTGAATTACTTTGGCACTTTTGCCAAAAATCAATTTGTTTGGAATATAAGGATATATTTCTGGACTCTCACTCTCTTATATAAATGTCTATATTTATCTTTGCACTAACACTCTAAGCTTTCAATTACTGTGGTTTCATAAAAATTTTGAAATAGGGTAAGGTAATCCTATTCAATTCTATGGCAAAACAATTCTATGCTAAGTCAGTTTTCTCTGGAGACCATTTGAACACCTCTGCAGCAGGGACTATTTGGAGAATTTTACTGCCATCAAATGGGTAGAGGCCAGAAATGCTGCTAATTCAGCTGCAAAGCACAAGGCAGGGGTCATTGCAAACAATTATCAGAGCAGAATCCCAGTAGTGTCAAAGCTGAGAAACACTACCCTAGGTCCATCAAATTTTCTATGAGAATTTTTGTATATCTTGGTAATTTTTATTAAAAGCCTTGTGGGATTTTTATACGTTGAGGAGATGGTAGTCAGCTAAGGGATGGACTGTATAGGACAGTTGTATCCAACCTCATTCAATTATTTATTTTTTTGATAACCATCTCTTAATTACCCTTTGAGGAACCATCTCTACCCTCAGTCCATATAGTTGATTAGGACTGAAAAAATCTGTAGCTTTAGGGATTTATATGTCTCTCAATTCTAGGTAAATCAGCATATTCAATTCCTATAGGTTTACCAATGATGAAGTAATTATTTTAAGATATGTACTTGACCCAATTCAGGGCAATGATTTGTGTGCCTTAGAATTTTAGGGTTATGTCTAGAAAGAGAAGTATTCTTTTCTTCTAGGTAATATATCATGAATTATCATTTAAATCAGGACATTCATGTGGACACTACATAGATTATGAAAACAAAGTCCATATAGCAGGTAGAAAATAGGATTTTGAGAAAGAAAAAAAAATAGATCCCAATGACCACATTTTTCCTAAGAATCCAGGTATTACAAATGTTATACTTCCTAGGGTTCTCTATGTTTTTATTTATATTTAGGTCAGTTTTAGCTGGGTTTTTTTTGTCATATACAATAACAACAAATGCTAATATAGAGAGTAAATTTTTTTTATTGTTGTTCAAGTAAAGTTGTCTTCATTTTCACCCCACAGTGCTCCCCCCCCAACCCATCCCCTGCACCCACCCTAGAACCTACCCCCTTTGGCTTAGTCCACGTGTCCTTTATACATGTTCCTTGATGACCCTTCCCCTATTATCCTTGTCCTCACTCCTCTCTGGTTACTCTCAGTTTGTTTTATTTCAATGTCTCTGGTTGTATTTTCCTTGCTTGTTTGTTTTGTTGATTAGATTCTACTTATAGGTAAGATCATATGGTATTTCTCTTTCACCACCTGGCTTATTTCACTTAGCATAATGCTTTCTAGTTCCATCTATGCTGTCACGAAGAGAGGGAACTCCTTCTTTCTTTCTGCTGTGTAGTATTCCATTGTATAAATGTACCACAGTTTTTTGATCCACTTATTTACTGATGGGCACTTAGGTTGCTTCCAGTACTTGGCTATTATAACTTGTGCTGCTGTGAACATTGGAGTGCACTGGTTCTTTTGAATTAATGTTTCAGGATTCTTAGGGTATAATCCCAGAAGTGGGATCATTGGATCAAAAGGCAGTTCCATGTTCAGTTTTTTTAGGAAATTCCACAGTTTTCCACAGTGGCTGCACCAGTCTATATTCCCACCAACAGTATACTAGGGTTCCCTTTCCTCCACAACCTCCCCAGCACTTGTTTGTTGATTTGTTTATGATGGCCATCTTCACTGGTGTGAACTGGCATCTTGTTATGGTTTCCATCTCACAGAGAGTAAAAATTTTTGAGGATGTACAGCCAAGGCTTTGTTGGTATAAAGCATTTAGACTAAAGAGGGAGAAACCAAATGTATTAATATATTTCCATTAAGAAAATAAGGCCAATAATGTTCAAATGGGGAAAAGAAGATTGCTAAAAGAAGCTGACCAAATGGACAGAACTGACTTAATATGGTATTAAAATTTATGGTAAGATATACTTTTTAAGTCAGGAATGAAGAGGATATTGATCTGGACAATAGAATGTAAAAGGTTGGAAAACAATCAATAACATTTTAGACTTTCTCTGCTGCTGGTTTCCATGGCCTGTTTCATACATAGAACTTGACAAGATTCCCTTTGGGTAGCATGTAGGAGGTATGTAGGGTGAGTGGAGGGAGGCTAGAGGAACATTTGTTTGAGGGGCTAGTTTGTTTGTTCCTGCAGTAGAAGAAAATATACTGCCTGAAGACTGTAATGATTAATTATTCATTTCTATCCCCAGAACTTGGAATGATGTCTGACAAATAGAAGATTTTATCTTTATTTGTCTCTAGAATAAATCAAAGTATAATAAATAAAGGGGTCTTCTCATGAATGTGTATTAAAAAACTGTAGACTGACTCTCTTCCTTTTCAATATATTACATCTCCAGATCCTTGAAGCATCTTTCTAACATCCTCACATGAGTCCTTGGAATGCTTGATCCAGGTCTTATTTCTATAGTTTGTCCCCATTTATTTATTCTGACCATTTTTTTATTCATACCATATCAAGGGGTGTTAGAAGTGTAAGGAGGAAGGTGAGCAAAACTTTATAATGTAGGAGGGCTTATTTCTCCTTCATAATTTGCCAGGCAAGATAAGGAACATTTAGTTAAATTTGAATTTCAGATAAACAGCACATCATTTTTTAGCTGAAGAGTATCCTAAATATTGCAGAGGTGATGATTGTACTAAGACATATTTGGAATATGTCCACAATTAAATTTGAACTAGACAGGTTAATCTTCTAAATGTGGAAACCTTACACATGACTTATGTATTCTCTCTTCTCCCCAGGGTGTGATTAACGTCCTAACAAGGTATGTGTGTGAGAACAGGCATGGTCCTTTTTGTGTGTGATGACAGAATTATAACTGTAAGAGTATTCTTGAGCCAGTCATAATTTTTAAAAATCAGATAATTTTTTAAATCACATAATTTAAAAAATTTGGTTATTACATAGTTTCAAATAATTGATGACAGGTGAAACTATTTAATGGTAGGGAATGTATGTGGTGGGAGGTCACAGAGTTTGGGTGAATAGAAGTATTGGAAGTATGGGATTGCAGCATCAGAACTCAATGACTTCACTCATTTTAGTCAGACCTCAGTCTCTGCCTCAGTATTTGTTTCTGTACTTCATAGGTGCCTGTCTTGGCACATGTAGGATCTTGTCTTCTTTATCTGCCAGGCCTCCAAATTTTCAGCAGGAGAGATTTGCAAAGTATTTCTAGGTGATATTCTTTGGGTTACAATAAATAAATAAATAAATAAATAAATAAATAACTCAAGTCTGGAGGAATGGTGACTTTAGTCCTAATGCCAATAATTAACTGCTTTTTGCTTAAACACTTTAGAATTTTATAGGGAAAAATGGTTTTCTATGTTTAAACTTGCCTGTCTACTTGGCAAGTCTCAAGCACATAAAACTGAGATCACTATTAATTGGATGTCATAGGTTCTCATTTCCCAAATATATGTAATGTTTTCCCAGAGAACGTGACCTCGTATGTTAGTCTCTGCATCTCTACAGAGATACAGGTTTAGGAGAACTTCAGCCTTCAGATGCAGGATCCCCATACTTGATAACTTAAAAATCTCAGTAGCCAAGTTCTAGAGCCTCTCTGCTAACCATCTGCCAGAGAACCCATATTTCTGGCCTCTTTCTAGAGGCACCAATGACATAGCAGTGACTTCTTATATCAAATTTTTTTTTTAAAAAGCACCAAAGAACTTTTGAAGGCACTTTTGAAGATACCATTACTTCATCTAATACTATATTATTTTTAAGAGGTAGGAGTTAACTCCTTAAGACTAAGGAGTTAATTCTTCCATTTTAGAAGGAAGAATACAGTCTTCATGAGAAGAAGTCTTTCCCAAGCTCACTCAGAGGGTAAATGAAAAGGTAGACATGAAGTCATTTCTTCTGGCTGTGATTTCAGGGTCCTCACTCCTCTCTCTCTCAGGTTTTTCAGAAAAGTGAAGTCAAGTGAGGAGGCATCAATGGAGGGGAGGGTATTGGAGACATGGGTCTTGGAGAGACAGACACAAAGTCAAAAGTGTGGGCAATCAATTCTTTTCTTCTCTAGGAGCAAGATCTGGACCTTGAAGAAGCCAAAAATTATTCCCAAGAAACTGAAGAGTGCATTCCAAGTTCCAGATCTCAATGGGATGCTGCAAAAATTTAAAGGTGAGGAGAGCCAGGGAAAGGATATGGTGTGGGATTCTCATAGTGTCAGAGCAAACTGGGGGAGTGGATGTTATTTCCATATGAGATAAAAGAGAAGTAGTCCTGACAAGAAGAGACAAATATCCTGAGCTGAAGAAGGGCCAGGTATCCTCTCCTTCTCCAGCTGACAGCCTCAAAAGACACCCCTTTTCTGTTCCCACTCAAAAGAAAAGACAGGTACTGTGTTTCTGCCTTTGCTTTTAACAGCATCATTGAAACTTTTGTCATTTCAGAGCTGACAGAAATTCAAAGCTACTGGGGTAAGTAGCCACAAGTTCTTCAAATCACTATGTTCTGAACTCTTTTTAGTTCTGGTACTATTAAGTGCCATAACATTATTGACACATATTCCTCCAAAATATGTATACCTGAAACAGTCCTAAAGTGACTTATCCATCACTGACCCATTAACTCATGTTTCTCCCATTCGACTCCCAATATTCTTCCCCACAGTGTCACAAGACACACCTGACCTATATAATTCACCTGACTGTGTAATTTTTCCTACAGTGGACTTGATGCTGAATCCACTCAACAATCTTTCAAATGTTGCTGTTTCTTCGGATCAGAGACAAGTGACATTCGGGCAATATTCTATGTTTAGTAATGTATATCCATGCAATTTTTCTGCTTTTGATGTCTTGGGCAGCCGAAATTTCTTCTCAGGGAAATATTACTGGGAAGTTGATGTGTCTGGGAAGATTGCCTGGATCCTGGGGGTATACAGTACACCAAGTAACCTCAACAGGAAAAAAAGCTCTGGGTTTGTTTTTAACCCAAATGTAAATTATTCAAATGCTTACTCCAGGTTCAGACCTGAAAATGGCTTCTGGGTTATAGGCTTACAGAATGAATCTGAGTACACCGCCTTTGAGGACTCTCCCACCTCAGACCCCAAGGTCCTGACTCTTTACATGGCTGTTCCTCCCCATCGAGTTGGGGTTTTCCTAGATTTTGAAGCAGGCACTGTCTCATTTTTTAATGTCACAAACCAAGGGTCACTCATCTACAAGTTCTCTAAATGTCACTTTTCTCAGACAGCTTATCCATATTTCAATCCTTGGAACTGTCCAGTTCCCATGACCCTGTGCCCACCCGGCTCCTGAGCCCTCTCCTTCCCTCACCCACTCCTGCATAGCAACTTGTCCTGGGGCTCACCTCCTGCCCCTGAACTCACTGCTCCATTCACACCATCTGTTCTCTGTTGTCTCCCTTCTTCAGGACTTTTAGTCATTTTGGGGATTTGCACTGTTTCTGATGTAGTCAGATGGGAAGCTTATTTGCTCATTTACCATTTTCTGTATTCTCAGTGAGAGACATCTAATCCCTCCTAAAGACAGAGCAGTATTGGTATAACAGCTCTGCACTCCCATTTCTCCATATTTTTGTTTATCACTGATCCGAAGAGACATGGATCACCAGCGTCCACCAACCATGACCTCGGGACAACACACAATCATCCCACCCACCCTCACCAACTAAGGAGTATCTGAGTGTGTGTCTGTGTGTTGTCCAGCATACAGCAGCAGGCTGTTCAGAGGGCTGAGAAAAAAACTAAAAACAAAAGTAATATATGTATCCAGAATGAAAACTTTATGTTCCAAATTTCTTAGTTCAAATCCTGTCTCTTGTCACAAATGGTGTGTAACAATCAATAAATTTTTGTTTCTTCTCATAAAATACAAATTGTAATTTAAACTATACCTAACCTTGAAGATGGCTGTGTAAAACTAACCTCCCCTGAATGTAAAGCTCCTATATATGTGTCCAGCACAATTATAGTAAATATTTGCTGTAATGTCACTGAGAAGCATAAGCTGAGGTAACCTGTGCAACAGGTCTGTGCTCTTCAGAGGAGCAGTAAGTGCTTCTGTAGCAGCTTCATTTGTCAGGTTCCAGGCTCTGCTGTCAAGACCAGTCCAGTCCCAGTCTTCAGCTAGAGACCTTTTTACACCCAGACTGGGACTGTGTTAAGGCCCTTTCTTGGAAATGGGTCAGAAAATGCAAAGTATGAGTTTCTAAGACCTGTCTAGCAGAGGAAACCAGGTTTGAGGACAGCTATTCTTTTAGGGGCAGGCTTTTGGTTTTCAGGACTTTTTCTTACAGTGAAACATCTGAGTATAACACCCTATAGACCATCCCATGCACTTTTCTCTTCCTTACTTTTAAAAGCAGTTTCAAATTATGTTGAGGAATAGATTTGCCCAGGATAGGAAAGGAACAAACTGAAAAGCACACATTATAAATGAGGACCAGCTACTGCACAGAACCCACATCAACATGTAGAAGAGTAATTATTTATCCCAGTGGGATAAAAAAGATGGTACTTGCCTGGGAAAAAATGTGTCCATGTAAATTTATACTTGCACACACATACATATACAACACATAAATATATATATATTTACTTGCACACATATACATATACAATACACATAAATATATATGTGTGTGTGTGTGTGTATTATTGTATACATGTATAAATATATAGGGAGTACCTTAATCTAGGTTAATTTTTTTAATACCATAAAAGAAATAATTCTTTATCAGGGAGTTAAAAAATTTACAAACTTAAGAGGTATGTTCAAATATTCTATAGCTAATGAGTGGAGGAGCCAAGTTTGGAACCAGATCTGTGTTTCTCCAGCACAGGTGCCCTTTCTTCTGTTCACTCCCCAGGAAAGGTAAGAGCCAAATTCCCTAGGATGTGAGGTAAAAGGGAAATTTCAGGAGATGCTGATTTATAGAAGGAGCCTGGAGCATCAGAGGAAAATATTAGGGGCTGAGATATTGATTGATGTTCTCAATCCATGTGGCCATTAATGAAGTAGGAGGTGCTTGGTATAATGTTTAAAACCACATTAAATAGTTAATGACAAGGGTCCTCTTGTAGGTGACATGTTGTAGAGAGTGAACATTGTACACAGTTGAGCCTTGACTTTAAATCAGATAGAATTTCATAATCATACTGATATTGCTACTCACTGGCCTATATTAAATTTAATTAAGTTGGACTTAGCTTCTCATAAGAAATAAAAATAGTAAGAATAACACAAGAATATTGAGGGAATTAAAAAATAGAGCTTTTGTACTATCTTTCTCATTTTCTAGCACATAAGCAGTGGCCCAGATTGTTGTTGATTGATTTTCTCTGTGATCTGAAATAATGAATGTTAAAAATGAGTATTAATCTACCTCAAATTTAATATCTTTGTCATGATTTGAAATAGAACAAGGATTAAGGAAGTATATCATTTTCGTCTTATCTTTCTGCATAAAAATATTTGTTTTTTTAAAATTTTGAAATATAGTTTATCCTACAGTTTTCTAGTACACAATTCTAGGTTGTAATTACTTTTCTCTAAACATTCTCTTTGAATTTATTATTTAACATTTGATATCAATCACATTATCTTTTTTATTGTGGTAAAAATTATTTAATATGAGATCTAACAGCTTACATTTTTAAGGCATTGCAGTTCAACAGGTTTAAAGTTTCAGTTATGTAAGATGAGTAAGTTCTACAAATCTGCTGCATAATATTTTGCCTATAGTTATTTATATTTATTGTACATTTAGAGGTTTTTTTATCTTAAAATAAAGTTTTATCTTTTGTTGTCACTACCTACTCTTATTTAAAGTACTGAAATAATCTTTAAGTATATTGTATTGATTATGCTATTATGGTTGTCCCATTTTTTTCTTCCCTTCATGCCCTTCCTTCCTGCACTTGTCACCACCCTCCATGATTTCCCCCTCCCTTAGTTCATATCCATGAGTTGTACATATAAGTTCTTGGTCTTCTCCATTTCCCATAGTATTCCTCCCCCCACCCGTCTACTTGGTGCCTACCTATTATGCTTATTCCCTGTACCTTTCCCCCTATTCTCCTCCTCCTGTTACCCACTGATCACCTTCCTTGTTATCTCCATTTTTGTGATTCTGTTCCTGTTCTAGTTGTTTGCTTAGTTTTTGTGTTTGTTTTTTAGGTTCAGTTATTGATTGTTGTGAGTTTGTTGTCATTTTACTGTTCATAGTTTTTGATCCTCTTTTTCTTAGGTAAGTCCCTTTAACTCTTGATATAATAAAATAAATTCTCCCTTGCATTTTGCAGGAACAAAAATCTGTGATCAGTTCCATTACCCCTAATTGGGCTGATTGTCATCTATCTCAAACATGTGTAGTTCAGAGATCTGATCAGAGATTTTATGTGTAACTTGAGATTCTCCCTCTGGATCTCCTTTTTAAAGATGTTCCCCTAACACTTTCTAGCTGCTGCAATAGCCACAAATTATTCTTATCCTTCCAGCCAGCCAATAAGTCTGTATGTTGTCTAGATGTTATAACTATCTACCTGCTTCCAACTGAATGTGTCTTCCAAAAAAAAATCAAAACTAGATGACTCCAATACTGTTCTTTTCTTCCAAGTATTTTTTACACTGTAGGTTCTGATTGCTTGTTTCACTCTCTGTGCCTTC